>NC_061111.1:48146393-48174792 GCF_002878395.1 Capsicum annuum
TTTTTTTTTCTTCGACTCACTTTCCTTTCTTCTTCCTCTTTTTTTTTCATCGCCTACACACTTTACTTCTTACACATACTTTCCCTAAATCAATCCGTCAAATGACTACGTTATCCTCAAAGATGCAACATTTAGCACATAGGGATGCTGTAGAGGTGAGTCTCCTATAAAGGACCAAATGGGCCCGCTAGGTCTCAATATGATGCACATAAGTATGACCTAAAGGCTGACCTATGCTGGGGTTCACAAAAAAGGCTGTTCGGGGGAGCGTATGATCGATAGTGGCTGCTTTGGTTGTCTATCTACTCCATACCAGTCAACGACTCCTCCATCCTAAAATAAGGGTGACTCAACTGTAGGTCGTGTACACAATGTGTACTACAGAAATTATTGCAGAAAGAATTGACTCGGTCATATCACATGATGCCAGTTATACAGAGGTAACACATAAGAGAAAAGCTGTAAACAAAGAGCACGTAGGCACTCAACAATGATAACAACAAACGATAACATAAACAATGTTTACACACACATAATGTAAAACTAAGCCGATACAACTCCAAAATATAAGCTCGAATTCTGAAAAATCCCCAGCAGAGTCGCGAGAGCTGTCACACCCCTTTTTTACACTCCAAAAAGAATTCACTTAAAGTTCGAAAGGGTTTTTATTACTAAGTGAAAAAAAAGAAGATTTGTTTCGAAAAAGGATGATTTTACATTCAAAACTTAGAGTCGCCATTTGGCATAATCCGGTGTGCCAAGTCACCTTTGGAAATCCTTTTCAAAATGGTTTTGACTCTAAAAATGATCTGCGAATAGAGATTTCGACTAAGGAATTTTGTTGACCGAGGGGAAGGTGTTAGGCATCCCTCGGTCCCGTGGTTTTATGACGTCGCTTGGTGGAGCGTATCGGCTAATATGACATCACAAATATATAAACCACACAAAACACGTAAAACAAACAACAAACAAATCAAACAGAGTTCAAAGACCAAAATAAAGTCCAGTCCGAGTTATACAGTCCCGAAAAGAAAGAAAAAATGCGAAAATAAATATTTTCTAACCTACACTAATCCTAACTATGCTCCCATGCTACCCGACGCCTCGGGCCTTTATCACGAATGTCCTCCGCATACAAAATACTTCGGGGCATTCCCCGGATAAAACAATACAAGTACTTTGGGGTATTCCCGGGCCAAATGATACAATTAAATCCAAATGTGATAAATAAAACCATTCAACACATATTCCAAATATTCCACAATTCACCATTTTCCTACCCAAACCTAAGATTTGCCTATCAATTCTCGAAATAACACATGATACTTTCGAGTTCAATGACATTAATAACCATTTCAAATTTAACAACAATTGATGAATCAAAACACAACAATATTCATTTTTATCAACTTTTAATTTCCGTCTTCCCCAATTTCATTGTCAAAATTAATTCACCAATTCTTCGACTATCTACTCTAACATCAACCACACACAACCAACGAGGATTCTAACTAGGCATACAAGTCATCTACACCAACAATTAACATTTGCTCAAAGTATTTAAAACCACACCACAAAATTATGACATTAACCAATTTTGAGATAAAAGAGTAGAGTTAAGAGATGGACCTTCAAAGAATAGGTTTAGTTGATAATAATAATGTTTAAGAAAACCCGAACTTGGAACCCAAAATAAAAAACCTCAAATCCGAACCAACTCCAACTCGGTATTTGCAAATTGCAATAATAATCTGATTAAAACTAGAAATCAAAGGAAACAACGAGATTTGGAGATTTAAGATATAATCAATCGAATGATGAACTGAAAATCAATTGAAACTGAGCTCCAGTGTGCTGCGAAGGGAAAAACTGACGGACCCCATCAAAATCCTATGACTATGTAGCTGAAGCAGTAACCAGAAACCCAGATTTTGTTCTCTCTTTCATTTCTCTCTCAATACTCTCTCCGTCTCTCTCGATCTGCTCCTGATTCTCCCTCTTTTTCTTCTCCTATTTATTCGTTCACCATTTTTTGAGTCTACTGTGTATGTATGTGAAGAGCGCGTGCAGCTATGGTGATGAAAAAAATAATCCCCCTATTACAGTGGAGGAGATTGGTATATGCTGTCTCCTCTGTTTTTTTTCTATGCGTATGTGTGTATCGTTCTCCTTCAAAAATGGAGCAAGATTAGTGATTTTTGTATATCATCCGTGAGGAAAAAGGAGCAAGAAACAAAAAAGATGGAGTCTATGTCCTCTCTATGGGTGTGAATTGTGTGTTGGATATTCTCTATCTATGGAAATTATCCCCCAATTTGGGTCTCCGTCAGTGTATATGTATTGTGTATTTCTTTATGGCTAAGAAAATGGAGGGGTCACGTGGGGTAGGGGTGAGAGTAGGGGTATGGGGTGGTTAGGTGAGAGGTGAGGTGTTGTTTTTTAATTGGAGGGGTAGAGGCTAGGTGTCCATTTTTGTTTGGTGAGTTGTTGGAATATTAGAATGAGACGAAGTTTGTTATGACTTTTTATTTGGATAAAACAAAACAAAAACAAAAAATAAATACATAAATAAGTAAACGATGAGGTGGTTATTTATTTTTTTGGGAAAAATTATAAAAATGGGGTTAAATTGTGTGATATTGGAATAAGAAATATTTTGACGGGACAAAATTATGTGTCTACAGCTGTTAAGATTTATATATATATTTTATTTTGTAAAATTTAGCCTCATGATCCCTAAAGATTCAGGACTATTTAGATATATATAAAAATTAGACTTGAGAATTAGAAAAATAATTATGAAAGTAATCATATTTCAAAATATTCCCCAATAAGTCTATGAATAATTTTTCAAAAGATATGGTCTTATTCTGAGAAGGACTTCCTACGTATCCCACTAAAGAGTGAGAATCAGACCCTCATATTTCATAAAGACTGTAAAACTATGTTACTAAAATTTTTCCTTTCTTTTAAAAATAAAATTTTTCTTTGAAAAATAATTCACTAAATGTGAGGATAAATTAATCTCTTGCATTTTAAAGTTTCCTAAAACCGGTCAACAAACAAACAACCTTCCAAATAAATGTCAAAGAGAACGTAGGATTCACATGTTGGTCTTTATAAAGTAGGTCACCTATCCTAGACAGACCTGGCCCCTGTGCCAAATCCCGCTAAGTTAAATGCATATGATGCAAATAAAGCGGCACCTAATAGGGATAATCAGATTCTGAGTTGTCAGTTCTTCTAAGTTTAAGCCTAATAGGGATAGGTGTTTAGACTGGCTTACCCGAGCGGACACTCGAGCTGGGGAGGGACAACTTGGTCGGTAGTAGGGCAACACCACCTTCGTTGTCGATCCGAATCCCGCCTAACATATGTGACTATAATCCTCCACCAGGTGCCTTAACACTCCGACTATCTCAAAAAGAAAGTAGGATGCATACGCTGCATTGCTTCTATCCTATTTCAGAGACTCAGAGGGGGTGTGCAAGAGAAGACAGTATATAATACAGTTCAACAATATTAAAACAGTAAATGAGAGACAAGTAACACATAAGGCCAACAAACATAATATAAAAATAATTAAAGCAAGTTAAAGTCAATATCAAAAGCTTGAATTCTTATATATCAGCAACAGAGTCGCTAGAGATGTCACACCCCTTTTTCGCCCAAAGGAATCGAGGAAGAAGGGTTTTTTCAATTAAAGTGATGGTTTGGAATAGGGATTAATTTATTTACAGAGTCATCACTTGGAATTGAGTTATGGTGTTTCAAGTCACCTTTTTGAATCCCTAGTCAAAAGAAAATGACTCTTTGTTGGTCTGCAAAAATAGAAGACCGTGTAAGAAATTCTGTTGACCGAGGAAAAGGTATGAGGCACCCCTCGAGTCCCGTGGTTGTAGCACGGTCGCTTTCATTGACTTATCCTGAATTAAATTATTTTGATAATTATGTTGGGGTATAGATTCACTCATTTTTTTTAAACGTCTGATATCTTTTACACCTCTTACATTAAGCCAATGAAAGTTAATTTTAGAAAAAAATTTCCAAGTGCAGCGTTGCATCCTTGAATTATTTTTAATTATCTCAAAAAGATGCATATGCCGTATTCTTAATTGAGACAAAAATTTTAAACATGTCTAAATTTGCCTAACATTAAAGGCCTGCCTAGTTGAAATATTACTTATCTCTAAGAAAGAAAGAAAAAAATTAAATAAATAAATAAACTTAAAAATAAAAAAATTAAGTGATTAGTTAATTTAAAAAAAATAATTATCTAAATATATTTATAATAAATTAAAATAATAATAATAATAATAATAATAATAATAATAATAATAATAATAATGCCCAAAACTAATTATATTATTTTTAATTTTTTATATAATCTCAATTTTACTATCTTTAAAATAAAATAAAGCTCTAAACATATATCATTAAATTAATTAAATAAGAAAAACTTCAATTTTGGCCTACCCATTTATTTATATTTTAAAAGAAAAAAATAGAAAAGAAAAAAAAGTTACGAAAGAAAGGATGACCTTCGTCTAATTTCAAATACAAATCTAGTCCATTTATTTTCTATTAATTTAATACTCAATAGTAATAGATAAACATATTATATTATGCTATATTAGACAACCTAGAATTTCACACTTAAATTAAGAAAACAAACAAAAGATGAAAAGACAACTACTGACAATAAATTAAAGAAGAATTATTTTACTCATTTCCATTTAAATATTATTAAAGTCTCTATATAATGAAACTTTAAAGAAAGAAATTTATAAAGTTTTAGGAGATAATAAAAATAAAAGTACAGAGTATTCTTCTATATGCTTTGGTTACTGGAGACTGTGATAGAAGAAAAATCCGATGGAGTATCGTCGGAGTTGATGGTTAGCGGCGTGGGATGGAATCATCGTTTTTTTTGGGGGTGAGTTTTCCGACAAGATCCATCGCCAGAACGGTAATAGCAGAGGTGATGGAATATTTGGTCACTGTTTTCTATAAAATTTTCAGTGAAAGATATTTATTTTCTGATTTTAAAACTTTTCTATTTTTGTGAAATCAAAACCTCAGTTTTTAATTTTTTTTTACATGATTTACACATTCTAATTTTTCACATTAATTTTTTGCTTCCTTTTGATCACTGTGTATGAGTGTAGCAGTGTGTCAAAATTTTAACTTCTACGGTAAAACACAAAAACTTAATATTTAACACAGAGAAACAAACAGATTCACAGTATAAATACATACAAATAAAAATTACTTAAACAATTTCATTCATGCTTTTCATAATAAAATTTATAATATAAAATGATTCATATTCAAAGAAAAACCTGTTATTTATTCAAACTAAGTAATGAAGCACGAAACAATCGTCACCGAAAAAACTCAAACACGAATTCAACTCTCTGCTTCGATTTTCTCTGTTTTTTATTCTGATCTTTTCCTTTGTTCTCTCTATTTTTTTTTTCGTTTCAGTGTCTGTCTGATAATGCCTGATAAACAGTGTACAATGCAAATGTACGTAGATTTTTTTTTCTGGTTTTTGCTCTGTCTGATATTTTGATATCTGATGTTGTAGTATAGATGTACGTTTGTTTCCTGGGGTTGGGGAGTTCTTAAATAGAAGGATTTTGGGGGGAGTAGTTTAGGTAGTTTTGAATTTAAATTTTGAATTTTGTTTTATATATAGGATAATGATCTCATTTTTTTTATAAATAAATAAATTATACAAAAATAAATAATATTAATAATAATAAAAAATATTAACTAATTAATTTTTATACTTAAGAAAAATATAAATAAAAAAATAACTAACTTAAAATAAAATATAATTAAGAGAAAATAAAATCACTAGCTTATTTATAAAAATCTAAATTAAAAGAAATTAAAAATAAAAATATCTTAAAATTTAACTTTATTTATTTATTTCAACTAAAACTTATTAAAAATAAAATAAGAGTTAAAATAATATCAGATCAAATATAAATATTTAATATCGAAAAATATATATATTAATTTCGGGAGGATCAAAATCACGTGTCTACAATTATTTCCTCTTAATTATGATATTTGGCCCATAGAGATGCATTTTCCTCTTAATTATGATATTTGACCCATAGAGATGCATTTTTCTCTTAGTTATGATATTTGGCCTATAGAGATGCAGTTTACTCTTAGTTATGATATTAGGCCTATAGAGATGCATTTTTTCTCTTAGTTATGATTATTAGGCTTACAGAGTTGATTTTCCTCTTGGTCATGATGTATGCCCTATAGATATGAGATGTCTAATAGAGGTGACATGCCTATTTCCATTATGCCTCCTATATGTGAGATGATTATAAATATGTTATGACTTATAAATATGATTATTGATATGAGTTTTGGATATGTATATGGATCTAAGGCCGTGATTATGATCTAGTGATTATTTCGAATATATTATTGGGCCAAGGGCCATGTTATGATGATGATTGGATATGCAAGAAGTGTTTATCATTATAAAGGATGCAAATACAGTTTATGAGTATGCATATATCTGTTTGTATACATATCTCACCGTTATAGGACGGAGGAAGATGAGGTATATTGCTTGTAACTTTATTTATTGAATATTGGTGATGACATGCATAGATTTGGTACATTCTTGATTATTATATCGTCAACTTATGTGATTCTAGATGAAACATGATCTTATGATTGTTCTGCTTAATTAAGGGTTAAGCTATGTGGTAGTTAGTTGTCTTTTAGGAGACTGTAGCACTTGGTGGCTAGGAATCAAATGTATTAGTTAATGAGTTTTGCTTAGTTGAAATATAGTAACTATCAATGGTTGATGTGTGGCTAATGATGATTTCTAGTTTAGCATAGGTGAAGATTAGTGATATTGATGACTAAGTTTATAATGTTGATTACTTGTCAAAGGTGGGATTGTGTATTAATGAGGCTAGATAATAAGTGATGTTGGTAATAAAGAGGTGTCTAGTTAATAACTTAGAATATTTGCTAAATGGTTGATTAATGAATAGTTATATAAGGATTAGTTGGTTAACGGTGGTTAGTTAATGAATGATGTTAGTTAATAAAAGATGTTTAGGTGATAAGTGGTTATGTGTTTTCTAGTAATGGTTAACGGATATATGATGATTAGTTCATAATTTGGAATAGTGGATAAATGCAAATTATGGTCTAGTGATGAACCTTGGCTAGATGTTAGATATTGACTATTTAATAAATAATTTTTAGTCGTTATCCCTTGAATAAGGATATTATTTAGACAAATAACTAGAGGTTATGTGATGACGAGCGAACGAGTGGTTTCATTACAAATAGCGTTGATTAGCTAATAACGAGTAGTTGGGAAGTAATGTCTAGATAGATACTTTATGGTGATATAATTGTGTTTATAAGTATATTAGTATATGTTATTCCACAATGGTTATTGTGTTGATATTGATACCCGACAAGGCTGAAGGACACTATTGTGATGATATTAATACCTGATAAGGTTGGAGGATACTATTGCGATGATATTGATACTTGACATGGACGGAGGAACTATTGTGATGATATTGATACCCGACAAGGCTGGGTGATGCTATTGTGATGATATTGATACCCATCAAGGCCAGAGGTTGATTACGATAATGATGGTCATGATGATGATTGTTATGATTTGTGATATTGATTGTGTACGTTGTATTAATTCCTGTATGTACATCGCCTATTACTAATATACACCTATTTCTATCAATCGACATGGGACGGTTGCATGGATATGGGTGGAGAATATGCCTTGTGTTGTTGTGTGTTGATTTAACCTTTCGAGTCTGGGGCGGTGGGGGTACGCATAGGCTCATCAAGATATTTAGTTCTCCAGAGTAGCCGGTTATTCACATTGTTATTGATATTATTATTATTATTGTCATGATCATTATTATGGCTAGCTTATGACAGATTGGTTGTTGATCCAGTATCGAAAATTGAGGTACGTCTTTGGCCTCTTCAATCTTATGATGGTAATATTGTATGCGATTATATCATGTTTAGCCATATGGATTGGAAAGCCTGAGTATGAAAGTATTGAATCATGATAATATCATGATGAAGTTTTAGAATAAGGGTATGATTATCTAGACTACTTTTTGAGATGACCCCATGTTTACATGTGTGTATATATATGTATCTAGCTATATGAAGCTATGGCACTACCGTATATTCCCTTCTTTGCTTGTTCATATTGTGTATTCATTTCTTGACCTTGTATATTTCTATATATCTTTCTTTCACTCTTTATTCGTATATTGGCCTAGGATATACAGTATAGTTTTGACGTCTGACGAATGTGGTTGGAATAGGATAGTTCACCTTGATACTTTCTTAGTCTTGTTATGTTAGACTCTTGTACGTTAACATGATAGTTGTCACTTATGATTCTCATTGACTTGTTATATAAGCTCTAGACTCTTGGGTGTAGTTTCCTTTCTGTTTATATGTTGTATATATTTGGTTTATCTTTGGAGATGAATTGGCAGTTGCCTACTGAGTACCATTCATTTGGTACTCATACTACACTTTCAGCATGTAAACCATAGTACAGGTTATCACCGTTGATTATGCATCGTGCGGAGCAGTCATGGTTCAGATACTTAGTGTGAACTCCTGGCGTTTGGAGTATTACTCATCTCTCTCTTTGTATTAGACTAGTCAGTATATTGAATGCAGAAATAAGTTGTATCAGTGTATTCATTTGTACTTCACTTTGAAATCTAATTATTGTAAAAGCTCTTGTACTTATTCCACCTGGTTTTGGGATTTCATTATGTATTTGATTCTCTTATCTCATCTATTCTGCATTCCTTTCTATATACTATTGGATAGTCCATTACTAGCCATTCCAAACTACGGGTTGACTTGTCTACTGGTGGGTTATAGTAGGCGCCATCATGACCTCAGAAATTGGATCGTGATATTTACAGAGAGTAGAATAAGTTAGCGGATGAAATAGCTAGGAAATGCTGGAATTTAACTACTACTATCTATACTACTGTACTGTCCTCTGAATCTCCATCATCACTTTGTGATATTTTGTGCGTAGACAAGAGCTGGTTCCCAACCATTAATAGGGTGAAGTAGCCTCTCTCTCACTCAAATCTGTATTATATTAGTCCTAGTACTAATGCTTAGGTTGTACAACATAGTGTTCTTACTAGGACCTCTACTGTAGTGGAGATGCCACAAGTTCTGCCTCAATAACTTCATGTTATATCTAAATAAATCTTGTTGACCAATAACAAACGTCTGGTATGTCATTAGTTATGTGTAAAATCAACTTCGGAATAAATTTGCCATCCGATATTTATACCAACCTGCAATAAAGTTGACTCTATTGCGTCTTGTACTTTTGTTAGAAACAAATGATATAATAGTGGAACTTCAACATATGTATTCTAAATTTAGAAATGAAATCTCTCATTCACCAAACCCTTCTCCTCCCCTCATTTTTAATTTTGTCCACTTGTATGAATCAGGGAGCAAGAAAGAGAAAGAATAAATTAGTGGATTCAATATTTATTTTTTTTGTTGGTTAAATTTGTAATTTTCATTTTGTTACATTGAAATATTGAAGGACCATCATAAATGCTACCATACATCGTATTGGAACACTATTCTATTGTGCCATTTTAATATTTTCATGGGTTTTTAGATCAAGTGGAATGCTTTAATTGGAATATTTATTTTGAAGGTTAAACATTAAGCTGATTAAAGACATTGAAATGTGCGTAAGTTTCAAAAGGAGGAGGAAAAATGACTAAATATAAAGAAAAGTTTAGATGATTAATGGACATATTAGGACCTAGGTAAACCTTATCATTATTTCATGGAGATAGAGAAGCTATTTTCGAAAAATCATTAGTTTAAGTGTAACAAATTCAGGTATAAAGAATAAAGAAACAATCAAAGGAACATAAAAAAAGGAACAAAAACAATAACAAAATAGTATAATTATCGAAACACAATAAACAACAGACAGATAATAGATATCAAAAGCAAGAATTACAAGACTACGACTAATATAATAACAAACATCAACAAGTCTATACCCTAAAAAAATAAAACAACTCTCACATAGGAACAGCAAACACCAACAAGTCTATATCCTAAAAAAACAAACAAAAAAAAAACACTCCACGAGCATTTTATTTTGATAAATATTGAATTTTAATTACATCACCAATGTATGAAACTTTAATTGAAATATGAAAGAATAATGTTTTATCCGTAGCTACATCTATTTCTTTTCATATAGTATAAAATAAGATGAAAAAGTGCATGTGATAAAGATTAAAGGATTAACGAAAATTGTACGGTGGTAAAGACCGAGTAAAGTGAAAATAAAAATGTGCATGACTTTTAAAAGATTAATTTACCGTTAAAAATATTAATATATAACGATAAATTCTCAAATAAAGTGTTTCACAAAAGTAGCATAAAGAATTTAGGTATGATCCATATAAGCATATTGATTATAATATCAACAAAAATATATTATGATAAACTCTTGAAAGAGTACTAAATGAAATTAGTTGTAGTAGAGAGAATCTAGGTAGTATTCAAGACAAATTCTAGGATATATCGATAGAAAAAAGATATCACAATAAATTCTCAAAAAGTTTAATTAAAGTAGCAGACAAAATCTAGGGTAAAATCTATATTAGCATTACGGTTATAAATCCAATAAATTTATTACAACAAATAACAACAATAATAATAATATACTCACTGAAATTTTACAACAGTAATCTAAAAATGATAGGGGGTGTACACAGACCTTACTATTACCTCGTGGAGTTATTCAAGTTCAACATATCCAAGTATCAAAATTATTGTAACAAAATCTCAAAAAAATACTTAATAAAAGTAGTGGATGAAATCTAGGGTAATATCAAGATAAGCATTATGATTATAAATCGAACATAAAATTATTATGACAAACAACAACAACAATATACACATACACAATGAAATTCCACGAGTGGGGTTTGTGAACGGTAGAGTGTACACAAATCTTACAACTTACTCGTGGAGATAGAGAGGTAGATTTTTGAAAAAATCCTTGACTCAACAATAATAACATATCCAGTGTATTCCCACAAAAAGTGAGGTCTGGTGAGCGTAAAGTGTACGCAATCCATACCTCTACCTAGATAAAGTAGAGAAGATGTTTTCAATAGACCCCCGACATGAGACAAATAATAGTATAACAAGCAAAAACATAAAAATAAACAACAAAAATGGAGTAACATACAACTAGATAATAAAAGAAATAAAGCACCCATGGAGTATACTATGAACTATCTATCCGAAAGTCACAAACATCACCAAAATCCCATGAATAAGAAACTATAAAACACATGGATAATACTATGATTACAGGTACATTTGCAGCAAAAACCCTGAACTCAAATACATCAAATCCAGGCACCAAAATTATAATATAAAATCTCAAAAAAAAAATTAAAGTAACTGGCAAAATCAAGGTTAAAATCCACATGAACATATTTACTATTATAAACCCAACATAAAATTATTATAACAAATGACAATATACGCAGTAAAATTTCACAAATAAGATCTGAGGAGGATAGAATATACATAGACCATAACAGTACTTCGTGAAGGTAGAGAGATTATTTTTCAAAAATTCTTGATTTAAGTATAGCAAATCTAAGTACAAAAATTATTATAACAAAATCTCAATATATATATATACTTAATGAGTGTATAACATATAGAATCTTGGTATAATTTAAATAAATATTGTTTTTAGTATTGTTGGACATTGATGATGTATATCTGGATGGCAGACAACATAGGTGCATAGTATTGGACCACAGACATTTGATCTTCTTTTAAATTAATTGGAGCACCATTCATCATAACTATACCACAAATCTCCAAAAGTGAAATATTCATTTGTATTCTTCAAAATTGCAAATTTATTAGAGATAAATGAAAAGAGACAGAGAATAAGAAAAAGTAGTATATTCACAAATTAGGGGGAAAAATAGTGAATAGGAAACAAATTTTGAAATTCCCATTCAACTTTATAAAGAAAGATTGATTGATATAGATACATTCAAGAAATATAGTTAATATTTGAGGTGTGAGATTTAATAAATCAGTTGAAAAAATCTAATAAACAAAAGTAGCTTCTGAAAATAATCAATTAAAAAACAAGTAAAACTAAACATATCTTTCTAGATCGAGATATTTCTTGATAGACAGATATATCAGATAAGAAAAGAAGCTAGTGAAAGGAGAACTGATGTATCTTACGAGGCAGAGACATTTCAATCTCAGTTGTTCAGAAAATCTCTCTCTCTCTCTTTTATATCATGATTCGTCAAAAAATATGAAAATCTATATGTAGAAAAAATCTTCATGTTTCTGAATGTATCACATATGATAAATTATACACAAATAAATCAAAACACAACAATTCTTATTGAGAATTCATCGAAACAAACTCATATAAATTAAAGTGGATTCAATTTTTTTTTTTTTTGAGGAATGAGATTATTCGAATTAGAACTCAAAAGTAAAAAATTAATGAGTTACTTTTGGTAGAAATCTTGGATGGATGATTGGTGTAACATATTGAATATTGAAGAAAGTTGTCTAGATTCGAAATTTTTTTTGTCTTCATTTTTTGAAAAAATAAAATAATTTGACTTTTCTGTTTCTTAATTTTTTTTCACTACTATTCTCTTCTTCTTTGTTTTTCGCTTCCAACTCATCTTATATAGGAAGTAACTAGTACAAATCAGTATAGTTTCCTGAAAGATTTAATGTCAAGATTACATAGAAATCACATTCAAACTTTTAGTTAACATGATTTAATTAAAATGTCATTTTAAAATTAAAATTATATATTCAGATAAAATTTTAAATCAATACTTAAGAAAAGTTTAGTTGCCAGAAAAATCATCAAATAAAGCCAAAATTGTGAAGTTAAAGTTAGGAAGAAGAAGAAAAAAAAAATAAGAAAATATAATTTTAAAAAAATACAAATATACATTCTAGCAAAAATATATCGTAGATAGCTAGTACACCTCCCAATGTTGTTAATTATTTGTTAAATGTAAGTGTTAGTTAATCACTTTTCAATATCTGATATCATTTATCAACAATAATTTACTTTCTTCTCTGGTGTCAATGATATTATACATTTTTGCATGGCATGAGATTTTATTAGATCGAGTATTAAAATAAATATATTTATTCAAAAATTATAAATTACATGCACAAAATTATAAGAAGAAAAAAAACTTATACAAATCTTGCAAAGGTGATTTGGAGTTTCAAATAATGTCGAAAATAAACTCATAAGATGAAGGCGCACTATTAGATCAATACTTAATTAAATTAATATTGATATTGCTCATCAACAATCATTTACTTACTTCTTTAGAGTCAACAATAATATATGCTCTCTCCAACATGTAATTAACATTGTGGGTTGAACCAAATAATTTAATTATTCAAAATCTTAATTGCCCGTAAATTTGGAAGAATATTCTCCAACTATTCAGAATTTAACAACAAACAAAATTTCAAGAACAAGATATTAAAAGATCTAGTATTTAAATTTTTTTAATTTATTAAGATTTAAAAAAAAGCTCATAAGACGTATGCTTACTAGTAGATTACTACTTAATAAATGAAATCGTAATATTGTTATAAAAGTTGGTATTATTTTTCAACTACCATTTACTTCTCTAGAGACTAGAGTTAATGATACAATACATTTTTTAATAAAGATAAATCAACTACTTAAAATATAATTGCAAACAAATCTATAAGAAAGAGTTACAAGATTTTTGACCAAATTACACCAAACAAAATTTGCTAGGTGTCAAAAGTTCCGTTAAGAAATTAGGTTATGTAACTTATAATTAATAAAACATTAATTACGTTTTACCATGTAAGTAACAAGATAAACCCAAACAATTTTAGAGGGAAATTTTAAATTTTTTTAAACCACTTCAAAGTTAAACATTTTATTTGTCTGTTCATGTAGTTGAAGTTCATTTAAGATTTTGTAATCTAGAGAGATTCATAAATTAGAGCTGCTTATTAATAAAATATTTCCTCTTTTATTTCATTCCACATAATATATGTCACACAATAGTATGTACATATGTAAACAGTAAATTTTGGATCCGTCTTCAATTAACTTTTTTTTTTTTTTTTCTAGTTTGAGGATAGATTATTTCTTTCTCAATTAATGTAAAAAATGACATACACATCAATTGTGGACATTCATTTGGATTGTAACTCTTCAAATATAATTGTTAGCCAAAGAGTTAAAAAGTTTCAGAGTAAGACTGTTTGGTATAAAGAATAATGATTTTCAAGAAAATATTTTCTAAAATAATTATTTCCTTGAGAAAATTGAAGGAAAGGTGCCATTTAGGTCTGGAGTGAAGGATTTGTGATATTGACCAACTTAAAGGGTCAAACATAATTAAAAAACTTGATTAAGCTAATTGTGGATTGGATGAATATTTTCAAAACTTTCTAATATTTTCAAAAATACAAATCAACCCAACCCATACCCCTCTTCAATCCAAATCAACCGTCTCTCTCCTCTCTCGACAGTTTTTCCCAACCAACAGTTCTGCAAATTTCTCCTTTCAATCCCCGGCGACTTCAACTTCCGACGATAAATAGTTGGGTTTCGAGTTCCTTTTCGACTTCAACCGTTAATCGACATGACAGCCCTGCTCTCCGGCCACAACAGCTTTGAATTCTTCATCATTCCTTTTCTCCTTTCACAGGAAAAAAAATACGGTCTTTTTAGTTTTGAAGAAAACGAGGAACTTGAGCCAACTTCTCTTATAGTATTGGTTAACAATTTCAATATTTGTTACTTTAATTTGAAATACAGTTTGAATAAAACTCTAATTTCTTGTATTTCTTCTCTTCTCTTTTAGAAGTGAATAATGATTTTTTGTTGTTTGTTGCATTTTTTTGAAGTTTGATTTTTGTTGTTTCTGTTTATACAAACAAAACAACGGTTTTAGTGTTTTTCGTGTTACGCCGGTTGTTAGGTTGATTTGTTCTTGTTCTTGGTAAAAATGGTGATATTGTTGTTGTTTTGTTGAACAAAATCGTGCTACTATTTTTTTCTCTAACATATTATCCATCTGGTGCAATGGATCTAGAATATGATACAATAGATTAACCATCTGACGCAATAGCGGAACCATCAGATTAAAAATCTGATGCAACAGATTAACCATATGAAGTAACAGATTAACTATCTGATGCAACAGATTAATCATCTGATGCAATAAAGGAACCATCGAATAAAAAATCTGATACAACAGATTAACCATATGATACAACAAATTAACCATATGATGTAATAGTTTAACCATCTGATGCAATAGATTAACCATATGTTTCGATAGATTAACCATCCGATATAACAAATTTACTATCGAATGCAATAGAGAAACCATTGGATTAAAAATTTGATGCAATAGATTATCCATATGATGTAATAGAGAAACCATCGAATTAAAGATCTGATGCAATAGATGAACCTCCTGTGGGATAAAATCCTATCAACTATTCCAATAGGACATGTCTAAGACTTGATTTTTCCAACTGATTATTCATCTGTCGTGATAGACGACCCTTCTGTTGGAAGAAATCTAAACTATAATATTGACCATTGATAACTATTCAAACAGATAACTCATATGTTACAACAAATGTGTGATCTGTTGCACCGACCATTCATCTATCTCAACAGATGAGTGATATATTTTGTATTGTCGCAATAGATTTACTCATCTGTTGTATAGGTTAGTTAGCTATTCCAATAGTATACTCATATATTGCAACAGATGTGTGATCTGTTGCACCAACCATTTATTTATCTCAACAGATGAGTGATATATTTTATATTATTGCAACAGATTACTTATCCGTTGCAATATGTTAGTTATTTGGTGCAATAGATAACCTACCTGGTGCAACAGATGTGTGATTTATTGCAATTGTTATTTTACTATTTTGCATATTAGATTTACTATTATCCTTTTTAATGATGCATTAATCAACTATAATATATTTTTTTATGTTCCTGTTAATTTTAGATAATATTGCTCCCAAAAGATCAGAAATCGAATCAAGTCCAAATAAAGGAACAAGTGAAGCAGCTAGGCTACATCCATCACTTTATGGGCTTGCTTTACAAGTGTTATCTCAATAAGGAGCAGAATATGATGAACATGGGGAGGAGGAATGTTTCAAAAGAAATGATCCAAATGCTAATAGCCCTTCCACTAAAGAGTTGGTCAAAACCTTCAACATTGATCGTTATTTTGTGAGAATGCAGTGCGATGGTGAAACAAATTTAATGGGTGATTTTGTGGTTAAGTCAGCCATAGAAAAATTTTCGACGCCTTTAGAAAAATACTTCAAGAAAAAAATTGGATGCTTATTTCAAAGGACAACTATGCTCGTTTCCAAATGAAAATGGAATATGGACTTCTGAAGCGTAGGTTTATGTATGAAAACAAAGATAAGATGGATGAGGTATGATAAATTATTGTGGCATACCTTTTTGTTTTGGTTGGAAGGAGTTTGCCATAGTTACTAGACTAAAATGTCATCCTCCTTCTTCTACTCTTGTTATACCTATTTTAACTCAAAAAGGCACCCCGCACACCCAACAAAGGCAAAGACAAGTCGTGTGATTGTGATGACCTGGTGTCCATTATTGGTCCAAGCTTCAAAAATAAAAATTTGATAGAAGAATTGAAAGGTAAAAGAATTTCAAAGAAGCACAAACAATCATTGTGCTTGGTTTGGTTTGCACATAATATTCTTTGAGCGAGAGACGTTAACAACAACATAAACGTTGGTTTAACAAAGCTCTCCGAGGATCTTGAGGCGTTTAACAGCTATCCTTGGGGTTATGAAAACTTCAAAATGACTGTCAAATATTTGTTGACTCCGTTAATGCCAAAGACAGTTAACTTATATGACTTTCCATGGGCTTTCATGGTAAATATTTTTTTTATTATGATATCATTCATTTTTTTACTCAATAATGGTTTTAATTTATTGGTGTTATTTTATAGGCTTGGACGTTTGAAGTTATTCCTTATTTGGGACAACAAGTGAACTACCAGGAAGAAGTTTCCTGTCCAAGAATCTTGAGATGGTTGTCGGCCAAAACTGATAAAAATACAAAATTTTTTGATCTCTTCAATCCCCCGAAGGATGTAGTAAGTATAATAATAATTAAGTTTTTATTTTAATTAATGATTTTTTTGAATGATCTAATCATCATTCTAATATATGTAATGATTTATATTAGATTGTGCATCCGTCACTTGTTCCTACCAATCAAGAGTTAAAAATACCATTTTTTCTTACTTTACAATCTATGAAAACTTTATCAGACCCTAAGGTCATTGACAGAATAAAAATAAAATTGTTTGGAGCAACAAACATTACAAGAAAAATAATTTTAGAGGGTGGGCTTGTTGTTGTTGATAGTCTTAGTGGTGATGGAGATGTTGGTGGTGGTAGTGGTGCCGCTGTTGGTGCTAATGATGCTCCTATTAGAATATTTAAAATAAACCATTATGAGTATGATCATACTGGTTATACAGATTTTGCCTCTCCCAGCGAATGTCAAAACTGCAAGGAAAAACATGATGTGGTGATTAATGCTATTAATGCATTAACTGTTTCTGTAAAGGAATTGATATCTAAGAGACATGTAATTTCATCAAAGAGGATTTTATATCCATCCACTTCATTAGAGATAAAGGCTAAGGGGAGAAGGAAAGTAATTTTCAAGGAATTATTAAGCATCCAAAAAAGCGAAATCGCAACTCCTCTGTTCTAACACATTGAGCAATGTACAATGGCCAAAGAAAAGCAGCACGAGCTGAAGAAGGTGAATATATATGTTTGTTCCAACTAACAAACATGCATATATCTGTTTCAATAGATGACACATCTACTAAAAATTATCAAACAGATATATACATCTGTTGCAACAGTTGACTAACTTATAGCCTCAGAGAAAGTATTTGTTGCAACATATGTCTCATTTGTTTCAGCAAATCAAACATCTCTTCGTACCTCTTTTATTTGTACCAATAGATGACCTATCTACTGCAACGGATGGGTCATCTGTTAGGACAAATTAAATCAAGACTTTCTACCATTTCAATTTTTTCAAACAGATGAGTCATATGTTGCAGCAGATGGTTCATCCGTTGAAAAATATCATACAAGTCTTCCTCATATAGAAATTTATCCCAACAGTTGATTCATCTGTTGCAACCAAAATATAATCTATTTGGGAAAATTTAAAACATGAGGAAGACTTGTTTGATTTGCTAGAACAGATGAGTAATCCTTTTTTATTTTGTTGTATCTCCATGATTAGCATTGACCAATTCTAGTTTTCCAAGTGGATGTAGAAGCTACTGCTAAACAACATTGACAATATGCTACTTTTTTTTAAATAGAAATATGGAGAATAGAAAGAGCAGAAATCATACTTAAACGACAATAAAAATCCACGACGATCAAAGCCAAATTCCATAGCACCGTATGAAGAACAACTTATCCATATTGAGTAGATCTTTATAGTTTGAGTCTGTCAAAGTAATAACCTCACCCCTCCTTAGGAATTCTGGGCATCAATACTTAAATTGTTGATGTATTTGTTGAGATCTGTACCCATAAAAATTTTCTTACATTTCATTTATTTGTTGATTTATTTCATGTAATTTTTGAAGGCTTCGATTTATTTTATTTTGTCTATGAATTTATTCTTTTGTTAGATTTGAACTTATTAATTGAAATAGAATACTATATTCAAATATCACAACAGATAATGCACCTGTTGTAACAGACGACACATCTGTTGGAAAATATCAAACATATTTAGATATATATTAATCTATTGGAAATTATCAAATAGGTCTTCCCACTATTGTAACAGATAGACTTAGAGAGAAACATCGATATAATGCAATAGATGACCAATCTGTTGCAACAGATAACTATATGTTAGAACAGGTAGACTATCTGTTACAAAAGATGGATAATCTATTGCATTATAAAAATTCAACTTTCATTAGACATAAAAAATTGCCACTACATGTAAAGTGAAGTGACTTGAAATATAAAAGGCAGAACCCATCGATAGTGTTCATTTTAAACACCTAAAATAAAATAGACACCAAGTAGATGATAACGCTCAAACTACACCTCTCTAATGAGAATGTAAGCGATCGTTGTCAATATAAAACCCAACTAGGTTGGGGTCGAATCCCACAGGGAATATGGTGTGAACTTAAGTTATTTTCAATTTAATCAACTGATAGCTGGATGTTTCCTGAAATGGGGGGTTTTTAGTTTAGCAAGTAATTGTTGGTCACTTTAGTTACAGTGTTCATAATCAAGAGTTTATGGAAAAACTAGAATTATGTTCACTATGGGTTTTAGTACTTGAAAAATTCTAATGGTGGTTCAAGATTCTCACAGTAGGTAGGACAACAAGTTAACTTTATCGAAGTTACGCATAAATGTCTCTCGACCTACTTAAGCATTTAATTACCTAATCCTCTTGGACTTAGGGAGTTTATCTTGACTGACCAGACTTTACCTCAGGTTAATCAACCTTGTTACAACGTCAATTATGAAATGGAAGTTTTTAGTGCTTCCAAGTCCCTATTAATAATTCACTTCCCACTATATTTGATTTCTTTCTCAAGAAAATCAAAGCAGGTGTTATCTATCATTTGCAACCAATAGACGATAATTAAAGCCTCAGAATTATCAAAGAGTCCTACCACCTTTTGAATCTTGGACACTCAGCACCTTATCAAGACATAACCCTAGATCCCATAATTCAGGTTAATGGAATTTAGCCGCTTATGATGTAATAATCGAAACAACTAGTTATATTCATGATTTGAAAGATAAAATTACTACAAGATGAATAGAAACTAGATATTCTCAGATTAGATCACAATAATAATCCTAAAATAATGATGATAATCTCTTCAAAGTAATTGCTTTTTCAAGTTAAGAAACTAGAGAGAGAAAATATCAAAATACGTGTTTCCAAAAGATGTTTGGAATTCTCAAGAAAACCCTCAACAAGACTTTAAATAGTTTAGCCTAAATAAGGAAACAAAATCACAGAGTTTAATAATCCCTCAAATTAGGTGATGACATTCATAACAACCTATCAGGAGGCTGACGACTTATCACAAATGTCGTCAGGTCCTCTTTGCTTTTGATACTTGTTGCTTTAGGATGACGACAAACTATGACTTCCTATCATCTCCTTGATGACTTATCACGAATGTCGTCAAGTCTCTACCTCAGCTATCATGTTCTGCCTTAGAATTACGATAATTTTGATGACTTATCAGCTCTTTGACGGCTTATCATAAAATGTCTTCATAACTCTCAACTCAGGTGCATTCTCTGTGTGAGGCTGACGATGAAGCTGATAACTTATCACAGGGCTGACGACTTATCAGAAATGTCGTTAGCCAGACTTCTCTTCGAATTACTTTAGATTTCAACTCCTTTACTTCCATCCTTGTTGGTTCTCTTGCATCATAGCTTCTACTGCAAAATCAAACATAAAACAATAAAAAATGACAAAAGTTGCTGAAGACCTTGCAATTATTCTTAGTTAAAAGCCTCAAATGTGTTAGCATTAGCTCACATATCAACACCCTCAACTTAAAATAATTGCTTGTCCTGAAGCAACTTAACACAACTAAGATAATACAAAGTACATTTGGCAGTCAATTATCCATATTATATCAAAACACTTTCACCCTCTCCAAGGTCAGTCAATTCAAGAACAATGAAGAATACCAATGCAACACACATAAATCAATATACGACATTAATTCAGCTATATTAACCATGCATATACCAGCATTACACTCTTCAAACAAGTTAGCAACTAGCAACATATCTAGTGTTCCCTCACAGCAAAGAAATCCCCCTTATCTTATATCAGTAATCCTATACGTAACCATGGGGACAATCAAAACACTTACTCTCAGAACGAAGTTCCAACCCATGTATGCCAAGTACCATAGGCTTTCCCTTATTTTCATTACCCAGATCTTTAGATAGGTCAGCTAGGATCACTATAGGTCTTCTCTTAGGCTTGTGATGTAGGTTAGGGGCTGGTATGATACTCGATGGTATTTAAAGTGACTAAGACTCCTTGATACTACATTAGCTTTTTTGGGGTTTCACTCATTAGCCTTTTCCACTCTTCTCTTTTATTGATCATACTTATTTAGGCTGGGTGCGGTCTTTTCCACAATCACTTATTCTTTTTCATAATTTTTTTCTTGCTCTTTTCCTCCGCACCCAGCTTTTTTGATTATTTTCTTTTATGCTACCTTTCTTCATACTCATTCTGTATCACGCACCCCTATGATAGCCACCCTCAACTTAGGCCATTTGCCTAAGTCAAGGTGCACACTGTCCAAGGAGGACCAGGGCCAAAACAGGTTCATTGTGATCTAAATAGGAAGGTGACAAGTGTCATAAAAAGAAATAGGCTAATCAGGTTCAAAATAGGGATCAAGGGATATTATGCACATAGGGAAGGTCATTTAGGCTAAAGTGAGCTCATATCAAAATGACTTATGATCCTTTCCTAACCCCTATCATTCAACCTAGGTATGACTAACCGGGCAAGTTCTGGCTTCATCATACAGAGGGGACAAAGTAATATCTCACACACATTTGGTACACAGGTATATCACAATCTACTACTCATTCAGTTTGTGCAGCTGTTTAGCAATGATTATTGTGTTACTATAACTAATACCATACAAAGGTGCATAGTGGTCACACTTAAATGCAAATTATATAGTTAAAGACGTAGACTACTTGAAGAGGTATACAAAAATCACAAAACAATTCAACTACCTCAAGTACAAGTATTTCTCCTAGTCGGCTACAAATTTTACAACAACAATTTACCCTACACCCTCAACTTAAAATTAAAGAAAATCTAAACTTAGGATTAGAGTATACCTGGAATAGATCAATCCCGGGGGTCATGAGTTGCCTCCCATGCAGTGTCTGGTTTAACGTTGCGGCACGACTCAGGTATCTCGATTACTTTAGAATTCATCATGAAATATAATAGTGACACTTTTCATTGATTCTTTTGGACCAATATAAAGCTTGAATCATTGCCCATTTACTTTTAAGGTACTGCCGTCTTCATTTTCAAGTTCCACTACTCTAGATGAGTAGACTTAACTAACTCTAAAAGGGCCTGACCACTTGATTTAAGTTTACCTGGGAATAGTTTGAGTCTGGAATCGAACAGAAGCACCAAGCCACCTTTTTGGAAGTCTCGTTTCTCTATCCTCAAATCATGGTATTTTTTCATCTTTTCTTTATATAGGTCTGCTTGTTCATATATCCTGAGACAAATCTCATCCATCTCATTCACTTGTCCTAGTCTCAGCTCTGCTGCCTTTTTCTAACTCAAATTCATCCTTTTGAGTGCCCATAAGGCCTTGTGTTCCAGCTCTATTGGTAAGTGGAAAGATTTTCCATAGACCAGATGAAATGGTGACATGCCAATCGGTGTCTTGAAAGCAGTCCGATATGCCCACAAGGCATCATCGAGCTTTCGAGACCAATCTTTCTGACTAGCATTCACTGTTTTAGCTAGGATGGCTTTAATCTCTCGATTTGACACCTCCACTTGCCCACTAGTTTATGGGTGATATGGAGTGGCTACTCTATGCTGTTTTACCCCATATTTTGGTAAAGCTGCTCGAAACACTTTGTTGCAAAAATGAGATCTTCCTTCACTTATAATAGTGCGCGGTACTCCAAAGTGAGAGAAGATGTTCTTTTTGAGAAAAGCAACAACTCTCTTTCTGTCATTATCAAACAAGGCAACAACTTTGACCTATTTCAAGACATAGTCAACATTAACTAAAATATACTTTATTCCATACTAGCTTACAAAAGGACCCATGAAATCGATGCCCCAGACTTCAAATAATTCCACTTCAAGCATCTTAGTCAAAGGCATCTCATGTCTTTTGGAGATTGACCCCTGCCTTTGACATTGGTCACTTTTTAGAACAAACTTGTGGGCATCCTTGAATAATATTGGCCAATAGTAATCGCTCTGCAACACCTTCTTAGCCGTTCGGTCACCTGCATGGTGACCTCCAACTGGGGAAGCATGACATGCTTCCAATATGTACAATACATCCATTTCTGGCATGCATTTTAATATTTTCCTCACATCATCGAAAAAGATACGACTCATCCTAGAAGTAATGTGTCACATCATGCAGGAATTTCTTTCTTTGATGGAAGGAAAGATTTTCTGGGATGACCTCACTCACAACATAATTTGAAAAATCAGCGTACCATGGCAATTTCTCCATAGCAGCAACCAAGATCTCCTTATCAGGAAAGGCATCATTTATATCGCTAATTTCTTTCTTACCTTCCATTCTAGATAGATAATCTGTAACCTGGTTTTCACACCCTTTCCTATCTTTGACTTCAAAATCAAATTCTTGTAGCAGTAACACCCATCTAATCAGCCTTGGTTTTGCATCCTTATTAGCCATCAAATACCTCAAAGCTGCATGGTCAGTGTGAATCACCATCTTTGTCCCAAGCAGATAAGCCCTAAATTTCTCAAAAGCATATACTATAGCCAAAAGTTCCTGCTCAGCGATGATGTAGTTCTTTTGTGCTCTATTCCGTGCTTTGCTGGCATAATATATTAGATGAAATAGTTTATCCTTATTTTATCCCAATAAAGCTCCAAGGGCAATACCACTTGCATCACATATGATCTCAAACGATTTTGACCAGTCTGGTGCAACAATAATAGGGGCCTCAACCAACTTCTTTTTAAGGCATTCAAATTCCTTCAAGCTATCATCATCGAAGGAAAACTACTCTTCTTTCTCCAAAAGTTTTCAAAGTGGATTTGCAACCTTCGAGAAGTCTTTTATAAACCTCCGATAGAATCCAGCACATCCAAGAAAACTACGCACTCCCTTCACTGAAATGGGAGGTGATAGTTTATCAATAACTTCTACCTTGGCTCAAACAACTTCTATCCCTTTTTTTTGAAATTTTATGACCTAGAACGATGCCCTTCTTTACCATAAAATGGTAATTTTCCCAGTTAATCACCAAATTGAATTCAACACAGCATTGCAAGGCTATACTCAGGTTTACCAAACACACCTCAAATGAATCTCCTACCATAGAGAAATCATCTATGAATACCTATATAGTGTCCTCCACCATATTTGAGAAGATAGATATCATGCACCGCTAAAAAATGGCGGGTGCATTGCATAGCCCAAACGGCATCCTCTTAAATGCAAAGGTGCCATATGGACATGTGAATGTCGTCTTCTCCTGATCTTCAGGAGTAATACAAATTTGGTTGTATCCAGAATAACCATCCAAAAAGCAATATCATCCCTTTCCGGCCAATTGATCAAGCATTTGGTTCATAAAGAGCATAAGGAAATGGTCTTTCAGAGTCCATGAATTTAGCTTATGATAATCCATGAAAACTCTTCACCCAGTCACAGGCCTGAGTGGAATCAAATCATTCCTTTCATTTTCAACCATAATTAAGCCTTCTTTTTTGGGCACGAATTGAACTGGGCTCACCTATTTGCTGTCAGAAATAGGGTAAACTACTCCTGTATCCAACCACTTAATAATCTCTTTCGTAACCACCTCTTGAATTGGTGGGTTAATACAATGCTGATGCTCTATGGTTGGAATACAATCTTCCTCATGTTGTATTTTATATGGGCAGATGCCAATAATATCTATGATGGTCCATTCTATAGCTCACTTATGCCTCTAAAGTACTGAAATAAGTGCGTTTAACTATTTCTCACCAAAATCAGCCACAATAATAACAGGTAGCGTGTTTCTGTTGCCCAAAAATACATACCATAAGTGCCCAGATAGTTGTTTAAATTTCAACACCGGTGGCTCCTCAATGGATGGCTTGGCTGGTAGTATTGGTCGATTAGCAAGGTCAAAGTCTAGATTTTTAGGAGCATAAGGATATGAGCCCATTAGTGACAAGGCACAAATAGTCTCTTCATACTCCTCAATGCCTTCACGATCAAAGTTCATCAGAACTGTGGCTAAAGGCTCGACAACAAATTGCTCCTCTCTTGACACCTCCTGTTTGTCCTTATAATACATATCAACTACTGAGAACACCCTTATTTCTCCCTGCTACTTTATTGGTTTACACACATCAAATTGTACCACTTCATCATTCATCCTGAATAAGAGCTCATTCACTCTCAAATCAATCAATACACTTTTGGTTGGGAGAAAAGGTCGACCCAATATTATGGGCACCTCAAAGTCTACCTTGCAATCCAGAATGACAAAATCTGCAGGGAATATGAAGCTAGATACCTTTACCAACACATCGTACAAAATGCCAACTTTCTATATACAGCCAACGACATCAAATTAATGCTTGATCCCAAATTACATAATCCTTTTGCAAATTCCATAGTCCCAATTGTACAAGTAATAGTGAATGCGCTTGGGTCTGGCTTCTTCTGCACCAAGGTCCTTGCAGAAATAGCGTTATAATAATGGAGATTATCCTTCAATTCGTAGCTAACTGCTCTTTTATTAGTTATAAGGTCCTTCATGAATTTAGCATATCCTGACATTTTTTCGAGTGCCTCTACCAATGGAACATTTATTGTCAACTGCTTGAGCATTGCCATGAATTTGCTAAATTTTGCATCATTAATTTTCTTCTTCAATCGTTGAGGAAAGAAAGGTGGTGGTCTTGGGATATTTTTCAACACTACCTTCTTTTCCTTTTTTTTTCTCCTTTTTCAAAGCAACATCAGAATTATCTAGCTTCTCAGACTCCACTGGACCTCCTTCTTCCGGTACATCATTAACTACATCATCAACAACATGTTTGCCCACAGATAGGCCAGGTAATATCTTACCACTTCTAGTGGTAATCTTTATAGATGAGCCATCATTCTGCAGATTTTGGACCGTATCACTTGGTAATGTTCCGCTCTTCCTCTGGTTGAATGCTGTGGAGAGTTAGCTCCTCTGCTGCTCCAACTATTTGATTGTAATGGAGTGCAAGTTTACCAACTGACTAATAGATGATAGATCAGTCTTCATAGTAGTCATACCGAAGTTGGTAGATTTCACTCCTTTCAAGAACTTAGCTATCATGTCCTCCATGGATATATTTTCAGAACCTGTTGTAACAGCTTCATGATTTCTAGGAGAGACATAGAGCCCGCTCCTATCATTGTTGTTTCTCCTATTTCCCTGCTCCCTATCTTTATAACCAGGATTATTATAATAATTCCGACTTTGATTACCTTGGCCATTGCCTTGAAAGCCCGCCTGATTATTAACATAGTTTGCCTCTTCTTTTGCATGAGCAAGAACTCTATCCTGAGATCTCACATCTTTTACCTTCTAAGTATTTCCTGATAGCAAGTGCTTGTTTAGCAAGTCCATCTGCATTTTAAGGTGAGCCATGTATTGGTCATGCTCCTCATCTCTTCTGCATTGTTCCACAGTAATACCCCCAGACACAGTAGCGCTAGCTACCATAGAGTCTCTAGTATGCCATTCCCGACTCTGTTTGGTCATTCTTTCTAGCATCTATAAAGCCTCTGGGAATGTAAGATCAAGAAATAAACCACAAACAACATTATCTATAACTGTCTTTGTCACAGAGTTAAGAGCCCTGTACAAAGTCTCCATCAAGTGTATGTCTGTCATATTGTGCTTCGAACACTGTGTCAGCTTTTTCTTAAATCTTTCCCAAGTTTCATGCAAGGCTTCAGTTGGGAGCTACCTAAAGTTGCTGATCTCATCCCTCAACTGTACCCTCTTAGAAGGAGGAAAGAACCTTTCTAGGAAAGATCCTTTCAACTGCCTCCAGTTGGTTATAGAATTGGGTGTCAGCTCATTTAGCCACAAAGTTACCTCCCCAGACAGAGACAACGGAAACAATCTCAATCGGATAGCATTCTAGCCCACTCCTGGCTTATCAAAAGATTTACAGATGGTGACAAAATTTACCAGATTCAAGTTCGGGTCATCCCTAGGAAGGCTACCAAAAAACCCCTTTAGATTGAGGAGTTAAATCATAGTACTCATAATGTTGAATTTAGCCCCAGGTGCCAACGGTGGAGGAATGATTTCACCCGTTGCACCTGCTCCGTCCATTCTATCATCATCATCCTTGAGGTCATACTAGATCTGCTGGTACTCTTGCCTTTCTCATAACGGACGGTTCCTATTAACATTACTCCGTACTGGTGCAGCTACTTTCTCTGCACGCCTTGGTTTACCAGGATTTAGCAACTCCTCATCTCCCAAATATTCATCCTTAGGATTTTGATGTCGTGCTTGTTGACCTACATTTTGCACATGCACCTGAGCTCAAGCTAAGGCGACCAATCTGTCAGCCTCTTACTGTACTACCATTCTTCTAATTCATTGAGGTTCCGGATTAAGTGATAATAATGGTTCTTCAAAACTTCTGGTGCTTGACATACACTACAAAGATCTTATAATAAGCAAAAGCAAAAAATAAATGTAAAACTAGGAAACTTGACTAACAGTCAATTAGCGAACCCAACTTCAATTTACAACTGTATTTCCCAATAACATCGCTATTTTTTATAATGCTCAAACTACACCTCTCTAATGAGAATGTAAGCGATCATTGTCAATATAAAACCCAACTAGGTTGGGGTGAATCCCATAGGGTATATGGTGTGAACTTAAGTCATTTGCAATTTAATCAACTGAAAACTGGATGTTTCCTAAAATGGGGGTTTTTTAGTTTAGCAAGTAATTGTTGGTCACTTTAGTTATAGTGTTCTTATCAAGAGTTTATGGAAAAACCAGAATTATGTTCACTAGGGGTTTTGGTACTTGACAGATGCTAATGTTGGTTCAAGATTCTCACAGTAGGTAGGACAACAAGTTATCTTTATCGAAGTTATGCCTAAATGTCTGTTGACCTACTTAATCATTTAATTACCTAATCCTGTCAGACTTAGGGAATTTATATTCACTGACGAGACTTTACCTCAGGTTAATCAACCTTATTACAACGTCAATTATTAAATGGAAGTTTTTAGTGTTTCCAAGTCCCTGTTAATAATTCTTTTCCCACTATATTTGATTTCTTTCTTAAGCAAATCAAAGCAGCTGCTATCTATCATTTGCAACCAATAGACGATAATTA
>NC_061111.1:48177792-48299788 GCF_002878395.1 Capsicum annuum
CAACCAATAGACGATAATTAAAACCTTAAAATTATCAAGGAGTCCTACCATATTTTGAATCTTGGACACTCAGCACCTTATCAAGACTTAACCCTAGATCCCATAATTCAGGTTAAAGGAATTTAGCCGCTCATGATGTAATAATCAAAACAACTAGTTATATTCATGATTTTAAAGATAAACTTACCACAAGATGAATAAAAACTAGAGATTCTCAGATTATATCACAATAGTAATCACAAAATAATGATGATAATCTCTTCAAAGTAATTACTTGTTCAAGTCAAGAAACTAGAGAGAGAAAATACCAAAATACATATCTCCAAAAGATGTTTAAAACTCTCAAGAAAACCCTCAACAAGACTTTAAATAGTTCAACCTAAATAAGGAAACAAAATCACAGAGTTTAATAATCCCTTGAATTAGGTGATGACATTCGTGACAACCTATCAGGAGGCTGATGACTTATCACAAATGTCGTCAACTCCTCTTTGCTTTTGATACTCGCTGCTTTAGGATGACGACAAACTGTGATGTCCTATCATCTCCTTGACAACTTATCATGAATGTCATCAAGTCTTTACCTCAGCTCTCATGTTTTGCCTTATGCTGACAATAATTTTGACGACCTATCAGCTCCTTGATGGCTTATCACAAAATGTCATCACAACTCTCAACTCAGGTGCATTCTCTATCTGAGGTTGATGATGAAGCTAATAACTTATTACAGGGCTGACGACTTATCAGAAATGTCTTCAGCCATACTTCTCTTTGAATTACTTCAGATTTCGACTAATTCAGATTTCGACTCCTTTACTTCCATCCTTGTTGGTTCTCTTGCATCATAGCTTCTACTGCAAAATCACACATAAAACAATCAAAAATGATAAAAGTTTCTTAAGGCTTTGCAATTATTCTTAGTTAAAAGCCTCAAATGTGTTAGCATTAGCTCACACATCATTAGACAATGTTCATTTTAAACACATAAATTAAATTAGGAATCAAATGTATCTGTTTGATACGTTTTGCCCTGTTGGCTGCTCGCGTGTAATTCACACATCCAAGGCTCATTGAACCCCTATTTTTTTGACTTGGTGTTTGATTTGGCCCCCAATAGTTATTTTTCTCCCATAGTCTCACATATTCATCTTCTTCCAAAAATTTAACTCTAAACTCTCAAATCTTCTTTTTCTTCTTCATTTTTTTCTCTATCCTAATTCATTAAATTATCTGTATTTGGTTTTTCTGCATATTTTTTTTCATTTTTTGCAACTGAGCTTGACAATGTCGAGCTCATCTTCTACTATTTTTTGTGATAAAGAATTTTGATATTGTAAGTGTGGTCATGAAGAACTGTTGAAGATTGATAACACTCAACTTACACTTTAATTTGGTGTAAGGAAGTCGTTGTCAATATATTTACCCAACTTTGGAGTCGGGGTCGAATCCGTAGGAAACAATGTGAGTGGCGATTAAACTAGTTTGAAACTAAAGCTACAAGTTAAATTAAAAAAATGATACGAAAAGATAAAATGGGGGTTTTTTGATGATCACTAAATAATTGTTGGTCACTTTAGTTTCAGTGTTTGTAAATCAAGAGTTTATAAAATAGTTAGAATTATGTTCACTTGGGCTTCTGGTACATAACAGATGCTAGAAGTGGTTCAAGATTCTCATGGTGGATAGGATAACAAGCTATCTTTATCGATGTTATTCTTAAATATATCTCGACCTACTTAATCGTTTAATTCCCTAATCCTGTCGGACTTAGGGAATTTCTATTTACTGCCCAGATTTTACTCAGGTTAACCAACCTCGTTACAACGCTGATTATTAAACGAAGTATTTTCGAGTCCCTGTTGATAATTCACTTCCTACTATATTTGATTTATTTCTCAAGAAAATCAAAGTAGGTGTGTCTACTATTTTCAACCAACAGACATTAATTAAAACTTCAGAATTATCAAGAAATCCTACCACCTTTTGAATCTTGAATACGTAGCACCTCATCAAGACCTAACCCTAGATCCCATAACTCACGTTAATGGAGTTTAGCCACTCATGATGTAACAAACGAAACACATAATTGAATTCATGATTTGAAAGATAAACTTACAGAGTTGAATAATAACTAGTGAATCGCAGATTAGATCACAAAGGAAAAATCCCAGAATACTGATAATAATCTCTCCAAAGTATTTATTTTTTCACGCCAAGATATTAGAGAGAAAATAGCTAAAGTATTGTCAAAAATCAATGTGTCGAATAATGTCTGAAACCCCCTAGAAAACCATAAAACAAAGCTTTAAATAGTTTACCCTAATTATGAAAACAAAATCAAGGTTACATCTTTTCCTCGGAATAGACGACAACATCCGTGATAGCTTATTAGGAGTCTGACGACTTATCACGGATATCGTCATCTCCTCTTCACTTTTGGCTCTTACTGTCTAATAATGATGATGTCTTATCAGGATTTTGACGGCTTATCAAGAACATCGTCACATTCTTGCTCCAATTCTCATGTCCTAACTACGTTTGACGGTATCCTTGATGCCTTATCACCATCCTGACGGCCAATCACAAAATGTCGTCAACTCTTGCAGCTGAAACTCTTCTTCTGTTTAAGGCTGATGTTATAGTTGAAAGCTTATCACTGGGTTAACGACTTATCATGAATGTCATCAGCTACACTTGTCTTTTATTTGCTTTATATTTTAGCCTTTTTTGCTTCCATTATTTTTTGTTCCCCTGCATCTCAACATTTACTGCAAAATTAAAGTAAACTAATAAAAAACAACTAAAGTTGCTCAAGATCTTGCAATTATTTAGAGTTAAAAGCCTCACATGTGTTAGCATAGGCTCACACATAAAAGACTTCCTGGACTCAACAAAATCCAGGTCGTAGATTTTTTACTTGTAAGATTTCAAAGGTAGTATTTTTTTATTTAATTAGTTAATTAATTATTGACTTATAATTATTTTTTAATTGTGGTGTTGTTTTTGAGAAGTTGTATGGATGTGATTACTTTGATTGGTATGAAGAACGACACCCTTCATAAGCAAATTGTGTAATCTGTGGTTGTTGAAGAAAGTCAAGGCTTTTGAAGAAAAACAAAATCGAGCAAGAAGATAATACTTTATTGGTATTATTGCTACTGATTTCGTGTTGTTGGGCACATGGATATTCAAACCTAATTGCTGAAATTTTCATGGTGGTGTATTTGTATTTGCTACTGGTTTGGTGTTGCTGAGCACATGGATATTCAAGTGTAATACCCTGTGTTTTTCCTAGCTTAAATCCGTCCCTAGAATGTCAAAGATTTGCTTTAAAGATGAATAACTTTTTATTCATGCTATATTTTCCAGATTTAGACTTGCTATTGTGTGGGAAATTGAATGGGCTTTCCATCGATACCAAATTCGCCTAAATCTGATACACGGTTGAAAAGTTATGACATTTTAAGTTGACAGAGTGCCACCTGGGCACCCAGCGCATCATGGAGAAGGCAAAAAATGAAAATTGTCAATTCTAGTGGACCTCCATGATATTGGCGCATCGCGTAGTGGTGCATTTTTCCATTTGTAAATTTCCAGTAGACCAACGCGATCTTACTGTGTCGCGTCAATGGCCAAAATGGCATTCCAAAGGGTACCGTGATGGTAGCGCGTCGTGGAGTCTGCCCAGTTTCCAATCGTCCAAATTCCAATAAGCCACTACGATAGTGGCGTATCGCGGTGGCCTGCCAATTCAGAAAAATATTGTGTTTTCTATTCCGACTTAAAGTTTAATAGGGGTATTTTGGTTAATCCCCAAGGCCCCAATTTGTCCAAAACAAGGAATTAATCATATTCAAAGCACTTTATGCCCAATTTCATCCATTATCTCTCAAAGAAAAACCCTAGAGCTCCAAAGCTTCTTCTTCAAGAAATTAAAATCCTCCATTATTTATCCAAGAAAGCTCTAAATTGAGGATTCCCAAGATAATATAATCAAGAACTCATCATCAAGAACTCAAATTGGAATTAATAATTCAAGTTTCTTCATCTTATTATCTACCAAGGTATGTGGGGTTTATGAACAAGGATCTCTTTTCATTCTTGTGCCCAAAACCAAGTTTTAATTACAAATTTATATGATATTGAATGTTTATACATGAATTTTAAATTAGGGTTCATAACCATTATTGCTAATTGCAAGATTATGAGATTTTCAATGTTTTGGAAGTTGAATTGCATGTCTATTGTCACATTTTCATGCCTATTGCAGTAATTTACAGATTTTGAGATGAACTGTCATTGTTTTTCAATATCAAGCATGATTATTATGATGTTTTGACATGAGATTGTAGCATGGGTTATTACCCTAAGATTGAATATAATTATTTCAAGAAAGATGATGCTTTAAGCATCCTATGAGCTGATTATTTCATATTTACAATAATGTTTTGATCTTTTGATCCTCAGATAAGTTTTGGAATCCGCTTTACAGATTTATTACAGATTACAAAAAGCTAAATATTTTCATTTACAGATTGATTCAGATAAGTGCATAACTGGTTTCATAATAAACCCTTATGCTAGTTTAAAAGTGGATTTCCAACAAGATGAGCGTAACATATTAAAGGGAGTAGTATTTAGCACCGAGTTGGGTATGATTCCAAGGTCTCATACCCCAGAACTACATGCCACCGTATAATTGCGATTAAAGTGCCCATAGTGGGCAAAAATAGTGATGACTTAAGCTGAGGTTATACTCCCTGGCAAGAGTATGGCACCTCTCCCCAATGTGAGGTTTCTTCCTTTGGAGGACGAGACATTGGACCCCATGTAGCTCGCATAGTTTATGTCAGTTAAAAGAACCTTTCTTGCAGAATAGTTTTTAAAAAGAGTTCCCACTAGTAAGAAAAGTTTTTAGAAAACAAAGTGTAAAGGCTCAGAGTTTACTCAGATTATGCTTTACAGAAAGATAACAGTTACAGACTTTAGCTCTTTGATTTCAGATTTGAAAAAAGTGAGCTCTTTCTACACGTAGACAGTATAATTTACAGATAGAATACTAGTACATATTTCAAAACTAAATGGTATGACTCACTAGATTTATAAAGTATGATTGATTTATTATTCATAATTTCAATATTTCAGATATTCCAGCTTATGTGAGTCATTTACATTTAGCTTGCATTATTTTATAAATTATGATAATGAGATGATGTTTTACTTATGCATTTCACCCCCATATAGTCAGTAATCCTCAGAGTAATGATCCACATATACATCTATGTGCTACATTATCTTATAATGTAGGTTCAGGTGCTCAGGATCAGAAGCGTGAGTAGTTCGAGCATCTTCATCTATATCTGACAGTTGGTGATTCCTCATAGTTTGGGGACTTATTCATTCAGATTCTGTAGTTTACTAGTTTTATATGATTCAGTATTCTTTTCAGACAGTTCGAGTTAGCTGGGGGACTGTCCCAGTGACTCTCTCATAATAGTAGTTCAGGCTTGTCAGACTACTAGATTTGATTCAGATTTACAGTATTTGATTTTCAGATATTTCTTTTGGATTATTTTCAATTATTTTAGGCAGTTTCCATATTCAGTATTAATTTCGTTTCTATATTACCTTGATTATGAGATTCAGATCTAGTAAAAGGCATACAGGGTTAGATTAAGCCTACTCGTAGTCTTAAATACCGTGTGATATCTCAGGATCAGATTTTGGGGCATTAAAAACTTGGTATAAGAGTCCAAGGTTTTTAAGAGTCCTAGGGAGTCAGACAAGCCACGTTACGTAAAGTCTTGATCATGGGTGTGAAGCACACTACATTTATGAGCAAGAGGCTACGAAACATTCTTAGGAAATCATCTTTTTCTTTCATGATCTATCATGCTTACGGTATCTCTATATGCTTTTAACTCATACTCTTACGTGACAGTTAAATATGCCTCTTCGTCGAGCTAACACTCGCAAATATCATAACCAACCACCCCAGCCCGCAGATCCTTTGAATGAGAATGTATCGTATGCTAAGTTTAGGGCTGACTTTCAAGCATTGGCCTAAGCTGTGACTGCGAATGTTCAGGGAAACCATCAGAATTAGGCTGCAGTCCTACTTCAGCAGAATGGGTATTTAGAAACAGCTAGAATTAGAAACTTTATGTGGATGAATCTTCCAGAATTCTTTGGGTCAAGAGTAGGTGAGGACCTACAACTTTATGTATATGAGGTAAATAAGATCACCCAGATTATGCATGTTTCTGAGGAGGAGAGTGTAGAGTTAGAATCCTATAGATTAAAGGATATAGCATATAATTGGGTAGTGATATGGAAGAATGGTAGAGGTAAGAATGCTATTCTTATGAGTTGGCAGCTATTTCAGGATGCTTTTCTAGTCAGGTTTTTCCCACGTGAGATGAAGGAAGCTAAGATAGAAGAGTTTTTAAATTAGAGGCAGGGCTCAATGATAGTAAAAGTACTACCTTAAGTTCAATCAGTTGTTTAAGTATGCCCCTGATACGATGACTGATCCTAGGGCTAGTATGAGTAAGTTTGTTACAAGAGTATCTATCTTGGTAGTTAAGGAGTGTAGGACTGCCATGCTTATTGGAGACATGGATCTTGCAATATTGATGATGCATGCTAAGCAGATTGAGGTAGAGAAGATGAAGAGAAGAGATAGAAATAATAAGAGGGCTAGAACATGACAATTTGAGCATGGTCAGAATAGGTGTAACACACCGAGTATATACTCTGAACACTAAACGATGCTCATAATCCCAAAAGACCACAAGTTAACTCATGGCTGGTACCTGCTGCAATAACAGAATAATATGTGGAAATAGGTGGAAACATACCATAAGGTTCAATATATAATAATACTGATAGGGTATAGCAATACCAAAACTAAATATAAGTACTGAAGTCTGAACAACTGTCTAAAAATACTCTAGTCTGAAAAGCCTCTAAACTGTCTAAATTGGGGAGTTAATGGGACAAACCCCCAACTAACTCCAACTACTAAAATAAACTAAAATATTGAAATAATAAGTATGTCCTCGAACTATGAGTACTCACCACTACTCTGAAAGCTGATAATCTGAAATGCTAAGGGTGCTCTAGAGCCCATGCATTTGAACCTATAATATAAGACATCATAGTGCAAAGAAAAAATGCTTAAGTAATTTGAATGGACTGGTATGCTCAGTAAGGTAGGCTAAAATGCATGGGCTCATATGCATGAACAATAATAACTAAATAACATGAGTATGACTAAGTAAGAGTACATGCATGAATACATAGAGTGTAACTGAGATCTTGCTAATATTGAGTACTGAATTTGAAATACTGATAACCGATATTTGGGTTTATAAATACTATATTAATAATCATCTGAATGACTGTACCTGACAGTTCTGAATATTGTGGAACCATACTAAGTTCCATACTGAGCTGAGAGACTATGTTTGATAGTCTTAAAGCTATAGAATTGAACTGAGTTCTATTTTGAGATTGAGACTAGAACTGAGACTGTGGGAGGTAATCATCTAACTGACATGCCCCTCTCTAAAATAATTAGGGTCCAACCTGTAACCCAGTTGGAAGGGTGTCAATACCGTGCCACGGATAAGGACAAGCTATGAGTTAACCCTCTCTGACAGAAAGCTCTTTCATCAACCTTCGCTCGCAGGATAACTCGGATAAGAATTATCAACCCTCATAATGTCTGGCTGGAAGATACCTCAACCTATACTGGCTATGTAGTTTTGTAATAGAGGGACTGCTGCTAAGGGTCAAACCCTCTGCTGATAGAAATGCCCCCATCTCTAGGTTAATTCGATGTTGAATCCTACTTCCAACTGAATAGATACTGAACTGATTTCTAATCTATACTAGGATGGACTGAACGATTACTGAGATTACTATTTAGCTGGATTGAACTGAGTTCACTAAGTTCCATTGACTGACGGAATACTATTGAATCCTATTAGCTAACTGAGTTTACTGAGGTCTGAACTGGATGCTGAATTAGACTGGACTAATATTGAATTTACTAAGTTTTTCTAAGTTCTGTAACTGACTGAGAGTACTATTGATCATCTGTGATTGATACTTTTCTATGACTGCCCATGGCTCTAGGTATTCATCTAAATTTCTGGGTACAAGTGCCCACAGGACTCGATAGCATGAATTAAGAGACACAGCACAACTTGAAGCATATAAGCTAAATACTTGATCATTATTCATTCATTGGGGAATTTTGACAAACACTTGCACAATATAACTTGCACATAAGATAACTTGACATGATTTCATTCTCTTAATAGTTCACATGGACAATTTATTAAGCACTTGGTGAGAACAATATATACACATAGTATTGAACAACAAGTGAGCATCGTAATTCAACTCTAATTTCGTAATTCAAGAGTTTATCATGGATTCATATGAATCTACACACATAATGATCAATTTCACATAAAATATATATAATCATGAAATTGGAACTTAATCCAAATAGCAATCATGGATACACTTTAATTCCAAACTTGGAAATCATAATATCAATTACTTGAAGTTCTTAGACTCCAAGGGTGGAAGGAACCCTTGTATAAAACTTTACATACCTTTGTTGAAGAAATTCTGAAAGTTTATGGTGGAATCTTGTGCCCTTGATTTGAAATTAAATCTTCTAGGGTTTTATTCTTGAGAGATTTTGAGAAAGAATGACTATATTTTTCCTCTAAAGGGTTTAATTTCATATTTTCGAGGGCTGAATAGCATGGGAAAAAGACCTAATTAACCCTGAGAATATGGCCTTTTAATGCCTATAAACTGTGTTACCGATGCGCAGGATGATACGTTGCGTCGTTGGCATCGATGCGATAGCCAACGCACAACATTGAGTCCATGTTGGTTAACTAGAATTTGCACTAAAGATAGGGAAAATACTATCTTATCGACTCAAACATAGTTTAAATGAGGTCCAAAAATTTTGAAACTTGTCCGGGAGCATCTATTGACCTTTCTTATCCTGATTAACTAAAATATCAACATTTAATGGATGTAAAGGTCTCAAAATAAGATTGCCAACTTTTGAATACTAAAATGACACTAAGTCTAAATACTTAGATAATATATTCTAAGTATGGGACTCCCTTAACAAGCTTAAAGGACTGAATTAAACTAGAAATTTTTTAAGGTCTTACATTATATCCCCCTTGGGAACATTTGTCCTCGAATGAGATTGACTAAGCTGAGAGAACTGGCAGACTGAACTTACTTACTGGACATGAATATCTGAATCATGACCACATGACTGAGATTTTTGATATACTGGATTATCATGCTGAACATACATATCTGATGTATTAGTACATAGCTGAACATAATTATGATTGGGATTACTGATTAGCTGAGTTTCTCATACTGAACATGCATATCTGATGCATGAATACATGACTGAACTGACTCATGAATATATGGCTGATCATGCAATGGTAACTGATACCAAGTTTGTACTGAAAATCTGAGCATAAAACTGAATAAGCTTAAGGAAAACTATTACCTTGAGTTGAGTTTGGATTAGCAAAGAAGAGATGAGGATACTTGGTTCGCATATCTGCTTCCGTTTCTGCTTCCCAAGTATCCCCCTCAATGGACTGATTCTGCCAAAGAACTTTGACTTGAGGAACTTCTTTGTTCCTCAGTTGACAAATCTGATAGTCAAGGATTTCAACTAGGATCTCTTCACAAGAGATGCTATTCTAAATATCTGTGCCCTCAATAGGGACTACGACTGCTGGGTTACCTATGCATTTCTTTAGCAAGGAGACATGGAACACTGGGTGCGCTGAAGCTAAGAGTGAAGGAAACTTAAGATTGTAAGCTGCCTTTCCAAAATGGATGAGAATTAGGTAAGGACCTATATATCGGGGAATGAGTTTCCCCTTTTTGCCAAACTTCTTCACTTCTTTCATAGGAGAGATTTTCGAGAATACAAAATTTATGATCTCAAAATTGAGATCCTTTACTGAACACACATGAATGGGAACATGAGAACATAACTAAGCCTGAAATATGATACATGAACTGAACATCATAAACTGAACGGAGCCCCTCGATACATGTTGTATGGCAGAGGTTGGGATTCAAGGGTCAATTTATGAGTACCCACTACTCCAAACTAGATTCGTTATATGAAAAGGAGATGGAAGGTTTAGGTTGTGAAAGCTCGGGGAATTATAGTATATCTCCCCCTTGGGGCATTATGTCCCTCGAAGAATATTGACTTGGATGAGATACTGAGGAAAACTGAGATGATGAATAGGTCACCTACGAATTGAATTGTGACTGAATATCTGGGATTTAAAACTGAGGCTTGTTACATGAACTGAGCTAAACATGCACTTCCTGGTTGCCCCATCTTAGAATAATTACATTCATGAGACTTTGGATAGTGTGACTAGATAGAAAGATAGGAAACTAAGTCGTATGAATTTGCCTACCTGACTGCTAAACTAAATTTCTGGCTTTACGAACTAACTTATGCTAAAAACTCATACTCGATTGGAGTATTTCCTTGACACTCTTTCTATAGAGTTTCTAGTGACTTTAGGGAGCAAAGAATCTTTTCCTAGACTGAATGAAGCGTCTGAATAAAAAGTCGCATTCTAGCTAAATTTCTGTATTATGTGGTGAGGCCTACAAAACCTCATTTAAGATAGAGTGACTAATCCTCATGTACTGTAACTAAGATTTTCAAACTTAGACATATCCATTAGATACCCTCTCAACTATAGTTTCCACCTTAGCATGATACTTCACCTGAGACTACTAAAAATATTCACATGGGCACTGAGCACGAATGCATGAACATGCTGTCATATCTGATTACTAAATGATTGATAGCTGAATACTGGTCTTGCAAGATTAAACTATTCTTAGTCTGAATACCTGGATTGAAACTGTAGAGTATTAAGCATATGAGGCAAGGACTGACTGAGTAACATAAGACAACTGAGCATGAATTTGTGAAGGACTGTATCATTTAAAAATGCAAGACCGAGCGTATAACATGGTTCCAAAATAGTTTGTAAACTGAGGTGCTGAAATATTGATATTTGGATAACTGATAACTGTATGCTATGGTCAAGCAAACCTGAAACTGAACTGAGTTACTAATCTGATTACTAGACTGAGACTGTAACTAAAATGGTAATTGAGACTTTAATTAAAACTGTAACTAGGACTGTAACTAAGACTTATACTGGAATTAAATATTGAGTTCTAATAACTGAGTGATTGATAGCTGAGGTTGCAACTGAAGTACTGAACTATCTGAGTCCTTTACTGAATTTTGAGACTAAATACTGGTTACTAAGCATTGAATGCTAAACTAACACTGTAACTGAGGCCTGAGGGGTTGGATATCAACACTATGGGTTCACCAAGAAATCTAAACCAAGGATATACGTGAAATAATCTGAGTTTGGCTAATCATTAGGCGTGGAGCATAGGTTATATGAACTAAGCATACTGTAAAGAATGACATGGGAACCTGGGTCATGAGCTGTATGACCTGAGTCTGGAGTTTCAGTATTCATGGAACATGATTCGTGACATTGAGTGACCTGGAACCCCTTGTACCAAAAAATATAAGCATGCATGATTTTTGCTAACGGGTATGAATATGGGCTATGATCATATAGCTGACATGTAAGACATGGATAGATATTATGATAACTGATGGGTTCGCTATAGACAAGAATGTTATTGATGAAGACCATGAAGAATATGTCCAACTATTGCTTGAACACACGGTTCATCAAGCCCATAAAAGCTGTTGGGGCATTGGTAAGACCAAAGGACATGACTAAGAATTCAAAGTGCCCATATCGAGTTTTGAAAGCTATCTTCGGGATGTCATATTCCCTGAATTTGAGATGATGATAGCCTGATCTGAGGTCTATCTAGGAGAAATAACTGGCACCTTGAAGTTGGTCAAGTAAATCATCGATTCTAGTAAGTGGATACTTGTTCTTGACAATGACTTTATTTAGCTTACTGTAGACTATACACATTCTGAAGGAACCGTCTTTCTTACGCATAAATAATACTGGTATGCTGTACGAGGACACACTGGTCCTGATGAATCCCTTACCTAGGAGATTATTTAACTTCTCTTTCAATTCTCTGAGTTCTACTGGAGCCATTCTGTATGGCGGAATAGATATGGGTTAAGTATCTGGATGAAGATCGATTTCGAAATCAATTTTCCATCCAGGAGAAACTCCAAGAAAATGTTTGGGAAATACATCTGGGAATTCACATTCTACTGTTACTGACTCAAAAGTAGGGTTTTCTGAACTAGAGTTCTAGACTCGAATAAGATGGTAAACATATACCTTAGCTATCATTTTTCTAGCCTGAAGGTAAAAAACAAGCTGACCCCTAAGTACTGAAGTACTACCCCTCCACTGTAGAATGGGTTCATTCAGAAATTAAAACTGGAAAATTCTATTTCTACAGTCAACTGAGGTATAGCAGGAATGAAGCCAATTCATGCTGAGAATGACATCAAAATTAGTCATCTCCAATTCGACTAAGTCTGCTGAAGTGACTTTGTGAGATACTATAACCGGGCAGTACCTGTATATATGCCAAGCTATGATAAGTTTACCCACTAGGTTACAGACTAAGAAAGGCTCTTCTAGAATTTTGAGACTATCTCCAAATTCAACTGTTATCTATAGAGTAACAAAGGACAAAGAATCTCCTGGATCTAGCAAAGCATAAATATGCAAGTGATAAACTTGTAACATACCAGTGACCACATCAGGAGAACTTTCCTAATCCTATCGAGACTATAAATCATAGAGTCTATTTGTGAATTGCCCACTAGTGGCACTAGAAGAGGCACCCTGTTTATTTGGGCTGGCGAACTGAGCTAAGGGACGATTAAACTGACTATGAGAACCTGATTGGGGACAATATCTGACCTTGTATCCTAGCTTGACACACTTGAAACATATATCACTACCAGTCTTGCAGATACCCTGGTGGTTTCTGCTATATTTCTAGAAAAGAGGATTTATTCGGGCACTCTTTGGCCTTGACATTCTGGCCCTCTTACTCATTCTCCCCTCCTCACTCTATGGATAATAATCCATAAGCCTAGATATGATAAAAGCTAACTGATTGTTCTAAGAAACTATTGAATGAGCTAAGGCGGTAAAAGTAACTCTAAATTTAGCGTGAGAAACATGTTCATTCAGGGGATCTACCTGAACGTGCGGAGGGGCTGGCTGTTTTTTATTACTTAGACTAAGGGTTTAATTTGATCTTATGTTATCTCACATGATATGAATACTAAAAGAAGGGAAACTATTCCTAAAAACACCTCGTAGCCTCCTGGCCATAAGTGTGGCGCACAACACACCCATGCACAAAACTTTACTAGATGTGGCTTTCAGACTTCCTACAATAGTATTGAACCTTAGGATTTGATACCAAGTTTGTAATGCCCCTAGTATGTACCCCGGATGCTACACTATGCTCATAATCCAAAAGTACCACAAGCTAAACCATGACTGGTACTTGCTGCAATAACTGAATAATATACGAAAATAGGCGGAAAATTTCCATAAGGTTCAATATGTAAATAATACTGATAAGGTATAACCATACCAAAACTGAATAAAAGTACTGGAGTCTAAAAAACTATCTAAAAGTACTCTAGTCTGAAAAGCCTCTAAACTGTCTGAACTGGGGAGTTGATGGGACTAGCCCCCAACTAACTCCAACTATGGAAATAAAATGAAATACTAAAACTAATAAGCATGTCCTCGAACTATGAGGACTTACCACTACTCTTAAAGCTGAGAATCTGAACTGCTAAGGGTACGCTAGAGCCCATGCATTTGAACCTATGATATAAGACATCATAGCGCAAAGAAAAACTTGCGTAAGTACTTTGAATGTACTGGTATGCTCAGTAAGGTAGGCTAAAATCATGGGTTCATATACATGAACAATAATAACTAAATAACATGAGTATGACTGAGTAAGAGTACATGCATGAATACATAGACTGTAACTGAGATCTTACTAATACTGAGTACTGAATCTGAAATACTGATAACCGATATTTGGGTTTATAAATACTGTATTACTGATCATCTAAATGACTGTATCTGACAGTTCTGAATACTGTGGAACCATACTAAGTTCTATACTGAGCTGAGTGACTATGTTTGATAGTCCTAAAGTTGTAGAACTGAATTGAGTTCTATTTTGAGACTGGAACAAAGACTGTGGGAGGTAATCATTTAACCGACATGCCTCTCTCTAAATTGATTAGGGTATAACCTATGACCCCAGTTGGAATGGTGTCAATACTATGCAATAGGTAAAGACAAGCTGTGAGTTAACCTTCTCTTATAGGAAGGTCTTTTGTCAACCCTCGCTGGAAGGATAATTCGGATAAGAAATATTAATACTTATAATGTCTAGCAGGAAGATACCTCATTCTACGCTATCTACGTAGTTCTGTAATGTAGGGACTGCTGCTAAGGGTCAAACCCTGTGCTGACAGGAATGCCCCCATCCTTTGGTTAACTCGATGCTGAATCCTACTCCCAACTGAATAGACACTGAACTGATTTCTAGTCTTTATTAGGCTGGACTAAATGATTATTGAGATTATTATTTAGTTGGACTAAACTGATTTAACTGAGTTTCGTTGATTGATAGAATACTACTAAATCCTATTAGCTGACTGAGTTTACTGAGTTCTGAACTGGATACTGAATTAGACTGTACTAATATTGAATCTACTGAGTTTTCCTGAGTTTTGTAATTGACTGAGAGTGCTATTGATCGTGCCATGACTGATACTGTTCTATGACTGCCCATGTCTCTAGGTAATCACCTAAATTGTCGGGTAAAAGTACCATGAGGACTCAATAGCATGAATTAAGAGACATGGCACAACTTGAAGCATATAAGATAAATACTTGATCATCATTCATTCATTAGGGCATTTTGACAAACACTTGCACAATATAACTTGTAAATAAACTAACTTGACATGATTTCATTCTATTAATAGTTCACATGGACAATTTATTAAGCATTTGGTGAGAACAATATATGCACATAGTATTGAATAAGTGAGAATCATAATTCAACTCTAATTTTGCAATTCAAGGGTTTATCATGGATTCACATGAATCTACACCCATAATGATCAATTTTACATGAAATATATATAATCATATATTAGGAACTTAATCCAAATAGCAATCATGGATACACTTTAATTTCAAACATGGAAATCATAAAATCAATTACTTGAAGTTCAAAAGAGATTCTTGGACTCCAAGGGTGGAAAGAACCTTTGGATAAACACTTTACATACCTTTGTTGAAGCATTTCTGAAAGTTTATGGTAGAATCTTGTACCCTTAATTTCTAGGGTTTCGTTCTTGAGAGATTTTGAGAAAGAATGACTATATTTGCTCTCCAAAGGGTTTAATTTCATGTTTTTGGGGACTAAAGGACATGGGATAAATACCTAATTAACCCTAAGGATGAGACCTTTTAATTCCTTTAAACTGTGTTACCAACACACATGGCGACGTACTGCATCATTGGCATGGATGCAATAGCCAACCCTCTGCATCGAATCCACATCAATTCACTAGAATTTGCACTGAAGCTGGGGAAAAAACTATCTTATCGATGCGATGGTCGGTGCGACGAATCAAGATTGCGTCGACCTACTATTTTGGGCACTAAAAAATAGTCTAAATGAGGTCTGAAAATTCCAAAACTTGTCTGGGAATATATTTTGGCCTTCTTGATCATGAATTAACTCAAATATCAACATTTAATAGACGTAAAGGTCTCAAAATAAGATTGCCAACTTTTGAAGGCCTAAATGTCACTAAGTCTGAATACTTAGCAAATATATTCTAAGTCTAGGACCCCTTTAACAAGCTTAAAGGACTGAATTAAGCTTAAAATTTTGTGGGGTCTTACAATAGATCTCAAAGAGGAAATCATTTGTGGTTCTAGAATCATTCATCTATGCCAACATCATCTTCAGCTAATGCTCCCACTCCCAGAGCTAGGCAGGAGCAGTGGGGTAAGTTTTCTATGTCCAGATCTTAGAATAGTATGAGTGGAAGGCCTAATAATTCGACCTATGCTAAGTGTGGTAATAATCACCCTGGTGAGTGTTTACCAGGATAGAAGGGTTGTTTTGGTTATGGTAAGTTGGGTCATAATATTAGGGATTGTCCGTATACTAAGCAGAGAAATAGAGATGATCGTCCCCAGAATCAGACTACTAGTGCACCAGCTCCTTTAGATCACCCTATCCCTCCCCAGGGCCCATCATCTAGTACCGGTGGAGATTAGCTCCAGAGTTAATTTTATGCTTTACCATCCCATCAGGAGCAGGAGGATTGACTAGATGTTGTTACTGGTATGCTTCGTGTCTTTCATCTTAATGTTTATATTTTGTTAGACCCCGGGTTGAGTTTTTCTTATGTGACCCCATTAGTTGCAGTAAATTTTGAGATAAGTTTTGAAAAGATCCTTGAGCCCTTCTTGATTTCTACCCCAGTGGGTGAGCCAGTTATTGCTAAACGGATCTATAGAAAGTGTCCTATCACTGTCCTTCATAAAGTCATTTTAGCAGACGTAATAAAGTTAGATATAGTTTTCTTTGATCTTATTCTTGGAATGGATTGGCTTCATTCTTATTATGAATCTATAGATTGTATCACCCAAGTGGTGAAGTTTCAGTTTCTAGATGAGCCAGTCTTTGAGTGGTCAGGTAATTTAGTATCTTCCAAGAGTCATTTCATATCTTATCTTGAAGCCAGAAATTTGATTTCCAAAAGGTGTATCTATCATCTTGCTCGAGTTAAAGATACTAAGTCTGAGACTGTGACAGTTCAGTCAGTCAGTGTGGTCAATGATTTCCGTGATGTCTTTCCCAAAGATTAGCTAGGGGTACCTCCTGTTAAGGAAATAGAATTTGGTATTGACCTTCTTCCAGATACTCATCATATTTTTATACCTCTGTATCATATGGCTCCCACCGAGCTTAATGAGTTAAAGGAACAACTCAAAAATCTTTTAGATAAAGGTTTCATAAGGCCTAATGTTTCTCCATGGGGTGCTCCCATCCTATTCGTGGGAAAGAAAGATGGTTCTTTGCATATGTGCATTGACTATCGACAGTTGAATAAAGTTACAGTAAAAAATAATATCCTCTTCCTAGAATTAATAACTTATTTGATCATCTTCAAGGTGCCAGTTATTTCTCAAAGATAGACCTTAGATCTAGCTATCATCAGCTTAAAGTACGGGAATATGATATTCCAAACACAGCTTTCAGAACCCGTTATGGTCATTTTGAGTTTCTAGTCATGTCCTTCGGGCTAACCAATACCCCAGCCGCCTTCATGGAATTGATGAACAGAGTATTCAAATAGTATTTGGATATGTTTTTTAGGGTATTTATCGATAATATCCTTGTCTATTCTCGTAGTGAGGATGATCATGTAGACCATCTTAGAATTGTGTTGCAAACTCTTATAGATCACCAGTTGTTCACCAAATTTAGCAAGTATGAATTTTGGCTAAGGTCAGTAGCTTTCCTTGGTCATTTTGTTTCTAATTAGGGTATTAGAGTTGATCCCAAAAATATAGAAGCAGTAAGGAATTGACCTGGATCTATCTCTCCATCATACATTAGGAGTTTATTGGGTTTAGCTGGATATTATAGATATTTTGTTGAGGGTTTCTAGTCTATTGCGTCTCCTATGTATATATTGACCCAAAAGAAAGTGAAGTTTCAGCGGTCAGATTCCTGTGAGAAGAGTTTCTAGGAGTTGAAAGATCGACTCACTTTAGCCCCCGCTTTAGCATTACCTGATAGTACAGATGGTTTTGTGGTTTATTGCAATGCCTTCAGAGTTGGCTTGGGCTGTGTTTTGATGCAGAGAGGTAAGGTTATAGCCTTGTCTCTAGACAACTTAAGCCCATGAGAAGAATTACCCAACCCATGACCTTGAGTTAGCTGTTGTTGTGTTTTCTTTGAAAATTTGGAGACATTATTTGTATGGTGTGCATGTTGATGTGTTCACGAATCACAAAAGATTGCAGTATTTGTTTACTTAGAGGGAGTTGAATCTTCATCGGAGAAGGTGGTTCGAATTTTTGAAGGATTATAATATGAGCAAGTTGTACCATCCGGGCACGGCCAATGTAGTGGAAGATGCCTTTAGTAGACTATTTATGGGCAGTGTTACCCATGTGGAGAATAATAAGAAAGTGTTAGTTCATGAAGTGCATTGATTGGCTAGATTGGGTGTTAGGTTGGTTGATTTAGCTGATGGGAATATTTGGGTTCAGAGTAGTTTCGAATCTTCCCTATTTTGAAAGTGAAAGAGAAGCAAGATAAGGATCCAAGTTTGTTCAAACTGAAGGAGTCAATTAACGACCAAAAGGTAGAGGTTTTCTCCCAAGGGGGAGATAGTATGTTAAGATACCAAAGTAGATTGTGTGTGCCATATGTTGATGATTTAAGGCAATAAATTATGGAAGAAGCACATGGTGCACGTTATACCATCCATCATGGAGCCACCAAGATGTACCGCGACTTGCGGGAAATCTATTGGTAGAGTGGTATGAAAATAGATATAACAGAGTTTGTAGCAGAGTATGCAACTTACCTACAGGTTAAGTTAGAGCACCAAAGGCCTGGTGGTGTGTTGCAATTATTTGGTATCCCCACTTAGAAGTGGGAAGTGGTGAATATGGATTTTGTGACTGGTTTACCCTATTCGCTTCATCAGCATGATTCGATTTGGGTAGAGAGATTAACTAAGTCAGTGCATTTCTTACCAGTTCACATGTCTTACACGATTAAAGATTATGCAAAGTTTCATATCAGGGAATTATTCAGATTGCATGGTGTTCCTTTGTCCATCATCTCAGATAGGGGTACTTAGTTTACCTCTCAATTTTGGAGAGCCTTTCTAAAGGGTCTTGGTACCTAAGTTCATCTTAGTTCAGCTTTCTATCTGCAGGCAGATGGTCAGGTAGAGAGGAACATTCAGACTTTAGAAGATATGTTGAGGTCATGCGTTCTTGACTTAAAAGATAGTTGGGGTGATCATTTTCCATTGGTGTAGTTTTCTTATAATAACAGTTACCATGCTAGTATTCAGATGGCTCCGTTTGAGGATCTTTATAGGCAAAGATATAGATCGCCAGTTAGTTGGTTCGAAGTGGGTGAGGCTGCTTTGATTGGGTCGGACACGGTGTTTGAGGCCATGGAAAAAGTTCATTTGGTTCAAGATATTGAAAGCAGCTCAAAGTCATCAGAAATATTATGCAGATGTAAGAAGAAGAGATCTTTAGTTTGAGGCTGATGATCTTGTGTATTTGAAAGTTTCACCCATGAAGGGGGTAAAGATATTTGGCAAGAAGGGGAAACTTAGTCGCCGTTATGTTGGTCCCTTCCGTATTTTGACCCGTGTTGGGATGGTAGCTTATGAGCTTGAGATACCCCCAAATTTATCCTCAGTTCATCTAGTATTCCCTGTGTCCTTGTTGAAGAAGTACATGGATGATTCAGTTGTTATAGTTCCTCTAGAAAGCACAGATATTTAGAATAGTCATTCTTACAAAGAAGTCCCAGTAGAGATTCTTGGTCATCAGATTTGTACACTAAGGAACAGAAAAGTTCCCTTGGTGAAAGTTCTATGGTGAAATCAGTCCATTGAGGGTGCTACTTGGGAAGCAAAAGCAGACATGTGTACCAAGTATCCTCATCTCATCTCCACGAACTCAGATTCAGCCGAAGGTAATAGTCTTTCCTTTATTCACTTCCTTTCGAGTTTCAGATTCAACCATATAGCTATCTTCAGAAAAATTCATGCACTAGAAAATAAATTTAGTAGCTCATAATGTTGAGATTCAAGTGTTCAGTTTATTTTAGGTTTGAATGATAGCTTATAGCCTCAGATTCCTCAGTATTTTCAGCTTAACTAGCCACATTTGAGGATGAATGTTCCCAAGGGGGAGATATTGTAATACCCCGTGTTTTTTCTTCCTTAAAAATCCGTCCCTAAAATGTCAAAAATTTTCTTAAAATATGAATACCATTTTATTCATATGGTATTTTCCTGATTTAAACTTTTTATTGTGTGGGAAATTGAATAAGCTTTCCATCGATACCAAATTCGCCTAAATCCGATACGTGGTTGAAAAGTTATGGCATTTTTAATTCCAGTGGCAAAAAATGGGAATCGTCAATTCCAATGGACCTCTGCCATATTGGCGCATCGGGGAGTGGTCCATTTTCCCATTTGTCAATTTCCAGTAGCCCAACGTGATCTTACCGTGTCGCGCCAGTGGACAAGATGGCATTCCAAAGGGGCACCGCGATGGTGGCGCGTCACGGAATCTGCGTAGTTCCAATCGTCCAAATTCCAGTAAGCCACCACGATAGTGGCACGTTGCGGTGGCCTGCCAGTTCGAAAAAATATTACATTTTTTGTTCCGACTTAAAGTTTGATAGGGATATTTTGGTCAATCCCCAAGGCCCCAATTCATCCAAAACAAGGAATTAATCATAATCAAAGCAATTTATGCCAAATTTCATCCATTCTCTCTCAAAACAAAATCCTAGATCTCCAAAGCTTCTCCATGAAATCAAAATCCTCCATTATTTTTTCAAGAAAGCTCTAAATTGAGGATTACCAAGACAAGATAATCAAGAACTCAAATAGGTATCAATAATTCAAGTTTCTTGATCTAATTATCTACCAAGGTATATATGGGGTTTATGAGCAAGGATCTCCTTTCATCCTTGGACCCAAAACCAAGTTTAATTATAAATTTATATGATTTTGAATGTTTATACATGAATTTTAAAATAGGGTTCATACCCATTATTGCTAATTGCAAGATTATGAGATTTCCAATGTTTTAGAAGTTGAATTGCATGTCTATTTTCATATTTTTATGCCTATTACAGTAATTTATAGATTTTGAGATTAACTATCTTTGTTTTCAATATCAAACATGATTATTGTGATGTTTTGACATGAGATTGTAGCATGGGTTATTACCCCGAGATTGAATATTATTATTTCAAGAAAGATGATGCTTTAAGAATCCTATAAGCTGATTATTTTAGATTTACAATAAAGTTTTAATCTTTTGATCCTCAGATAAGTTTTGAAATCTATTTTACAGATTTATTACAGATTACGAAAGCTAAATAGCTTCATTTACAGATTGATTCAGATAAGTGAATAACTGGTTTCATAATAAACCCATATGCTACTTTTAAAGTGGATTTCTAACAAGATGAGCGTAGCAAATTAAAGGGAGCAGTATTTAGCACCGAGTTTGGTATGATTCCAATGTATCATACCCCAGAACTATATGCCACTGTAGAATTGAGATTAAAGTGCCCATAGTGGGTTGAGATAGTGATCACTTAAGCTGAGATTATACTCCCTAGCAAAAGTATGATACCTCTCCCCAACATGAGGTTTCTTTCTTAGGAGGATGAGATGCTGCAATATATAGGCATATGTTGGAAAATATCAAATAGATGTAGACATATATTGGAAAATATCAAACAGATGTAGACATACGTTGCAACATGTAGGTCATTCGTTGGAAATTATCAAACAGGTCTTCCCACTATTGCAACAGATAAGACTATATTATCATAATGCAATAGATGACCAACCTATTGCAATATATAAACTATCTGTTTGAACAAATAGAATATATTTTACAACAGATGGACAATGTTGCATTCTAAAAAATTCAACTTTTATCGGACAAAAAAAAATTGCCCCTACATGTATGTAATGTAAAGTATGTAAAGTGAAGTGACTTGAAATAAAAAAATTATTATTTCACACGATATTCTTTATACATAAGCTCCAAACATCCAGTTAGTACCTCATAAGACCAGACTTCTTGCATGTTTACCATAACGATGTCGCACAGAAAGGTCATTTGCTCGGCCATTTCTGTGTTAGTCAACAAATATTCAATGTATGCAAGTGTGTGCGACCCACACGTGATAGCAATTTCATTTTTTGGGAGGTCCATGTCTTTGTTTCGACCTTCAAAATCCCATGGATGCTTCATCAACACTTTCATTGGCAAATGATCCATCAGTTTAATTTGCCTCAACAGGATAGGAACAACTCCAACAGTGGCTGCATTGGGTAAAAAAAATTGACCTCGTCCAAGGTAGGTAAGTCACAGTTATAAACCTTGATCTTTACCTCTTTGAGAAGTATCTCAACAGTTCAATAATGTACATCGTCCATGTTCATGACTCCAAAAATCCTTTTTTCCTCGGTCCAGCTCTTGTCGTATGGATTTGGCCTCTCCCCTCTGACATAATTTATCATTTCTTCAATCTATTGGAACCTAGAAAGTAACCAATAAAATCCCTCGCCACCGCTAGTTAATGCTAGCTCACTGAGATAATCGTACCTATCCTTGAGATTCCTGTAGAAGTCAAGGTCCATTATCCTATCGGCAACATAATAATCTTTTGGGTACGCTAATTGCCTGGCCTTCATGAGGCAGATAATTTCTTCAACATACTGTGATATAAGAAGTCAATTTTTAAATAGGTTAGTAATTGTAAAGAAGTAAAACATAGTGAAAATTGAAACGGATGGTCCATCTATTGCAGAGGGTTATCTGAATCTTTTCACATATTACCTATCTAACACAACTTATTCAAGAGATGGGTAATATGTTGCAACAGAACCACCACAAGTTGCACCAAAACACACATATGTTATAACAGATCACAATTAGATTAGAAGGCTAGGTTAGGAAATGTAAAGTTATCCTGTCCACGTACTGTGTATGCATATCTATCATACTTCTGAAGTCTTGGGCGGAAAAGGTATGGATGGATTAATCTTTTTCGCCTTGCTTGGCCCATCGGATATCCTCCTCTTTGGCACCAAGTTTCACGTATATGTCCACTTTCTTGAATGGATTTTGAACTTCAACAGATTTTTGAGAGGGAGGATTTGTAATTTTTTTGGATTTCCGATTGGAGTGTACTTGGCTAATTACTCGTTTCTTCTTCCCAACCACCACTGTAGGAGTGTATGGCTCTCTCACCGTCTTGGATGGTATGACACCCCTCTTGGATTTCAATTTCTCAACAACTTTAGAGATAGACTCTACTTTTTCAAAGAGTTTTTCTTAGCTGTCCTTGCACTCTTCGCATTTGGAATGAGAATATGAGGGTGAAGAGGGGTGGGAGGGGTCGGTGTAAGGGTGAGATGGACCTGTGTAATAGGGAGAGGGACCTGTGAAAAGTGTGTTTTCAAACATATTTTTTTTCTTGAGCATCAATATGATCAACATCACGACTAGTAGTAGCATCAGCATGCCTGCCACCAACATCAATTCCACCGCAACACCCCAAAAGAAGCACCCAAATCTGTTGCAGTAGTTTGGTCATGAAGAGACTCAACACTAGGATGACCTTAACTAATTGATATTCTTATGGCTGTTGCTCCAGCCAATTCCTTCTTTATTAATTCCACCGTTGGGTCTGCTATAGTATCAACAAGACCTAGAATAAGAAAAGAAGTCATCCCCAACTCCTACTCAGTAGGCACGATCCACAGATATACAACCTATAAAAAACAAATACATTTAAATCATATAATTATTTGCAGTCAGTTGGGTTACATGTTAACACAAACAACTTATACAACAGATGACATATATGTCGCAATAGCTGATTTATATATCGCAATAGATTAATAATATATTGCATCAGATTACCCATCTATTGAATAAGTTGTAGTACATGGGTAATCTGTTGAGTCGAGTTTAGAAATAGAGCAAAAGATGGTTAATCTTTGCAAAATATGGATTGTTTGTCGCAACAGATTACCCATCTACTGCAACTGTTGCAATAGACGAGTAATCTATTACAATAGATGTCATATCTATTTCAATATCTTTTTTTGAGTCTAATTAATTTACTTGAAATAAGACATACTGCATCATTCAGAGTGTTAAAGAAATCGACCTCCTTAATTTTTGGGTTGCCCTTTGCAGCCAACTACCTAAGGATCCGTGGATGAGAAACCTTATTCGGATAATCCTTAAACTGCTTTCGGAGGTGATGAATGGCTTCAAATGCCCATGCCTAAAATATTTAAACAAGAGGCAAGCAAAGAAAAAGTCAGAGTAATTATTCAATATAAATTAATGAATGAGTAAACAAATAGTGATTAAATTTACCATGAAACCCCAAGGAAAGCCGTGTAATGTGATCGTCGTTAGGGATAGCTTTGTTAGTAAATATTTGACAGTCAAGTAGTAGCTGTCATATCCCCAGGTATAATTGTTGAATTTATCAAAATCATCAGCAAGCTTTAACAAATCATCTTTAATGACTTTGTTAACTTCTCTTGCCAATATAACGGCATGGGCAAACCAAACCAAGAACAACTTCTCCTTACACTGATTTGGTATGATTTTATCCTAGAGATGTTCTATTAACTCATTGACTGTGCGTCCACATCCAGTAACGTCCAACAACCCATCTATTTTTTCATTGCATTTTTCAGTTTTGATGGGTGGTCTCTTGGACAATGCCTTACCACTAATTGATGGTGGTGGTTTGGCTATCCTACTTTACTTGGACCTTTTGAGTCGTGTTTTATTGGTGAGAGGTTCTTCTGGATGATCGCATCTCCAGCCCATCACTATAACAAACTCTTTCAAGACAAAACAAACTGGCATACCACAGTAGTTGATCCAGATTTCATCAATCTTTTTTTCCACTCCTCCGAATCTTTATAATCCCCCATGTACTTGATACTGCGCTTGAGAAGAACATATACCATGCTTATTTGGAAATAGACAGTGTGGTCCTTAGGTAGCTCAAGAAAGTATCCAAAGCAGCTCTTCATAGAAAGTCCATCTATGTTTTTATTCTTTATAATATTCCTAAATTCGCCAAAAGGTTTCCCCAAATGACATTTAAGAACAAAATCACCAGTTAGTTTTGCAGGGTGATCTATTTACCTCGCAACTTGAAACCTGTCAATACTAATAATTTTGACAACCTCATGTTGGGATTTCGATATTAATTCACACCCCATTGGTGATGCATTATCATCCTCTTTCTAACTTTCTTCTACCTCCTCTTCTTGATTATCTTCTTCTTCCTCCTCACTTTAATTTTTTTCATCACCATCTACAGACCCTTCTCCACCTTTCTAAATGTTGTTTTCATAACTTTCCTCAACTTCACTTTTCACTAACTAAGATTGTTCAGAAAGATCCTCTGAATCCCTCTGTATAGTGACCTTTTTTATTAGGTTGTCAGAAGTTGATCCACTTTCACTTTTTATTCTTTTGGGAGACATGTTTTACCTACAAAAAATAGAAAAAGAAAATTTATATTACAATTGATGTATGCATAAATTTTAAAAAATACATTACAAACACCACCAATACCGATACCACCAACAGCCACCACAAACACCACCAACCAATGCCACTAACAAACAGCACCAATTCCACCAAAACGACCACCACCACGACCACGACCATCAACACCACAAACACCATCCAACAATACCACAACAGTCAACGGAACACTGTAATACAAACTTGGGTTTTCTTGAGTTCTTTCTACGATTTTGCCATCAAAACTCAAAATTGTAAACCCATTCTCGAATATAATACAACTAAAGTCATATTTGTCATCATTAACTTAAAAGCCCTAAATTTTAGAAAAATAATAAATATAGTACTCTTCTCAAACTCTGTTACCTATGAATATAGAGAAAATAACTGATACAAAAAAGAATAAAGCCGAACATAACACTTATGTGGTCAAAAATGAGAAGAAAATCGATATGTTGTGAAGGGTTGAGCAATTTGTTGAGTAGTTGTTGTCTGTATTTTTAAAAGAAAGAAAAGAGTGAGAACTTGAGATTTGAAATGATGAAACGTTTTTCTCACAAATGGATGATTTGTATGGTTTGAATTGTATTTTGGAAAAGAATGACAAGTTTTGAAAATGTTAATTTGGTCCGAATTGATCTTAATTATTTTTTAAAATTTTAAAAGATATGTGTAATTTTTAACTATCTCATCATGTAATTGACAAAAGATTCAATTGAAGTTACAGTTGACCCTATGAACTCAGCTCTAGTTCTGGATTAATCAATTTAGGTATTAGTTGAACATATGAACTCAATTGAAATTGTATAAAAACAAATGTTCAACCTATTGCAAAAGATGACTTATCTATTGGAATTTGTCAAATAGATTAATTCATCCGTTGCAATAGAATACCCATCTGTTGTAAATTATCAAATAGGCATTGCCATTTATTGCGCAGATGATCGAGCCATTGGAAATTTTCAAACAAAAATTGTCATCTGTTGCAAAGTATGACTTATATGTTTTAAGATCTTTTTTTATTTATTTTAAAGTAATTTAGGTATTAGTTGAACATATAAGGTAATAGGAATCGCTTCAACTCAGAGTGATTGATCGATGACTCTGGTTGGGAGGAACGCAATACCATCTCATCATGCAATTGCCAAAAGACTCAATTGAAGTTGTAGTGAACTCAGCCCTAGTCCTAGATTGATAAATTTATGTATTAGTTAAACATATGAACTTAATTAAAATTGTATAAAAACAAATGTTCAACCTATTGCAACAGATGACTTATATGCTGGAATTTGTCAAAAAAATTAAGTCATCTATTGTAACAGATTGCCCATCTATTATAAATTATCAAATAGGCATTGTCATCTGTTACGACAGATGACCGAGCCATTAGAAATTTTCAAACAGAAATTTTTATCTCTTCCAAAGTATGACTTATATGTTTTAAGTGTGACTTATATGTTTTAAGTTTTTTTTTATTTTAAAGTAATTTAGGTAGTAGTTGAACATATAAGGTAATAAAATCTCTTCAACTCAGAGTGATCGATCGACTACTCTAGTTGGGAGGAACGCAATAACATATTATCATGAAATTTCCAAAAGACTTAATTGAAGTTATAGTTGACCCTATGAACTCACGCCTAGTCTTAGATTATCAATTTAGGTATTAATTGAATATAGTAGGTAATAAGAATCGCTTCAAATTAGAGTGATCGATCGATGACTCGGGTCAGGAGGAATGCAATACCATCTCATCATACAATTGTTAAAAGACTCAATTAAAGTTGTAGTTGACCCTATGAACTCACACCTAGTCCTAGATTAATCAATTTAGGTATTAGTTGAACGTATGAACTCAATTAAAATTGTATAAAAACAAATGTTCAACCTGTTACAATAGATTACTTTTCTGTTGGAATTTGTCAAATAGATTAAGTCATCTATTGTAACAGATTACCTATCTGTTGTAAATTATCAAATAGGTATTGCCATCTGTTGCCACAGATGACTGAGCCATTGGAAATTTTCAAACAAAAATTGTCATCTGTTGCAAAGTATGACTTATATGTTTTAAGATCTTTTTTTATTTATTTATTTTAAAGAAATTTAGGTATTAGTTGAACATATAAGGTAATAAGAATCACTTCAAATTAGAGTGATCGATCGATGACTCTGGTCAGGAGGAACGCAATACCGTCTTATCATGCAATTGCCAAAAGACTCAATTAAAGTTTTTGTTGACCCTATGAACTCACCCCTAGTACTAGATTAATTAATTTAGGTATTAGTTGAACATATTAGGTAATAATAATCGCTTCAACTCAGAGTGATCGATCGATGACTCTGGTCGAGAGAAACGCAATACTGTCTTATCATGTAATTGCCAAAAGACTTAATTGAAGTTGTAGTTGACCCTATGAACTTACCCCTAATCCTAGATCAATCAATTTAAGTATTAGTTGAATATATGAACTCAGTTGAAATAGTATGAAAACAAATGATCAGCCTGTTGCAACAGATGACTTAGCCGTTGGAATTTATTTAAGAGAGTAAATCATATGTTGCAACAGATTAACTATTTGTTGTAAATTATCAAATAGGTGCTTCCGTCTATTGCGACAGATGATCGAGCCATTGGAAATATTCAAGCATAAATTTTTATTTGTTGCAAAGTATGACTTATATATTTTAATATCTTTTTTAAAGCAATTTAGGTATTTCCTATTCGAGATAAAAAAGATAAAATACTAAGGCGATACAAAGTATTACTACTTGAATAACTCAAAAATCTCCTCATTAAGTAGTCTTATCTTGTCTTTTCAATATCACTGTCTCCTCGTGCTCCTCAAAAGTTATTAATGAATATTTAAAATCCATATCTAGAATACTCTCTACTCTCTCCTTCATCCATAAATTAACTCAACTCATCTCTCTTCTTTATTCATAATTCTCTTTCTCTCCTATTTCTATCTCTTTTGTTTCTTCTTTCAGATCTCAACTGATCAATATCTTTTCTCAACTGAACTGGATGTTCTGATCCTTTTGCTTTTTTGACATTGCGGGTATGGTTCATTGTTGCTCTTTTCTCCTCGTCTTCTTCTTTGTATGATATTTAAATTAGATATTTAATTCTTGAATGAAGAATCGTTGTTTTTATTAAAATATAAAAAAAGTCATCTATTGGGAGAACTTAAAAAGCCTTGCTGACAGTATTTTTTTATGTCTTTTGTTTATTACTTTGGTGGTGGTGGTGATGTTGGAACATGTGGTGTTTGTGTTATTGATGGTATTGGAACATATGGTGTTGTTTCATTGTTGTTGATGATGTTGTTGGTGGTGTTGCAATTGTTTGCTCAACTGTTACAACTGATGAATCAATTGTTGGAACAGACAGAACAACTGTTGGAAGAAATCAAACCAGTAGCAAGGATGGTTTCATTTTTTCCAATAGATGAATCATTAGTTGAATAGGTAGGGAATCTGTTGAATCACATGGGTCACCTGTTGATTCATGCAATTTTGTGTTACCCTTTTGTAATGTTTTTTTTTTGTTTTTCTCTTGTTTGACATCAAATATATTTCTCTTGTTTGTAGATAAAAGGAAGTGAAACTGGATTAACTTTTGTCTAACCAGCATTAAAGTCTAGAGTATTGATGGGTTCAAAGGAATACACTGCTTGCAGATGGAACCATTTCATATGTGGGAGGTATGTATTATTGATCAACCTATCGTGAAAACACATATCTAGTAAAATGATTTTGTGAGTGTTGGTTCTTTACCTATTAGGCATTGATCCTCCAAAGAAGATATGACATTTTATAGTTAAGATTGTTAGGTTCGAACTGGTAAGGCTAAGGGACCAAGTAAGTGGTGTCGATACCCTGTTATAATTTAATAAAGATTTTGCTAATATTTATGTGTCAAGTTTGGAGAAGGGTTAAAGGTTTTCGTGGCAGTTTAAACATTCAAATAGTGATTGCACAAACTTTAATTATTTGATGGACTTTTGAAAGGCCTCCGAAGCCTCGCACTACTGCAACTAAGAATGTAAATGAATATAGTTATTGTTATGGTCCTAATTTATATGGATGAGTTGCTCGAGGAGACTATTATACAATATAAGGTTATTGTAATAATACCTATACAGGAAGGGGGAGGTGGAGAAGACCATATATCAACTCAGACCTTGTTAAAGAAGAAACACAGGGTAGGAAGGAAAGTGTACCGAAACTGGCTAATGAAATTAACATAAAAAATAGAAAAATTGAATGAGATGTGAATGTGAAAGTGTATCCAAAAACAAATCCATCAGTCGTTCTTGAAAAATAAAAATGCTTAAGAGAACTGGAGCTATGCACTTTGTTAAAGTACTACAACTAGCTAGCATGGCCTGAATAAAGACCAATAAAATGCAAGACCAGAACTCTAAAGATTCAACTATGCAAGCACGGAAGGTGGTAAGATTGTCGGTCAGGATTGAAACTTGAACCAATAAATCCTAAATTACAAATAAGGGATCAAGCCAAGGTAGAAATTTCTCCAGTTAAACTTTCATCCCATGAATCATGTTTATGTCTCTGGTTAGGTTAAAGGAAGTGGAAATAATAAGTCATGGGATTTCTGCCCAACTTCAAACCTTTTTGTTTCTACGACTATTGACCTAATCATAGCAACAAACAGAAGGCATGGGATGCAAGTTAGACTTCAGAAATTGATGTCTTGGCTTTCCTCATTTTTACTTCTGGAGTTGTTGGTTTAGGTTTCATTTGTAACTGAAAATCTTACCAGTCTCCTATGCTCACAAAACTGCTTTCTTAGAGTTCTGGTTCTGCACTTTGTGAGTATTCATTAAGGCCAATGTCGGTTGTTACTGTCTTTAGCAAAGTGAGCAGCTCTAGTCCTCTTGAGCATTTTTCTTTTTCAAGAACTACTGACGTATTCTTAAATTTAGGTACACTTCCACATTTGAAGCTCATTCATTTTTTTCATTTTTCATGTCAATTTCATTGGCCAGATTTTCTAGAAGTTCCTTACTTGCTTCCTTGTGTTTTCTCTTAAACAAAGTCTGAGATGATATATGGTCTTCTCCACCCCCTTCCCGCATAGGTATTCTCCCAAGCACATTCTTCTGTATAATAGTCTCCTCGAGCAACCCCTTTATATAAATTTGGACTAGGGGAATTTCTATTGGTTTTCCATAATTATTTGTTGCAGTGTGAGTCATTAGAGGCCTTTCAGAAGTCCATTGCACCATTAAAATAGGTCCAATCACTATTGTATATTTATATTGCCACAAAAAACTTGAACCCTTCTTCAAACTTGACCCAAAAACATGAGCATAAACCGTAATTAAATTGTAACAGGGTATTGACACCATTGTCTTGGAACCCTTCGTCCATATCAGTTCACACTTATCAAACTAAACTGTAAATGCAGGATCTTGTTTGAAGTATCAGTGTCTAATCGGTAAAAAACTACATTCACAAAGTCATTGTACTTTATGTGTGTCTGTCATGGTAGCCTAATCAATAATACATAACTCCCATGAAAGAAAGTGGATCCATTTATCTGCACACACCTTGTCAAACAGTGTTTATTCATCTGGCCGCATATGATGACTATTAAAAAAGAGGCGAACAGTCGTGACTTTTTATCTAACACAATCAAAATAGCTGATAAATTAAATTCTCTATCTGTTGCAACTGATGAATAAGGTGTTAGAAGAAATCAAAACATCTTATCCAATAGATAGTCTATCTGTAGTAACATATAATTCGTACGTTGCAACAGATGTCTCATCTGTTGCACATACAGAATATCTGTTACAACAAATGGTAAATCTATTATGGCAGTGGGTTATTTCTTATGACAGATGGATGATCTATTGCAACAGCTTAATAATAACAATTGTTATCAAGTCTCAAACCATTTTGAAAAGGTAAGAAGTTTGAATGTAAAAGAAAAAGTCACGACTTTTCATAGAAAATAAAATAACAGCAGTTTGAATGTAATTAATACAATGGAGCTGAACAGTCATGCCTTTTGGCCTAACACATTCAGATTCAATCCTCTATAAATAGGTCTCTCCTTAATCTTCATTCTACTCCACTTTATTTAATTCTTGCATTTTTTCTTTTCGTATGACATCTACAGCCACTTCTCTTCAAAGAACATATTTCTTTCTCATTAAGGGATGTTTTTTTCCTATGTAAATCTACCAGTTGGTAGCATATATTGTATTACATTCGGGATCTTTTCTTTACTTTTATGTCTATGTTTTTTTTCAATTCATGCATGTTCTAGATATGACTGATCATGTTTGGGACATTTCTACTCTGCACGACACAGTGTGGGAACTTCTGAGGTAGGTTAATGGCCTATAGTGGGAGTTGGGTGTCATGAGAGCAAGGTTGCTCTGAGAGATTTGTAAGCTGAACAGGGCCCTGCTACTGACGGTTGTAGATTGGCCGGCTGACAATAATAATGATGTTGATGATAATAATAATAATAATTAGAATGTAGTTTTTTAAGCGTATGTATTTTAATTTTTCTATATCGAGTCTATACCTAATGTATTTTTTTTTTATTTAATAAAAAATTTATTTTCAGTAGACTTTGGCTTTTTAATTCTTATTCAATTTTCATTTTGTCTATTTCTTCTAAACATATATGTTAACATGTCGATGGTTGGAAGTAAGCAATTTTGGATCCAGTAGCAATAGCAATTTTGGTTTTTGAGTTCTTTCAACAAATGGACCATGTGTTGGAACAAATTGGTCAATAGTTGGGTTTCTGTCAATAGATTATCCATCTATTGCAATAGATTTTTCATTTGTTGGAGAAGAACATTCTATTTTGATGAACTGTATTGTATTCTTCCAGCTAATGTCTATTTGTTGCAACGAATGGGTAATCTATTGAAAATAATTATCGTCTGCTGTATTTAGTTCATGTTTTGCCTCATTTTATTGATGCACAAGTTATTAAAAAATATATTTTATACATAATTAATGATAATATTACGTTCACAACAATGAGTAAAATATATAAGGGTCTACAACAAACGACAACACAAGTTTTTGCAATTACAACGATCATGGTGGATTATGATCCAGGCATGTAGTTGTTTTGTGGCCAACACACTTACATCTGGAGCACTTGTTTCTTCTTGATGGAAATGATTCTCTAACTCCGTGCCTCCTCTTATATGATTTTCTTCCCGATTTGATAGTGCTTGGGTCCATATATGGAGGTGGTATTAATCTCCCTAAAAGCTTTGCAGGAACAAACTAAGATTCTTCAGGAGGCACCGGAGTAATATGCCCACTATATGCCATTGTATATTTTTCCACCGAATAATATCGAGAGGAGTGCTCGTAAATTTTAGGTCCATGTTTTGCACTGTATTGAGCTCAAAGCGCTTCCATAGCATGTGGGCAGGGTATTTTGTCTAAGTCAAAACTCTGCACATACAAGATCTTATTTGAAGATTGACCATGGCAACATCATCATGACCGGTGATATTGAATTTGGAATCTGCTATTTGATGAAATAATAACCTAATCCCCAGACTGATGTTCGTTGATATTATTTTTTTCATTTTTAGAACAAATAGGGTTCTTGCTTCTTTGAACTGCACACTCCTTTCATTAAAATATTGGTTCCTGCTTTTTTGAACTGCTCACGCCTTTCATTAAAAAATTGGTCATACTTCTTGTTTATTATTTCAAACAGAGCCTTGATAGGAAATTCTCTTTCATCACTAAATAATGAATTCACTGATTAAGCTATGTTTGATGTAATAATATAGTACCTATACAAAATAATCACTTAGTATGACATCATACTAAACTTATAACTTAAACAAGACATTAAATTCATAAGAATGTACCTATCTATCGGACAGAATGCCCGACTCCAACTCTTGAAACTGACACGTACGAGATGTTCTGCTGCATTGGGATGTTTATTCACCATTTGATTAAAATGGTCTAAAAACTTCTCTCTACTATATTCTTTAGCCACTCTATAAAAAAGGATCACGACCCTTTCGTTGTAGAAGTTGGTCCGAATGTTCTCTCTAAGATGTCTTATGCAACAACCAAAGTAAGCTAAAGTGAAAAAAATTGAACCCAACTTTGGAATACTTGTATGCCTATACAAAACAAAACACAACTCATCGGTATCTTCGACGCAGCTTTGCAGTTGTTCAAAAAAAATCTATAAGAGGTATCACATTCCTTGTCCACTGCAGAAAAAGCTATAGGAAAGATGTGATTATCTACATCACGCACCATCGCCGCTAGTAGAACTCCATTATACCTACTCCTCAAGAAGGTACCATCAACGGCAATGCCTTTTCTCAAATGTCGAAAACCTTGAATCCAAGCATCATAGGATATAAAAAAATTACTTGAACATTTCATTTTCATCAACATGCAACACCATCTTACTTCCAAAATTTGTGGAATCAATCATGTAACGGTAGGCATCCAGGACTGCATACCCATGCTCATTTTTCCCCAAACCACTTTCTTGGAAATCCTCATGGCCATATATATCTTTTAATAACTGACCAGGACACCCAATTCCATAAGGAGTTGATTGGCCATAACCCTTGTAGAAGGGACTTTTCCAGGGGGAAACTATTGTTGAAATAATCACCGAGGACCTTTGACGTGGCGTGAGGATTTTGGCCCGAGATGTGCTCCGAGCAACATGTGTGATACTTTTCATGTTAATGAATGACGAATTTATCAAAACTTAAGTACTTCATTGCACTCAACCACCATTTACAGTTAGGATTAGCACATTTGTAGCAAAAGACTTTGCTCAAATTAATCACCTTTTTAATTCTAAAATCTTTTTTTAAGAAGGAAATAAATAAAGTAGTAGATAGTTCTATCTTGTCCTTTAATGACATTCCATTTAAAAAGATGATCCCATCGTCTTGAAGATTTCCAGACTGTGTCGATCATGAAGAACTGCTCACTATATTGGTCGCATCAATGGGCGTAAGTGTTTGATCATCATCAAGAATATTCATGTCTAGATCAGCCAACCTATTATCAGAGATGTCTTGTTGTTGTTATTCTTCTATATTCTGGTTCTCCTTCTCTCTCATTCTTTCAACCATGTACACCCTTAACACCAGCCTGGATGAATCACTACAAAAGCATGCAATCGAACCTGATCGGTTATCTTGAAAGGTAGTACCCTCTTATTTTCAAAGGAGTTGTGCATGTAGCTGATGAAGAGTTCTTTTAATTGACAATTCATTCCACAGTAGCTAATGGTTATGTTCACAAAATCATCATATGAAACATCACTTTTGACTATCATAGCTATCGTCTCTAGTATTTTTCCCTCTTTCCAATGCCAAACATATCGATTGCTGTTCTCAATTCATTGACCATGACAATCCACTCCTATTGTTATTGATACCTCCATTAGTAGTACCTAAATAAAGTCATTTGTTAAAAAAAATTAATAGTGATTTCATAGTGATGTACATGAATCCCAACAAATGTGTAAAATTTTACAACAGGTGAAAAATAAGTTACAACAAATAAGTGATCAGTCGCAATAGATTATGTACTTGTTGGGATTCATGTTACGCTCTTGAAGCTGATTTCAACATAAGAGTCATCTATTGTAGTAGGTGAATCATATGTTGCAACAGACTATATATCTGTTGCAACACATGAAGTGCTTGTTAGGATAGATATTATAGTACTAAGGAACCATTGAAGTTGATTCCAACAGATGAGTGACATGTTACAACAAATAATTAATCTATTACAACAGATGACTTATATATTGCAACAGACGATGTGTTAGTTGGAATCGAGTTTAGGTTCTATTGCAACGGTTTACTAATCTATTGCAATAGATATTTATCCTGTTACAATAGATGACACGTTTGCTAGAATCGTTTGCCAGATAACTAATCTGTTTCAATAGATGGGTCATATGTTGCAACAGATGACCTATTTATTCGATCATGATCCAACATATGAGTTTTTTATTGAAAAAGATATTTCATCTATCGCAACTGATGATTGATCTATTTAAATAGATGGCTCTTATATTGCATTTATGTTCGCGTCCTATCTATTATTTAAAAAAGCACAATAGCAGTTACCCAGAAGACAAATTCAACTAAAATCATAATTTGACTTACCAAAGTTTCCTATGAAGTAATGCCAAAGAAGAAAGTGATGTACGAAAAAAATTTAACCTAAGAAATTGGCCAAATAGCAGCAGTAACGGTAATAACAACAACAACAATGGTCAACAAAAAGATGATGAAGATGATAATGAAGTAGAAAATGATAATAATAAAGAAGAAAATGATGAATAAAGCAGCAGAAACAATGAAAACAAAAATCGCTAAGAGAGAGAAAATAATAGTGGATGATAAGAGAGAGAAACATGCCTTTTTTCTCCCTGTTTCCCATTATATTAGATAAGAATTTGGATCGAAGTGTAAATTTAAAAACTTGTGGGTTATTCTCAAACTTACCCAACTTGCTTAATCCATAATACAGTAATTGTCACCTACACTTAATTATTAAGACTTGTGTCACCTACACTTTATTTTCAAACGTATTTGTCACCTACAGCTCAAGCCTCTAGTTTCTTATTTATTTTTTTGTGTTCAATAGGCAAGCTCACAATATATGTTAAAACTATTTGTACATTCAAAACAATGAAAATGAATAAGGTGGGTGGGGTCAAAAAATTTATGTTTTTTTTACAAAAAAATAAATAAATAAAAGTTAAAAAAGGTGGTGTGGTGGAGGTGGGGGTGGTAGGGTGATAGCAAAATTTTCAAATTATTTCAAAATAAAAATATACGAGGGAGGGAGGGAGTTTGTGGGATGGGGTGTTAAAAAGATAAAAAAATTGGGGTGTGGATGGGTGGGTTCGAGTGGTGGGTTAAAATAAATTAGAGGAGGTGAGTGATTTTGAGAGTTGCAAAGATATTGTCACTAGTGATCCCTACTTTCATTAAGGAAATCATGTTTTTGATTTTCATGTCATTTATTTTTTCTAAGGAAAATATATTTCAAAATTCTTATCAAAACGAACATGAAAAAATAGAAAAATATTTTTTGAAAAATATACACATCTTAAAGAAGTTAGTCTTTTTCCTCAATGAAATCTTTGTCGATTATGCCTTTTTGAGTAATTGTTGCTAAATAATCCTCTTTTTATTTATCTTGTAATTTTAAGGCCTCTTAGACCACTTTAGCAAACCAAAAATCTTATGATTAAACATTAAATTATAGTTTAAAATATATGAGCAAATATTAAACTCAAGTCTGATATTATCTGAAAGATTAATTTTCAAAAAATATATTGCACTACTCTTAAAGATGGAGTGTTAAAATCCTTAGTGGTTTGCAGCATACAGTAAAGGACCTGGTCCCTATTTCTTTATTTTTTCACCTCTAGTGTTGAGGTGATCCTGGTGCTCCATCTTGTACATTGGACATTTCTTGATAAAATGCTTGGCATTTCTATCTTTGTGACATACCTTAGTATTTCTTCCCTTGTTGCTGTTGCTTTTTCTTCTTTGGAACTGACAACTTCTTTTTATAGCTCTAACAATTCTATTTTCCAAATAGGCAACATCAATCTCTTCTTCAATTGAGTCATGCTTTGAAACCTTCAATGCAAGAGATCTTTCCTTTTTGAATTCTTTCTTCTCGAGCTCTTGTTGCTTCTTGGGCTCATGAGTCTTTAGATTTCCAATAAGTTCATCCATGGTGAGGGTCAATAGATTTATTGCCTCAGTTATAACATCCACATTGCTCTCCCAGGACTTTGGAAGGACACTAAGAATTTTTCTCACTTGCTTATATACTAGAATCACTTCTCCTAAGCAGTGAAGCTTGTTAGTGATAGAAGTGAATCTTCTATACATTTCTTGGATAGTTTCTTTTTTATTCATGGTAAAGGTTTCATACTGAGTAGTCAACATGTCTAATTTTAAATCCTTCACAACAGTAGTACCTTCATGAGCAGTCCTCAAGTAATCCCAAATTTCTTCTGCATTTTCACAGGCAAAAATCTTGTTATACTTATCAGGCCTTGTACCACAAACCAACAGTTTCTTGGCCTTATAGTTCTTTTCAATTTTCTTTCTATCTTTATCATTGAACTCCCTCCTATTTTTGATAACCATTTTAGCTGCATTCCCTTCTTTGACTTCTATTATAGGAACATAAGGACCATCAAGAATGATGTACATCAGTTCATTATCCTCATCCATGATAAAGTCATACATCCTAGTTTTTCATCACCTATAAAACTATCCATTGAATCTTGGTGGTCTAGTCGTAGATTGCCCTTCTTCTAGATTAGGTGGAGTAGTCATTCTAACCAAGACACTCTAGGTGTGAACATTTTAGAGTGGTGAGGCTCTGATACTAATTGTTAAAACCCTTGGCGGTCTGCACCACATAGTAAGGGACTAGGTACCTCAAGATCAATAACAGACAATCAAAAAAAAAGTGCAGGAAAACTAAAGACAGTGCAGAAAGAGTAAATGCACAAGGGATTTTACGTAAAGTTGCAATCTGTCTGAATATGGTATGTGTGCTACAACTGAACTACTACCTACATTATGAGACAATGTAGTACATAGACATATATATGGATCAGTTCTTTGAGGATGTACTGAGTATATGGGGGCGTATGCAATAAATAAACAATATCATCACAGTTTATCAAATCATGCATGCTAAATGTAAATGACTCATATAGCTTGAGTAAATCTACAATCTAAAAATCATAAATCTATAATAGTAAAGTATGTAATATGAATCTTGTGAGTCATTACACAGTTCTAAAATCTGTATTCTATTCTTGTTCTTAAATCATATAGGCTAAAAGAAGCTTGAAACTTATTCGGCATAGTAAACACTTTATCTCAAGATTTTAAATAATTTTTAGAAACAAATCATAGCTTTAAAAACATATGCTTTTATCTTAAGGCTTTAAACAAATAGACTGTTTCAAGAGTAAGGGACTTAATTTAGGAGTTTCTTCTAACCGACATAAACCATGTGAGCTGACATGGATTCCAACGTCTTTCCCATATTGGGAAGAGATGTTCTACCCTTGCTATTGGAATAGAGCCTTAACTTAAGTGATTACAATCTTAGTCATTGACGTAGAAGTGGGAATAATCTTATTCCTACGGTGGCACGTAGTTCTAGGGCATGAAACCTTGGAATCATACTCAACTCAGTGCTAAATACTACTCCTATACTTACGCTCAGGACTTTAGAAAATTCACCTTAAAATTAGCACAAAGGTTTGCAAGAAAACCAATTATGCTTTTTTCTTTTCTTTAAATCTAAAGTCATATGAACAAAGTGGTTTCTTTATATTAGCTTAGGACCCAAAAGGTCAAATCTTTATCTAAAACCTGAAAATATCTAGTCATGGGGTGCTTATAGCGTAAACAATCTTTAAGCAACAATATTTAATTGGTGTCTAGTGACCTAAGCATCAATCTCATGTTGAAACATCTCAAAATTCATACTTGGTAATGCAAACATTCATAAATCATCTTAAAATCTGGAAATTTCATCACTATAAATGGAAGTATAATCATAATTATGTAATTCAAATTTTAAATCATAGAAAATCTCATAATCTTGCAAATAATGATAATTGGTATAAATCCTAACTTGAAATTCATAGAAAATCATATAATTTGCAGTAAATTTGTATTTAGAAATAAAGTTTTGGGCACAAGAATAAAAGAATTATCCTTGTTCAAACCCCACATACCTTAATTGGTGATCTTTGATGAAAAACTTGAATCTTGGATTCCTATTGATACTTTGAAGATGAATTCTTAGATCTTTTGTGTTGGGAATCCTAAATCTTGAATTTCTTTGGAGAATTAATGGAGGAATTTGGATTTCTTAGGGAGAAAGTTTGATGAACTAGGGTTTTTCTTGAGAGAGATTTGATGAAAAGTGAATGTAAAGTGCTTTGAAGGTTTAATTCACTGTTTAAGACGGACTAGGGGCTGGGAGAATGACCAAAATCCCCTCTTTAAACCCCCAAACTAAACTGAAAACTACAACATTTTGTGAACTGGGTGGCCACCGCGATCCGCCACTATTGTGGTGGCTCACTGGAATTTGGACGATTGGGAACTGGGCACCCTCCGCGATGCGCCACAATCGTGGAGCCTTTATTTTTATCATTTTGACCACTGGCAAGACGCGCCAGCATCGCGAAGTCTCACTGGAATGGGACATTTGGGAAAATGGGCTTCTCCTCGATGTGGGGCTATCACGGAGGACCACTAAAATTTGACAATTGTTAATTTGCTTAGCTCTGCGGTGCGCTGAGAGTCCAAATGACACACTGTCAACTTAAAAATGCCATAAATCCTTCACTGAGTGTAGTATTTAGGGCAAATCTGGTATCGATAGAAAGCTTATTCAATTTCCACACAATAAAAAGTCAAAATATTAAAAATACGGAATGAAATAAAAGGTATTCATCTTTGAAGCAAAGTATTGACATTCTAGGGATGAATTTAAGCTTGGAAAAATATGGGGTATTACATTTCATAACCCAAAGGATATCTGTTAAATGCCTCAAGATCCTCGGAGAGCTTTATTAAACTAAGTGGTATGTTATTGTTAACATTTCTTACCCAAAGAATATTATGTACAAACCAAACCAAGCACAATGATTGATTGTGCTTCTTTGAAAGTCTTTTATCTTTCAACGCTTCTATCAAATTTTTATTTTTAAAGATTGGACCAACAAAGGACACCAAGTCTTAATGATCACTCGACTTGTATTTGCCTTTTTCGGGTATGCAGGGTGATTTTTTTGGGTTAGAATAGGTAAAAATTGATAAGGAGAAGGAGGATAACATTTAGTCCAGTAACTATGGCAAACTCTTTCCAAAAAAAAAAAAAAAAGCATGCCACAATAATTTATCAACACTTCATCCATCTTGTCTTTGTTTTCATACATAAACCTACACATGAAAACATCATATACCATTTTCATTTGAAAACAAATATTGTTGTCCTCCGGCAAATCAAGATATTGCCCAAAGCAGCTGCCCCTGAAATAAGTATCCAAATTTTGTTCTCGAAGTATTTTTCTGAAGGCATCAAAAGATTTTTCTATGGATGACTTAACCATGAAATCACCCATTAAATTTGTGGTACCATCGTACTACATCCTCACAAAATAACTATAAATGCTGAAGGTTTTGACCAACTCTTCGGTGGAAGGGATATTAGCATTTGGATCATTTTTTTGAAATATTCCTCCTCCCTATGTTCATCCTCTTCAACTCTTGGTTGAGATAATACTTGTAAAGTAAGCTCATAGAGTGGTGGATATAGCCTAGCTGCTTCACTTGTTCGTTTACTTAAACTTAATTCAGTTTCTTTTCTTTTGGGAGAATAAAATAGATTATAATTGATTAATGCATTATTAAAAAAAGGATAACAGTAAATCTAACATAAACAATAGTAAAAGAACAGTTCCAACAGATCACACATTTGTTGCAATAGGTAGGTCATCTGTTGCAACATATAACTAACTTGTTGCAACGTATGAATAATCTGTTGCAACAATAAAAATAGATCACTCATATGTTGAAACAAATGAATAGTTTGTGCAACAAATCATACATCTATCTCAATATATGAGTGATCTGTTATAACATATATCTAATATGTTGCGAGTAATTTGTTGCCAAAATAAAAATAGATCACTCATCTATTGAAACAGATGACTGGTCTATGCAACAGATCATAAATCTGTTGCAACATATGAGTGATCTTTTGAAACAGTTGTCAACGGTCAATATTCTGTAGACTTCTTCCAATAGAAGGTTCATCTATCGCGACAGGTGAATGATCAGTTGGAAAAATCAACACCAACCTCTTTATTTTGTTTGTACAAACAGAAACAAAAAAAATCAAACATCAAAAGACACAACAAACAACAAAATATCATATTTCACTTCGAAAAGAGATTAGAAGAAATACCATAAATTAGGGTTTTATTTGGATTGCATTTCAAATTAAAGAAACAAATATTTAAATTATTCACCAATACTAGAAGAGAAGTTGGCTCAAGTTCCTCTTTTACTTCAAAACTGAAAAGGCCATAATTTTTTACCTATGAAAGAAGAAAAGGGACGATGTAGAACTCGAAGCTATTGTGGCCGAAGAGCAAGGCTGTCACGTCGATTGATGGCTGAAATTCAAAAAGAAACTCGAAGCCCAATATTTATCGTCGGAGGTTGAAGTCGTCGAGGATTGAAAGGAGAAATTTGCAAAACTATTGGTTGGGAGAAATTTTCGAGAGAGAGGAGAGACGGTTGATTTGAAGAGGAGAGTGGTGTGGATTGATTTGTATTTTTGAAAAGATTAGAAAGTTTTAAAAATATTAATCAAGTCCACAATTAACTTAATCAAGTTTCCTAATTATGTTTGACCCTTTAAGTTGGTCAACATCACCAATCCTTCATTAATTCCGAAGTTGGTCAATGTCGCCAATCATTCATTAAGTTGGTTTACTTATTAATTCCTCCATTTATATCTACTTGCTAATATATCACTTCTCGAGGTTAACTTGTACTCCCTACGTCTCATTTTACTTGTTCCAATTTAATTTGGCACATTGATTAACAAAAATAATTAAAAATATGACCAGTTTATCATATTACCCCTATTAAATGATGTTTATTTTTAATTTGAAGAAAGAGTAATTAATGCAAAGGGTGACACATGAAAAAAAAAATTGTCTCTTCTTGATTTGTGAAAAATGACAAGTAAAATGAGAAATAAAATTAGAAAATTTGGGAAAAATAAAATGGGACGGAGGGAGTATGAACTTTGATCAATATTTTAAGATGTATTTTTTTCATCATATTAATATGAGAACGATTGCAACTTATAGCATTTTTTATATAGTTTTCGATCATCTAAATTTTTAACTTAAAATATTAAATTATATACACCTTAAATGTTGGTCAAAATTCATACAAATTAATCTCAAAAATTAAAATTTTGATAAGTAAAAGTCAAGAGAAGAAATATTTAGGTTCTATGTTGCCTGAAGTTTTGTCCTTTTAAGTCATGAGTTTCCTAATTATTATAGCTTTAGTACGACAACTATTACCTATAGGGCAGTAATAATTCATAGGATGGGAAGATCTTAATATTGCTTAAAGTTCTCCATAAGTTTCTTAATATAAAGGGAAGCCTGGTGCACTAAATCTACGGCTATGCGCGATGTTCGGGGAAGGGCCCCACCATAAGGGTATATCGTACGCAACCTTACCTTGCATTTCTGCTAGAGGCTGTTTTCAAGGCTTGAACCCATGACCTCCTGGTCACATGGCAGCAACTTTACCAGTTACTCCAAGGCTCCCCTTCCATAAGTTTCTTAATATATATTGCTTTATTGCTAGAGATATTTTCTTTACGAAAATAAATTATACTAATAGTCTGTTTGGTCAAATTTATTTTTCTCTAGAAGTGATTAATTTTTTAGAAAAATATTTATTTTAATAAATTGAGGTGTTTGACCAAGCTTTTGAGTGAAAATAAGTGTCTGCGAGTAGCAAAACCAGTTTTTCATAAGTTAAAAAAGTAGTTTCTTCTCAAAAGCATTTTATTAAAAACACTTTTGAAGAAAACATACTTAAAAACACTTTTAAAAGCTTGATCAAACACGAATTGCTGCATAAAGAGCTTTTTAAAATTTTATGGCCAAACACAAAGTGTGAAAAAAAGAATTTCTAAAACAAAACACTTCTCAAAATAAATGAATTTTCGAAATTTAACCAAACAGGCTATAAATCGTATAGGTTCTATATTTTCTTTTGACCTTTTGCCCATTTAGTCATGCATGATAGGTGCTTTCTATGAAAAAAAAATATTATTTACTTTTCACATTCATGGTTTTTTGCATTTTAATTGTATTTGTTATTTTCCTTTCCTATTAATGTATAAGAAGAGTTTGAGACCAAATGCCTGAAAATAATGAGCACCCCTTGTTTGAAAATGTAATAAATGTCCGTGAGCTAAATTTTCCCTCTAAGGTAAGGTTATATAGAATCTCATAAGTTAGATACAATGAAGTAGTGTATCGTGCTGCCCATGGTGGATAAATTATTTTTAAAATTTCTTGATTTAACTTTTGCCTCTAAGAAAAGAGGTATGAAGCTAATTAGATGCGTAGACTTTTCATTTTTGATATCATATTCATTTTTTATTAATTTTTAAATATTTTAATGATCAGTTACTTACTTCCTTAAATTAGCAATATAATACATTTTCTAGATCAAATAATTCAACTATTCAAAACTTAATTGCACAAAAATCTATAAGAAAAGAAGTTACACCACTTTTGACCAAATTGCATCAAACAAAATTTAAAGAATGTCAAAAAGTTTGCTAAGAAATTTGACTCAAGAACTATGAAATGAAACCTACAATAAGACAATTGTTATGCTTTATCAGGCCACTAAGAAGGTTTAAAGGACAACTTTTAAAGGGATTATTATGAATTTTAAAACATTTTAATGGTCAATTACTTACTTTTTTGAATTAATGATACAATATTATCAAGATCCGAGCCGAGTTTCTGGCCGCAATGGGCATCCCTAACCATAAAGGGCCGAGAGACCCCTTAGCATGTAATCATAAGCATAATTCATATGTTACAAAAGTGTGGAAGATAAACTGAAAACATGGTAGTCCCGAAATCAAACTTAAAACTTTACAACATCGTATAAAAAGGGGAAACCCAAATCCAATCCAAACAATCTATGAAGCCTCTACTGATCTGAACATACTATTTTGTCTAAAAACTGAGACAAGGCCCCCAGTTGGACCATAAAATAACTGAAAACTAAAATATGCATAAGATGCCTTCCGAAGTAAGGGAGGCTCACCAACTCTGAACTCTTGGAACAATATACTGGTTTTCAGGTTCACGGGACTGGGCCTCATAACGTAAAATATAGGGGGTTAGTACTCGAAAGTACTGGTATGTAGAACAATCCAAAACTAAAATATATTTTATACAATATAAGTGAGAGAATTTCATAAATCAATTTAGCATAAGGTAATTGAAAATAAATGAGCATAATTTGATGAGCTTCAAAACATTTCCTTGTAATCATGACTCAACTCTTTGTTTTATTTCTAAGCTAGATGGTACACCCTACAAAACATGAATACCCACGGGTTATATGGGTCCACCCGTGACTCGGAGGCTAAGCCCCCCAATCCGAGTTTGCCATAAGAATTGGAGTATCATGAAAAGGTATTCCCAACTTGCCGACATACCATGCTATCCGACTTGCCGAATAGCACATAAAACCCGTATCGACAAAATACAGTTTTAGGCTATGAGTTATCTGAACTCAAGCCTTCTTCGGATAACCAACTAGCTATCTTTAATCCCAATGTTAGTCCTTTAAAACCATGCTTCATGCTTTTAAAATATTTATCTCTTTCATGTTAAGGGCATCTTGTGATAGGCATCGTCATACCTAGACTTGCAAGCCATATCGTGTCATGTCATACTCATAGCCCCTTTCATTCAAAAATCATGTAGATGGACACCCAAAAGATTCAAACATCACACAACAAAGTTCTTATTTCAAAACACATGAAGAGATATCCAAAATAGTTCCTTTTCAATAATTTATCATATGGCGGCCAATCCTTTTATAACATACATGCAACTTCTTCATTAATACGCAAGGGCATTTGGAATAAGAATCGTCTCTTTAAAAACATGTAAAATAACAAAGTATAACTGATTAAGAGACATTTATAACTCGAGAAATATAATCATTGATAAAGCAACCCCAACATTTAGTTATACATAAATCTCATGATCAAAAGGGGGCTTTTGATTCATCCTCTCAAACAATTCACAATTCATGACATGCAAAGACCATAAATTTCATCATGGGGAAGGAAATTTCACAAGTCACATTCATAAATCACTTTCCGAACTCAAATCTTGTATGCACAAGACTATAAATCAAGTTTATGAAAAAAAAAACATGATAATTACGTACTTTTATCAAATTGGATTCATGATGTATGATCTTAAACAATTTCTCAAAACTCATTACATATGTGTTAGAGTGAGTAAAAAGTCTCCCCATTGATTGGAGAATTATAACGACTCATTTCGTCGTGACTAAATTATTCATAATAAATTCATGAAAATTTTCTCAATATTAATTTGAATCCAAATTAGCTAATATTTCATTTATTATGTCACCTTAAACTTTTCAGCGAAGATTTTAGCCTTTGAATGTGCCTAGATAAACTCAAGCCAGATGAATTTAATTATTCATGAGTTCTAATATCAATAACTTAGTTTAAAAAAAATTTAGCTATTAATTAAGGTCATACAATATATCTAACACAAAGTTAAGTTTAAAACTTTATTTTCGATAGAGTTTCGATATGAGTTTTTATTAGGATCAACTTCAAACGTTCATATCTCTTAGAATATAAGGATTTAAGAAACCCAACACCTACCAAATTAAAAATCTTTGAGTCCTCTTTCCAACTCAACAAACCGTTTCTCAATCCGAATTCGAAGTAAAATGTTATGTTTGTTTTACTGAGCACCGTCCGGGCTGAAGCGGGATTTCGCTGTAGAAAAAATACTGATGGTATTTAAAAAAAATTCAACCGTATTTTAATTATAAAAATTTCAAATTTCATTCCCCAACCCTAGAGAGGTGATTTTCCAAGGCTTAAGACGAAATTCCTTCGATGAGATAAGTTTTTCCATTATTTTATTCGTCTTTTAATCCTTTAACATCTTATAATCCTTAGAAAGACCATTAATGGTGGAATCCTTTTGAAAATACTCATGGGTGTTAGAGCTGATTCTAAACTGTAAATTAAAGATTTCTACCATGAATTTCATAAACTAGATTATGAATTTTGATGGTTAGGAAACTTGAATTACGCAAATATGAGACCTTTAGCATAAAAACTCCATTAATGGAGATGAGTTAAGCTTGAAAAAGCTAATTAATGATTAATTAAACTTAGAGAATGATATAGATCTTGAGTTAAGGGTAGAATTAGTGGGTTTGAATCCCCAAAATATTTGTTTGAAGAGTAGTGCTATTTAATTACTCTTGTATTGCTTGATTTTTAGATGATTGATTATTCCAAGGCATGAAGAAAAGGAAAGAGCATCTTTGTTGCAGCTTGTTTCTTTCAAAAGCTTGGTATCCAAGTATGCTAGGTTTAATGAGTAGAAAATTATGTTATTTTATATTTTCATAATTTAGAATTGAAGGGAGAAAGCATGTCTAGGCCTGCGGGCATGGAGTTGTGGTGGATAAAGACACGAGTACTTAACTTTAATCTCAAAAACTATATTATTGATTGATTATGTGATATTTATGATATTATATGTTATGTGTCCAAAAGGAGATTGTTGTAAATGTAGTATATGAACATGATTTTTTTTTTAGTTGTTCTTGTGGTGAACCTAGTTGAGTTGTAATGATATTAGGTTGTATGTATTGTGCAATAATATGATAAGGATAATTATTCTAAGATCGAATATTGATGAGCATAGTAATATCTAAGGGATAGATGACTTGAATTAGTGTGATGATTGTATTATGTGGAAAGAGGTAGACGATAATGATACGCGTGAATTTTCTAGTTATAGGTGGTGATGTAACAACCCAAGTTGGGTATTTAAGAAGATAATTATATTTTAAAATTTTAATGAGTAATTAAGTTTCCAATAGTAATTTGTATGCGTAAGAATTAAATTGTGATTTATTTTATGATAATATTGTTTTCATATTGATAAAAATACTTTATCTATTAGATGCCCATGAGAGGCTAAATTGGTGATAATGATGGTTTATTGATTTGTGCCTATGAATGACTTGTTTGAAAATGATAACTCTTTAAAGTAATACTATGAATACTTGTTGATTGGTATTAGGACATGCTTGAAATTGTTGATACTTGAATTGTTGATGCGTGTATAAATGAATATTGAAAATTTACTTCATGGAATTGTCTTATGACTTTTAAGTGTACTTGTAAACTTGGTACATTATTGTATGCTGTGAGGTTGTGTAAATTTGATATTGATAATACTTTTTTATGGTGGATCGGGTACCACGCCGGTACAGATATGTATATGTTGGATTGGGTACCACGCCGGTACAGATATGTATATATTGGATCGGGTACTACGCCAGTACGGATATGTATATGTGGATTGGGTACCATGCCAGTACGAATATGTATATGTTGGATAGAGTACCACGTCGATACGAGTATGTATATGTTGGATCGGGTACCACGCCGGTACAGGATATATATATATTGAATCGGGTACCATGCCGGTATGGATATATATATATTGGATTAGGTACCATGCCGATACAGATATGTATATGTTGGATCGGGTACCACTCCGGTATGGATATGTATATGTTGGATCGGGTACCACGCCGGTACGGATATGTATATGTTTGATCGGGTACCATGCCGGTACAGTATATGAACATAGATTATTTCCCACAGGTCATGACTATTTGAGCAAAAATAAGTCCCATAGCATGTGAGTACATATTTGTGTTAAGTCTCTGGATGTTTATAATATGATTAATACTCTTGATGGTTATATGGCTTGTGTGTGAGTGTTGTTTGATATATTATTGTTGTATTGTTAATTAATTGGGTATTTGATTGTGTGATATGTATTTGAAAAATTGAAACTTGTACTTACTTATATGTTGGTTGACTTGCTTCATTTATACGTGTTTTAATCGTAACTTACCAGAATGGCTAGTTATCATTCTTTAATATTATAAAAGAGCATTTGGTTATTAGCCCGAGAGTTTAGTGTGAGTTGTTTATGATTACGAGTTTGTTCCTGTGAATATGAGTAATGAAAAAGATAAGGTGAATAATGGGTAATAGTGATGTATTAGTGTTGGATTGTGATTGACGGTGTGAATTAATGAGGGAAGAGTATGTTAGTAGTGAGTATAATATTGATGTAGTTGGAAGAGAAGTTGGATGATGTAAGTTATATAGGTAAAGTATTAATGTTATTACAACCTTAGTTGAATTATATTCCATTCAAGATGTCATGATTTATTTTCCTTAATTCTGTTTTTTGATTATATGGACTAACACGGTCGGCCTATGATTCCTACCAGTACGTGTGGTTGTACTGACCCTACTCATCTACATTCCTTCTTGGGATGTAGACTGGATGCAGGTTAGTTTTCAGTTATGAGATAGATTACGATATTTAGCACTAACTTCTGCACTTTCATCTTGGCAGATGTTAGTGTCATGACCCAAATGGCCATGAGTGGCACCCACATTAATCTTCCCATGGGAGAACCCTCTAAATCAACTATTACCCAATCACTTAGTCAATACTGAAATGGCATTATCGTAAAATCAATATAATGAAAATAATTCAGGACTAATCGTTATTAATGTAAAAATCCAACAAACTACTTACTAAAATTCCCAAGACCCAAAAGTCATCGTACAAGAACTACTAACAAAAATGATGTCTAAAGAGATATCCATACCACAGTAAATAAGGATTGTTTCATTGGTCGGAAGATGGAAAATAACAAATAAGATAACCCATGGCAGCCTAGAGATAGAGTGATTACCCTTGGATCAAGATCTTCTATCGAACTCTATAGGTGAGATCAGGTCTGAGACTCTAGAACGTTTTCTGCACTCAACAAAAGAATAGTTTAGGGTAGTATCAGAACAAACCACTATGTACTGGCAGGCATCATAGGCCAACTCAACTTAATAAGATGTACACATCATAAATCAAATAACAAGTAGACAAGCATCGTCACATAAAAAACTTCAATGAATCAATAATATAGCAGCAACAGGTCCAACAAGACTCACAACCAAGCCACGTAATCATTAAGAGTATCAACCATATTATAAACCTCCACATAATCATCATAAATATGTACACACATGCTATGGGACTTATTTTTTCCCAAATAGTCATGACCTACAGGGAACAATCTATGTTCATGTACCGTATCGGCATGGTACCCGATCCATCAAATACATATTCATACCGGCGTGGTACCCGATCCAACATATATATATCTGTACCGGCGTGGTACCCAATCCAACATATACACATCCATTCCGGCATGGAACCCGATCCTACATATACACATCTGTACCAGTGTGGCACCTAATCCAACATATACACATCTGTACCAGCGTGGAACCCGATCCAACATAAACAAATAGGATCAACATTATATTTATACTACTACACAACATACAACATGATATACCAAGTTCAAAACTACTCTTAAAGCCATAAGACAATTTCATCAAGTGAATTTTCAATAACCATTTATACACGCATCGACAATCGAAACATTAATATTTTCAAACATGTACGAATACCAATCAACAAGTATTCGATATAGGAGCATACACACAATTAAGTTGATTCTAAACTCCAATTAACCCATAACCTACCTCGATTGAAGAATCCACATGCAAGCTGACTTGAGAGCGTTTTTCCCTTCTGTAAAGTCTCCGAACAATCATTATCTATTCAAAACATAATCTCCATAAGAATACAAATATAATGACACCCGTACCCTTACATTTATTTTGACTTGAAATTATAGTCAAATTTTAATTTATCTATCTATTTTCGTATCTTATACACAATATGACCATATAATCACCTACTGTTACCAACGTTAGTGTCAAAATTTAACAATAATAATTTTAAATCCCCAAAAGTCTGCAATTACTACCATTAATAATATTAATTTACGCCTACAATACCTACTACTGACTCCACCAATTATAAATCGAACCCCTAAAAACTTCCACAATTGATCATTATATATCCCACGATTTTCATGGCTTCAAATAGACCAAATTTCATTTATGACCATTGACCAGCCAACTTTTGTCCATTCTTTTGTCAATTACTTTACACTTGCCAACTTTTGCCAATTATTTATACATATATATTTTGGTACATCCACTTTAACAAACAGTAGACCACTGTTTAACACCACTCACCTCTCTATTCACTTCCCACAACTTAATCTTTCATTCTTGTATTACACACAACTAACAATATAAATAATTGATAAGGAAAATCTCGTGATAATCTCATGCAGAATCCTCCACCACCGTGAAAAGAAAAGAAAGGGGGAAAATAACAATGCTACTGTTCTGTACCTCCTTACCCTAACTATTTGATGTTATTATTATTAATATATGATAAATCCTTTCACTTAAATTAATATTTGTATTGGCCACATGAGTTAATAAATTAAAACTTTAACTCATCAAATCTCTAAATAAATTCATTATTTAAAATATCCAAGACTTTTTCTAAATCCTCAAAATTTGTTTGGAACCCCATAGAAATAAACCAAGTTTGGACGTTGACTAAAAAGTACATTCTGAACCTATTAAAATTACTACGACACTAACTCGAGGTCGTCTCGATCAAAGATTGGCCATGATTGGGTTTAACTTTATTTAAACTTAATAATTCAACTAATGACTCAATAACTTTCGAGCACCTCAAGAATTGGTACTACTCATTCCATGAGTCATAATCCACGTAAACAAACTATGAAGAGCGCTAAAATAGAGAATATGAGAAAATTTCATAAATGACCAGGACGGTCGTTACATTAAATACCAATTAAACAACCGTTCATCCCCAAATGGCAAACACAAGTCAAGAAGGGAAAACAATAAGTTACCTGAATCAGCAAAAAGATGCGGATACTTGCTATGCATGTCTTTTTCGGTCTCCCAAGTGGCCTCCTCAATAGGACGGTTCTTCCACTGGACCTTCATAGATGCAATCTCCTTAGTCCTCAACTTACGGATATATGTATCAAGAATAGCAACAAGTTCCTCTTCAAAAGAGAGGTTTTCATCTAACATGACCTAATCCCAATGAATTATGTAGTTACTATCACCATGAAACTTCTTTAGCATAGATACATGAAACACAGAGTGCACTCCCGACAAACTCGGAGGCAATGCCAATCTATAGGCCACTAGCCCCACACACTGAAGAATCTCAAACGGTCTAATATATCTAGGACTGAGCTTACCTCGCTTTTCGAAATGCATGACACCCTTTATGGGTGAAACTTTGAGCAGCACTTGCTCACCCTCCATAAAGTGCAGATCTCTGACTTTTTGATCTGCATACTCTTTTTGCCTACTTTAAGCCGCTATAAGTTGCTTCTAAATAAACCTAAACTTCTCTAACGAGTCCCTCAATAGATCAGTACCCCATGGCCTCACCTCAAATATATCAAACCACCCAATGGGAGATCTACACCTTCTCCCTTACAAAACCTCAACAGTGTTATATCAATACTTGAATGATAACTATTATTATATGAAAACTCAACCAAAAGTATAAATTGATCCCAATGACCTCTAAAATCCATCACACATGCACGGAGCATATCCTCCAATACCCGAATCGTTCACTCGAACTACCCTTCGATCTGAGGGTGAAACACTGTACTAAGGTCCAACCTTGTGCCCAACTCCTCATGCAACCTCTTCCAAAAGGTAGAGGTAAATTGAGTACCCTTGTCTGAGATAATAGAATCTGGGACCCCATGCAACCAAACAATCTCTTTAAGATAAATCTTGGCCAACTTTTCTGCATTATAAATCACCTGAATTGGAATGAAATGTGTAGATTTCATCAACCTATCCACAATAACCCATATAGAATCATACTTTCCCAAAGTCTTGGGAAGACCAACAATAAAATCCATAGCAATAGAAGTAAACCCCTTCACGAACCTACAGTAATAACTTGCTAAGCCAACAAAGGTATGAACCTCCATTACTAAAGTAGGCCTAGCCTAATTCTTAACTATTTCAATCTTCTGTGGGTCTACCATCACCCCTTGCTTCGAAACCACATGCCCCAAAAAGGGTACAGAAGCCAACCAGAACTCATACTTAGAAAACTTAGTATAATACTTTTTCTCCTTCAACAAACACAAAACAATCCTTAAGTGATTCTCATGCTCTTCTTTACTCTTAGAATAAACTAGAATATCATCATTAAAGACAATCATAAAAGAATCAACGTAGGATTTAAATATCCCATTCATCAAACTCATAAAAGCAGTTGGGGCATTAGTTAACCCAAAAGACATCACAAGAAACTCCTTGTGCCTATACTTGGTTTGGAAAGTAGTCTTAAGAATATCATCAATCTAAATCTTAAGTTGATGATACCCAAACCTCAAATCAATCTTAGTGAATACGGAATCACCCTGTAACGAGTCAAATAAATCATCGATATAGGGCAAAGGATACTTGTTACAGATCGTGACTTTGTTCTACTGCCTATAGTCTATACACATACGAAGACTACCATCCTACTTCTTTACAAACAAAATAGGAGCACCCCATGGATAGGCACACGAATAGATAAAACCCTTACTCAAAATATCTTACAACTGGGCCTTTAGCTCCCTCAACTCAGCCGAAGCCATCATATAGGGAGGAATAGAAATAGGATGAGTACCTAGCTCTAGATCAATACAAAAATCAATGTCACAATCTAGCGGCATACTAGGCAAATCTGAAGGAAAAACCTCTTAGAAATCACACACCATATGAACTAACTCAATAGATGGGACCTTCGCAAAAGTGTTCCAACGATGTGCTAGAAAGGCCAAACAACCTCTCCCAATTAACCTCCTTGCACGCAGAAAGGAAATAAGTTTCATTAGAGCAGGACTATAATCACCTTCCCACTCAAGTCTATCCATACCCGGCATAGCCATAGTGACTGTCTTAGCATGACAATCTAATATACAGAGATAACCAACTCATACCCAAAACTATATCAAAATCTACCATGTCTAGAATCACTAAATCTGCTTAAGTCTGATACCCCATAAATATAACAAAACAAAAATGATAAACTCTATCAATAATAATAGAATCGCCAACAGGTGTAGATACGTAGATCTGAAAGTCAAGTAAATCACACACTATGTCCAATCCCACAGTAAAATTAGCAGACACGGATGAAAAGGTAGAGCCAAGATCAAATAATATAGCTGCCATTAGGTCACAAACAAGAATAGTACCTGTAATAATAGTGTTTGATATCTCTGCCTTGGTCCTGCCTGGAAAAGCATAGATATGGGCCCTACCACCAGTCTAAACGTCACCTTTGCCAAGTTGAGAACCACTTTGATGGGGATGATTACCACCCCTACCTGCCTGATGAACACCACAACCACCATATGGAAAACTTCTCCTATTACCACCACCTTCCTTATCTGCTAGAGCTAGAGCTCTAGGAGCCTGCTCCTAGCTAGACCAATCAAACTGCTTGACATTAGGACAAAACCTACTAACATGACCCACTTCGACATACTCATAACATATACGATCCAAGGTAGGCCACTGAGATGATGAAGATGAAGTGAGGTAACCACCAGAGTATGAAAATGGCTAGCTAGCTCCTAACAGACTACACACTGACATCGGCATCGCTGACTGAATGGGGCGGGCAGAGTATCCCTGTAAACTCTGACCCGTGGAATAAGAACCACTAAAACTGCCTCTCTGTGGGCCTTCTTTTCTTATGCCCTAGCATAACCCTTTTGCTTTACGCCCTTCACCTTCTTGACAAAATCAACTATCTCCTGGAAAGACCTATCTGAAGATGTCATCTTAAGAGCAAAAATCAAGAAACCTGTATTCAACCCCTTCATAAAAAGATGAATCCTCTCCTCCTCAGTCTTCAGTAAGTGAGATACATACCGAGACAATAAATGAAATTTGTCCTTATAATCCGCAACTAACATATTCCCCTATTTAAGCTTAGCAAAATCATCCCTCTTTCTATCTCTTAAAGTACGAGGCATATACTTTTCTAGAAAAACTAAGTACAATCATGTCCAAGTTAATAAAGGCAAAGATGCATCCCTACACCCAACATAGGCCCTCTAGCACAACTTAGTATTGTCCTAAAACTGGAAAGTAACTAGTTCTACACCATACCTCTCAACCACCCCCATCTTGTGCAGCCTCTCATTCCCTTTACTTGTCACGGAAAATATCTGCTCCTGATGTTTCTTCCATTTGAGGGGCGATAGCAGCAGCATGCTGCATCCCATACTAAACTGCAGGTGTTGTGGACATAGTCCCTGATACTACCAAACCACTCATAAAACTCAGAACCTGCTGAACCACAATGGAAGATATCTAAATCGGAGCTACACCTCCCTGAGCTGGTGCAACCCCATCATGAACCGACACTCATTTATCTTGTACTGGCATAGCTTTATCTTTTACAACCACAGCAAAATCCTCATGTGGGGAAGGGGATACTGGCCTCCCTCTAGTTAGCCTCACAGCCTGAGCTCTTCCCCTTGTGGGCACTGCTCTCCTTCTTCTGCCACATCCTCCTCTTGCCTTACCCTTTCGTGTCCTTACCATCTCTGAGAATAAGAGTAAAAGAAGTCATATACCAATTAGAATAGTCAGATACCAATTTAAATCAAGTAATAACATGTAAGAAATAAGAATCTGAATTTTTCTATTGCCCTATATCCTCTCGAATAAAAGTACAGACGTCTCTGTACCATTTTGCAAGACTCTACTAGACATGTTCTTGTACAACGAGATCGATGAACCTGCCTTTGATACCAACTTTGTCACGACCCAAATGGCTATGAGTGGCACCCATGTTATTCTTCCTGTGGGAAAACTATCTAAATCAACTATTACCCAATCACTTAGTTAATACTGAAATGACATTATCATAAAATCAATATAATGACAATAATTTAGAACTAATTGTTATTAATGCAAAAATCCAACAAACTACTTACTAAAATTTCTGAGACTCGAAAGTCATCATACAATAACAACTAACAAAAATCATGTCTAAAGATATATCCAAAACAAAGTAAATAAGGAGTGTTTCTGTAATACCCCAAACTTTTCTTATGCATAAATTGTATTTATATAAGATTAAGGAATGAATTCCAAAGTGAGTAGTATTTAAATCATATATAGTTTTCCTAATTTTGACTTTTTAACATGTGGGAAATTTAATTAGGTTTCAATGATACTAATTTCGTCCAAATCCGGAATCGGGGTGAGAAGTTATGGCCATTTTACTGAGAGCTGTCAAAACCACCCAGGTACGATGGGCAGGTTGACGGACCATCGATCTTGTGATAGACCATCGCTCAATCCGCCGCAACCAAGGTAGTAAATCCATTCACTAGCCAAGTGTGATGGTCGGGCTGGTGAATTATCTAGCTAGCGACGGACCGTCTCCCAAGCCATTGCTACTAAGGCAGTGAGCCCCTATTCTGGTCCAAGTGCGACGGTCAGACCGACAGACCATCGAGCCAGTGATGGACCATTGCAGATCCCGTTCAGCATTTTAAAGCCATTTTTAAAAGGGCTTTTTGGTTTTTTTCCACCCTTTCTAACACCTAGATATATCAAAAAGAAGCATAGAACTTCAGATTCTTTCATAGCATCAAAAACAAGGGTTTCTCCCTCAAGAGTAAGACACAGTTCCTTCTCCAAGATTTCACCATAGTTCTTGCAAATTGATTTCATAATCAAGGTCCCCAAGTCAAAAGTTTCAAGAACCCTCACTCAAGAGTACGAAAAAGAGTCTCAAGCAAGCTTGTTCATCTATAAGTAATAATCTAAGGTATGTGGGGTTTGTAAAAGGGCAACTCTTTTACCCTTGTGCCCAAAGTCTTATTTTAAATATAAAGTTTCTGCAATTTATGAGATTGTTCATGAAATTAAAGTTAGGGTTTATACCCCTTTACTATTGTTTGCAAGATTTTTTATAGTTCCCATGGATTAAGAGTTGAATTTCATGAATTTTTTTATATTTCTATGTCTATTGATGAAATTTATAGATTTTAAGATGATTTATGAGTAATTCCATTACCAATTATGAATTTTAAGATGTTTTGATGAGACTGATGATTGGGTCTATAGACCCATTTAAAGATTGTTGTTCAAGATTGTTTTTGCTATAAGCACCCCTTGGTTAGGTTATTTTTAGATTTCAAATAAAGATTTGACCCTTTTGGGTCTAAGATAAGATAGGAGTCCACATTACTTATGAATTAAAGTCAAGAGAAGTATACTTGGTCTTTTTTATAGACCCTTGAATTATTTTAAGGTGTATTTTCTAAAAGTTTTGACCTTAAGTATGGGAGTAGTATTTATCACTGAGTTGGGTATGATTCCAAAGTCTCATGCCCTAGAACTATGTGCCCCGTAGGTTTCTAATTTACCCCAAGCGGGTTAAGATAGTGATCACTAAAGTTAAGGTTCTATTACGATGGCAAGGGCAGAGCAGCTCTCCCCAACGTGGGCAAGACGTTGGACTCCATGTGGCTCACATGGTTTATGTTGGTTAGAAGAAACTCCCAAGTATCCCAAGTCCCAAAGTCCTTTTATCTCTAAATTTTAAAGAAGACCCTTATTCTCCATAAGATAACAAGTTTTGAAAGCTATTATTTTGAGATTCCTCTTGCTTACAAGTTTTGAGAATAAGATGGAGAACACAAATTTTAGAACTACGTGTAATGACTCACTAGATTTGTACTATATGCTTTAATATACATGATTTATGAGATTCATATTTCAGTTTTACTTAAGCTATGTGAGTCATTCATATCAGCATGCATGTTTTATAAAGAATGATAACATTGTTTACTTAAATACATACACCCCCATATACTCAGTACATCCTCAAAGTAATGATCCACATATATGTCTATGTGCTACATTGTCTTATAATGTAAGTTCAAGTGCTTAGTTCCAACAATAAAAGTGATTCCCGAGTACCTTTGTCTACACTCCGTAGTTGGTGAGTCCTCATGGTTTGAGGACCTATTGCTCAAATTTTTAGTTGTTATTGCTTTCAGTTTAGTCGAGTCAGTTGGGGGTCTGTCCCAATGACTCTCTAGTTCTTGATTAGTAGAGGCTTTATCAGACTAGATTATCAGTGTGTTTAGGCTTTCAGTATTTTGACTATTTAGACAAGTATTTCTTAGTATTTCATTATGATTTTGATATGACAGTACCATCGTTTTGCTTTATTCATCTCAAAGTAAGTTTTATAAGTAGTAGTAGGCTCAAAAGGGTTAACTTGGGCTACTTGTAGCCTTAAGCACCGTGTGATGTTTTGGGATAAGATTTCGGGGCATTATAGTTTCATTGCTCAAAAGATGGACAGCAAAAAATAAGACAACCTATGGAAACCTGGAGATGGAGTGCTCACCCTTGGATCAAGATCTTCTATTGAACTCTATAGGTGAGGTCGTGTATGAGACTCTGGAACATTTTTTGCACTCAACAAAAAGAAGACTACAGGGTAGTATCAGTACAAACCACTATGTACTGGTATGCATCATAGGCCAACTCAACTTAATAAGACGTACACTTCATAAATCAAATAACAAGTAGACAGGCATAATCATATAACAAGACTTCAATGAATCAATAATATAGCAACAATAGGTCAAATAGTACTCACAACCAAGCCACGTAATCATTAAGAGTATCAACCACATTATAAACCTCTACATAATCATCACAAATATGTACACGCATGCTATGGGACTTATTTTTTCCCAAATCGACATGACCGGTAGGGAACAATCTATGTTCATGTACCGTATCGACGTGGTACCCTATCCATCATATACATATCCGTACCGACGCGGTACCCAATCCAACATATACATATTCATACCGGCGTGGTACCCGATCTAACATATACGCATCCATACCGGCGTGGAACCTATTCCAACATATATACATCCATTCCAGCATGGCACCCGATCCAACACATACACATCAGTACCAGTGTGGCAGTCTATCCAACACATACACATCCGTACCAGCGTGGCACTCGATCCAACATAAACAAATAGTATCAATATTAAATTTATACTACTACACAACATACAACACGATATACCAAGTTCAAAAGTACACTTAAAGCCATAAGACAATTTCATCAAGTGAATTTTCAATAACAATTTATACATGCATCAACAATCCAAACATTAATATTTTCAAACATGTTTGAATTCCAATCAACAAGTATTCAATCTAGGAGAATACACACAATTAAGTCGAGTCTAAACTCTAATTAAACCATACCCTACCTCGATCGAAGAATCCAAATGCAAGCTAACTTGCGAGGGTCTTTCCTTTCCGTAAAGTCTCCAAATGATCATTATCTATTCAAAACATAATCTCCATAATACTAAAAATCTAATGATACCCGTACCATTACATTTATTTTGACTTGAAAATTTAACAATAATAATTTTAAATCCCCATAAGTCTGCAATTACTACCATTAATAATATTAATTTACGCCTACAATACCTACTACTAACTCCACCAATTATAAATCGAACCCCTAAACACTTCCGCAATTGATCATTATATATCCCATGATTTCCATGGCTTCAAATAAGCCAAATTTCATTTATGACCATAGACCAGCCAACTTTTGTCCATTCTTTTGTTAATTACTTTACACCGGACAACTTTTGCTAATTATTTACACTTATATAATATGGTACATCCACTTTAACATACATTAGACCACTGTTTAACACCACTCACCTCTCTATTCACTTCCCACAACTTAATCTTTCATTCTTGTATGACACACTACTAACAACATAAATAATTGATAAGGAAAATCTCGTACTAACCTGATGCAGAAGCCTCCACCACTGTGAAAAGAAAAGAAAGGGGAGAAATAACAATGCTAGTATTCTGTACCTCTTATCCTAACTATCTGATGTTATTATTATTAATATATGATAAATCCTTTCACTTGAATTAATATTTGTATTGGCCACATGAGTTAATAAATTAAAACTTTAACTCATTAAATCTCAAAATAAATTCATTATTTAAAATACCCAAGACTTTTACTAAATCCTCAAAGTTTGTTCAGAACCCCATAGAAATAAACCAAGTATGTACGTTGATTAAAAACTACAATTCGAACCTATTAAAATTACTACGACACTAACCCGAGGTCGCCTCGGTCAAAGATTGACCATGATTGGGTTTAACTTTATTAAAACTTAATAATTCAACTAATGACTCAATAACTTCCGAGCACCTCAAGAATTGAAACTATTCATTTCGTGAGTCATAATCCATGTAAATGAAATACGAAGAGCACTAAAATAAGAATATAAGAAAATTTCACAAACAATCGGGAGGGTCGTTACAGTTAGAGTCTTTATATTATTATTTTATTGTCAGTTTAGGCTGTAGTAGATAGCTCTTGTACATGTCTGGCCATGTCTTGGGATAGTGAAAGATGTTTTTGAAAAATTTTACTTATTAATATTTAATTTATATTATTAAATTCAATTCAGTATTTTCTTAAAAACAGAAGCCTTTCGCATACTTTTAGTTGGGTAGAAAGGATTCTCCTAGCTATTTAGAATAGCGTAGGTTCCCGCACAGTCCAGTAGTTTGGGTCATGACAGTTTGTATCAGAGCGTTAAGTTCACTGATCCCACAGGTACAAAAGTAATGTCAAATAGAGTTTCGTAGATTGGTATGTAGGGCCCCACACCCAATCTTTAGAAGGCTATGAGGCATGTAGAAATCATTTTCCTTTCTTTCTCTCCATCTTGCCATCCTAATCTTTGACTATTAGATTTAATCTAATCGGTATCTAGACAATTCTAATTGGTATCTTAACATAGCTCAATTGGAATGTAGTTAACTCCAATTGGTATCTTAGTAATTTTGAATAAAATTCTAGGAGATTTTAATTGGTATCTGTTAATAAGGTCTAAAAGTTATTGTTAATAGGTAATAACTTGTGAAAGTTTTGAACTTATTGATTGCTTGTGTTTGATATTTGGATGAACTTGTGTTGCTAGATTTTTTCCCATTGTTGTGAATTGTTTTTGTTTGACTTTAAGTGATGAAAATTGAGTAAGTTATTTTTGTTGATAATTGTGATGGAATTATTTGATTTCTTGTTTTTGTAAAACTAGTTATTCTATGGTGGTTACTTATTTTTTTGTACTATTATACTGATAAAATTGATGGTATGAGAATTGACAGTATGGTATGAGAACATGATGTCAAGAAAAGATGGTGAAAAAGTTACATAAATAAAAGACTGAGGTGATATGTGTTTTCTGTAATGAGGGGTTCTTGTTAAGATATTATGGATAGATCCTTGTGTGGTTCAATTATTTGATATTATGTGGGGATCCTTGTGTGGTCGGATCATTGAGACTATATTTAAAATTTTTATGTATTTCTATTATTGAAATTATAATAGGTTTCTTGTGAGGACTAGATAAGTGATATTATTTTTGAGGTCCTTATGTGAACATATTTTAAATGCTTGGCAAAACATTTAGTTTTAAATAAAAGTGACAAAAATTAGTAGAAGGTGTTGATACCTACAGAAGTTGATCGATTTGATAACTTGGCTGGAATATGATATTGGTGATGAGACTATTAATGACCTGTAATTGATTTATTTTGTTTGGCCTTGTTTATATATTAGTGATGTGGGAACCACTCCTGAGGTATTTACGAGTTAAGTAAAGCCCGTAATAAAAAATATTGTTAGATAAAAATAAGAATAACTCTGTATATCATAAATTGGTATTACTGATATTGGGGTGTTTTGGCTTGACAATGAAGTGTTTGGTGTGTGAAAAATATAGAGTTAGTCATTGCTTGGGCATCAATTTTAGCTGTGGATTTATGTATTAGGAAAAATCTTGAGAAGATAAATTATTATTATTGGCTTGACCTTGTGGCTGAATTATGCATATACATGTCCTATAGAGTTAGCTGATGTATGACTCTTTTAGAGGATAGTAATTTTCATGATAGTGACAATGTAAAATCAAATGTCTTAGTTACATTCATAAAATATTAAGAATGATCCTGAATGGGAGAATAAATGAATTATTAAATGGCATGATTGATCTTTCCTTGGGTGATACTTTGTGGATATTGCTTGTTGAGTGCTTAAGGTATGATGATTAGATGAATATTAATAATGTTGTAGAGAGAATGTGTTGTAGGCTATAATTCATTAGGATCTTTATAGCAAATAGAGTAAGTTGTATAATAAGTGAGAGGTTATGTTGTCATCTATGTATAATAGTAAATACTAAGCCTGAACCATGGGTGATCTTGAAATAAAAATAATAGTGTTTATGAAATGTTGAAGCTAGCTTTATAAATGAATTTAATAGGCTTGATTGAGTTCATGCGGATATCTAAGTTATGTGACTTGTAAGTGGTGTGGTGACTTATATATGATCAAATGTAAATTCTCCATGGAGTAGTCTTGGATAGAAACCGAGTCAGGTGTCTCAGGAAGAGTTTGTGTGTTGGATGGATTAGATGTAACTTATCTGGTATTAAAAATTTGAGTAGTGAATTCATGTAGCATCTCGTAGCACTTATCAGAATTGAATTCGGGAATCTAGAGTCTTAGTAGTAAAAAAGAGGTGCTTTTGGATGTTTGTCTTCATCAAGGTTAATCTTTTAACCATCTTTATCTTGCTTTCATAAAACTCAATTTTCAGACTTAGGCCGTTGAAAGGAGAATAAGTCATTCATATGTAAATATTTGACTACGTATCTTCATATTTTGAAAAAGTTTGATAGAATGATTGAGTATAGAATGTGGGTCGGTCGATAAGGATATTAAGTGAGCGAATAGGGTACAGTATAAGCAACTTATTAGTAATGTGTCTCTAATTCCAACATCGTGTTTTTCTCCACTGAATGTCCATTCGGGGACAAATGGATGGTAAATTGGTATCTAATTATAACGACTCATTTCGTCGTTACTAAATTATTCATAATAAATTCATGAAAATTCTTAATTTTCATCCCTCAATATTAATTTGGATCCAAATTAGCCATATTTTATTTATTATGTCACCTTTAAATTTTCAGTGAAGATTTTAGCCTTCGGATATGTCTAGATAAGATCAAGCCCGATGAATTTAATTATTCATGAGTTCTAATATCAATAACTTAGTTTAAACTTTCTTTAGCTATTAATTAAGGCTATACAATATCCCTAACACAAAGTTAAATTTAAAACTTTATTTTTGATATGAGTTTTTATTAGGATCAACTTCAAATGATCATATCTCTTAGAATATAAGGATTTACGAAATCCAACACCTTCCAAATTAAAGATCTCTGAATCCTCTTTCCAACGCAACAAACCTTTCCTCAATCTGAATTCAGAGTAAAAAGTTATGTTTGTTTTACTGAGCACTATCCGAGCTGAAGCGGGATTTCGCTGTAGCGAAATTTCTGATGGTATTTAAATCAGCTTCAGCCGTATTTTAAGTATAAAAATACAAAATTTCATTCCTCAACCCTAGAGAGGTGATTTCCCAAGGCTTAAGGTGAAATTCCTATGATAAGGTAAGTTTTTCCATTATTTTCTACGTCTTTTAATCCTTTAACATCTTATAATCCATAGAAAGACCTTTAATGGTGGAATCCTTTTGGAAAATACTCTTGGATGTTTTTAATATGACTTATAGCTGATTTTAAACTATAAATTAAAGTTTTCTAACATGAATTTCATAAACTAGATTGTGAATTTTGATGGTTAGGAACCTTGAATTACGTTAAGATGAGACCTTTAGCATAAAAACTCCATTAACAGAGATGGGTTAAGATTGAAAGATCTAATTAATGATTAATTGAACTTGGAGAATGATATAGACCTTGAATTAAGGGTAGAATTAGTGGGTTTGAATCTCCAAAATATTTGTTTGAAGAGTAATTATTTAATTATTGTAATTGCTTGATTTTTAGATGATTGATTATTCCAAGACACGAAGGAAAGGAAAGAGCATCTTTGTTGCAGCTTGTTTCTTCCAAAAACTTGGCGTTTAGGTAGTCTAGGTTTAATGAGTAGAAGATTGTGTTATTTTATATTTTCATAATTTAGAATTGATGGGAGAAAGCATGTCTAGTCCTGCTGGCATGGAGTTGTGGTGGATAAAGACACGAGTACTTAACTTTAATCTCAAAAACTATATTATTGATTGATTATGTGATATTTATGATATTATATGTTATGTGCCCTGAAGGATATTGTTGTAAACGTAGTATATGAACATGATATTTTTTTAGTTGTTCTAGTGATGAACCTAGTTGAGGTGTAATGGTATTAGGTTGTATGTATTGTGCAATAATATGATAAGGAGAATTATTCTAAGATCAAATATTGATGAGCATAGTAATATCTAAGGGATAGATGACTTGAATTAGTGTGATGATTGTATTATGTGGAAAGAGGTAGAGGATAATGATTCGTGTGAATGTGATAGTTATAAGTGGTGATGTTAGAACCCAAGTTGCGGTATTTAAAAAGATAATGATATTTTAAATAATTAATGAGTAATTAAGATTCCAATAGTGATCTATATGCATAAGAATTAAATGGTGATTTATTTTATGATATTCTTGTTTTGATATTTAGAGTTGCAATAACTATAGGGGAATTAAGTTGTTGAGTCACACAATAAAAATTTGGGAGAGGGTGGTTGAGCGGAGATTGAGGAGGGTCGTATCCATTTTAGAGAATCAATTTGGTTTTATGCCTGGTCGCTCAACGATAGAGAAAATTCACTTGGTGAGAAGATTGGTGGAGCAGTATAGGGAAAGGAAGAGGGATTTGCACATGGTGTTCATCGATCTGGAGAAGGCATATGATAGAGTCCATAGGGAGGTTCTTTGGAGATGCTTAGAGGTGAAAGGAGTGCAGGTGGCATACATCCGAGCTATTAAGGACATGTACGATGGAGGGAAGACCTAGGTGAGGACGGAGGGAGAAAACTGAGGGCATTTTTCGGTAGAGACAGGTTTGTATTGGGGATCAACTCTCAGCCCTTTTCTTTTTACGTTGGTGATGGACGTGTTGATGCAGAGCATTCTAGATGAGGTACTGTGGTTTATGTTATTTGTGGATGATGTTGTGTTGATTGATGAGACATGAGGGGAGGGGGTGAATGAGAAATTGGAGGTTTGGAGGTAAACCATGGAATCTAAGGGGTTCAAGTTGAGTAGGTCCAAGACGAAGTATTTGGATTGAAAGTTTGGTGACTCAAGTCAGGAGGACGATGTGGTGGTGAGGTTGGACTCTCAGGATGTTTGTAAAAATGATAGGTTTAAGTATCTTGTCTATGATTCAGGGGGATGGCAAGATTAAGGATGATGTCTCTCAGCGTATTGGAGCAGGTTGGATAAAGTGGAGGCTCGCCTCGGGAGTGTTATGTGGTAGGAAGGTGCCCCTTAAGCTTAAAGGCAAATTTTACAGAGTGGCAGTCAGTCCAGCTATGCTGTATGGAGCTGAATGTTGGCCAGTCAAGAACTCCCATATCCAAATATTGAAGGTGGTGGAAATGAGGATGTTGCGTTGGATGTGTGATCTCATCATAGGGGATAGAGTTAGGAATGAGATTATTCAAAAGAAGGTAGGAGTGGCTTCGGTGGATGACAAGATAAGAAAAGGCAGGTTGAGATGGTTTGGGCATATGATGAGGAGGAGCACAGATACTCGTGTTCGGAGGTATGAGATACTAGCTTTGGATGGCTTTAGGAGGGGTAGAGGTAGGCCAAAGAAATATTAGAGGGAGGTGATTAGGCATGACATGGAGCAACTGCAGCTTACTGAGGACTTGACCTTAGACAGGATGGTGTGGAGGTCGTGGATTAGGGTTAAAGTCTAGTGTGAGTGTGTGGGTTATGGCTAGGTGTTATGAGAGTGTGGGGGTGGTAGTCTTCTTAGGTCTGTGAGTGTATTGTTTACTACTAGGAGAGTATCCATTTTTCTATTTTTCATTTCGTATTTCCTGTACTTTACTTATTTTGTATTTCCTTGATATTTACTGTTATTATTTTATTGCTTATTCTATTGTGTTATGCATCCTATTTTGAGTTGCATTACGACTTTGCTATACTATTCTTTCTCTTGAGCTAGGGGTCTATCAGAAATAACCTCTCTTCTTCTTCGGAGGTAGCGGCATGGACTGCGTACATTTCACCCTCCCCAGACCTCACTGTGTGGGAATATACTGGGTTGTTGTTGTTCTTCTTTTGATATTGATAAAAATACTTTATCTATTAGATGCCCATGATAGGCCAAATTGGTGATAATAATGGTTTATTGATTTATGCCTATGTATGACTTGTTTGATAATGATAAGTCTTTAAAGTAATGCTATGAATACTTGTTGATTGATATTCGGACATGCTTGAAACTGTTGATGCTTGGATTGTTGATGCATGTATAAATGATTATTGAAAAATTTACTTAATGGAATTGTCTTTTGACTTTAAGTGAACTTGTAAACTTGGTTTATCGTTGTATGCTGTGAGGTTGTGTAAATTTGTCATTGATAATACTTGTTTACGCTGGATCGGGTACCATGCCGTTATGGATATGTATATGTTGGATCGGTTACCACGTCGGTACGGATATGTATATGTGGATCGGGTACCACTCCGGTACGGATATGTATATGTTGGATCAGGTACCACACTGGTACGGGTATGTATATGTTGGATCGGGTACCGCGCCAATACGGATATATATATTGGATCAGGTACCACACCGATATAGATATGTATATGTTGGATCGAGTACCATGCCGGTACGGATATGTATATGTTGGATCGGGTACCACGCTAGTACGAATATGTATATGCTGGATCGGGTACCACGCTGGTACGGATATATATATGTTGGATCGGGTACCATGCCGGTATGGTACATGAACATAGATTGTTCACTGCAGGTCATCACTATTTGGGCAAAAATAAATCCTATAGCATGTGTGTACATATTTGTGTTGAGTCTGTGGATGTTTACAGTATGATTGATACTCTTGATGGTTATGTGACTTGTTTATGAGCACTGTTTGATCTATTATTATTGTATTATTAATTCATTGGGTATTTTATTGTGTGATATGCATTTGAAAAAGTGAAACTTATACTTTCTTATATGTTGGTTGACTTGCTTCATTTATACGTATTTTAATCGTAACTTGCCAGAGTGGCTAGTTATCATTATTTAATATTATAAAAGAGCATTTGGTTATTAGCCCGAGAGTTTAGTGTGAGTTATTTATGATTACGAGTTTGTTCCTGTGAATATGAGTAATGAGAAATATAAGGTGAATAATGAGTAATAGTGATGTATTAGCGTTGGATTATGGTTGATGATATGAATTAATGAGGCTAGAGTATGTTAGTAGTGAATATAATATTGGTGGAGTTGGAAGAGTAGTTGGATGATGTAAGTTATATAGGTAAAGTATTAATGTTATTACAACCTTAGTTGAATTAAATTTCATTCAATTTGTCATGATTTATTTTCCTTAATTCTATTTTATGATTATATGGACTAACATGGTCGGCCTATGATGCCTACCAGTATGTGTGGTTATACTAACCCTACTCATCTACATTTCTTCTTGGGGTGTAGACTAGATGTAGGTTAGTTTGCAGTTACTAAATGGATGACGATATTCAGCACTAACTTCTGCATTTTCATCCTGGCAGATGTTACAGTCTTTGTATTATTATTTTATTGTCAGTTTACGCGGTAGTAGATAGCTCTTGTATATGTCCGGCCAAGTCTTAGGATAGTGAAGTTTTTTGAAAAGTTTACTTATTAATATTTAATTTATGTTATTAAATTCAATCTAGTATTTCCTTAAAAACAGAAGTCTTCCACATACTTTTAGTTGTGTAGTAAGGGTTATCCTAGCTACTTAGAATAGCATAGGATCCCGCACGGTCCAGTAGTTTGGGTCGTGACAAGAATGGACTAGTAGTTTGCTTATATGGACTTGGGTAATCCTCACCTGTTGAGCTAGATTTTGAGGTTGAGTTAGGCCAAAGATTCATTCTTTTCATGGTATCAGAGCCAGGCCCATCCCCATTTTGGGCTCCCAGTCCACGGGCCAGGCGCCAATTGGGCCCTAGGTTTGAGGGAGTTGTTAGAGTGGGTAAAAAGTCTCACATTGATTGGGGAATGGATTGGTGGTTTGCTTAGATGGACTTGGGTAATTCTCACCTCTTGAGCTAACTTTTGAGGTTGAGTTAGGCCCAAGGTCCATTCTTGACAATTGCATCCTTTTTTTTTGGTGTTTTTCCAAAAAATAAAAAACTACTTATTTATTTTCCATTGACACCTTTTAAAAAGTCAACATATGATTCGTGAGGAAATGTCCCTACTAAAAAAAAATAGAAAAACCGACCAGTGCTCGGTTTTCCTGCATTTGCGACAAAAAACCTGACCAAAACGCGTGGTTGGAAAAAGAGTGGTAACTTTTTTAAAATCGGCCACGTGTGGTTGTTTTTTTTTAAATATATATATACATTTTAAAATTCAATATTATTTTTATAAAAAAATATTTTTTAAATAAAAATATATTTTCAAAAAATCCGACCACAAGTGGTCAGTTTTTTATTTGAAATAATTAATTTATAAAACACCAACCACATGTGGTCGGTTTTATTTAAATTAAATAATTTATAAAACACTGACCACTTGTGGTCGATTTTTTTATTTAATAATGTATTTAATAATTTATTTAATAAAATATGTTGTAATTAATTATAGTAAACCGACCACATGTGGTCAGTTTTTAAAAAGAACAGTCAGAAAAATCGACAACATGAGGTCGGTTTTTCTGGTAATTTTGTTTAAAAAAATATTGAAAATTTTTTAGAAAACTGACCATATGTGGTTGGTCGATTTTTCTGGTAGTTTTGTAAAAAATAAAAATAATAGCATATAACTATGCTACATTCCATTATACAATATAGCACACCTATAATTTAATATAAAATCAACCACCATAAGAATACAAACATTAAAAATTAAAATATTTACAAAATTTATCGAGGTTCTAAATCCAACTACAAAACATACAAGAGACTAAAAACTACAACTCATTATCCAAATCCTCTTTCTCAGCCTCATCAATTCTTTATCAATATTTCGTTGATGTATCCAGCTATAATCAGGTTCCATCTATACAATCAATCACATTCAAGTAATTAGTTCAAGTCACAAAGGTTCACATTTCAAGTACCTACACTTAAACATTTTCAAGTCACTAATTCACTTCACAAGTTACCAAACTAGACTTAATTCCAAATAAAAAGTTCACGTATCAAGTAACTACACTTAAACATTTTCAAGTCACTAATTCAATTCTCAAGTGACCACAGTTTACTATAATCAAAACGCAAGTTCACATTTCAAGTACCTAAATTCAAAATAAAAGTCACTAATTCATAATTCAAGTAACTACACTTCAACATTTCAAGTCACTTCACAAGTTACCTAACTAAACTAAATTCAAAATGAAAAGTTCACATTTCAAGTACCTACACCTAAACAATTTAAAGTCACTAATTGACTTCACAAGTCACCAAACTAAAATTAATTCAAAATGAAAAGTTCATATTTCATGTACCTACACTTAAACATTTTCAAATCACTAATTCACTTCTCAAGCAACCATACTTTACTAAAATCAAAACACAAGTTCACAGTTCAATTACCTAAATTCAAAACAAAAGTCACTAATTCATAATTCAAGTAACTACACTTAAACATTTCAAGTCACCAATTCACTTTACAAGTTACAAAACTAAACTAAATTCAAAATGAAAAGTTCACATTTCAAGTAATACACTTAAACATTTCAAGTCACTAATTCACTTCACAAATTACCAAACTAAACTAAATTTAGAATGAAAAGTTTACATTTCAAGTACTACACTTAAAAATTTTGAGTCACTAATTCACTTCACAAGTTACCAAACTAAACTAAATTCAAAATGAAAAGTTTACATTACAAATACGTACACCTAAATATTTTCAAGTCACTAAGTCACTTTACAAGTTACCAAACTAAACTAAATTCAAAATGAAAAAATCACATTTCAAGTACCTACACCTAAACATTTTCAAGTTACTAAGTCACTTCACAAGTTACCAAACTAAACTAAATTAAAAATGAAAATTTCACATTTTCAGTACCTACACCTAAACATTTTCAAGTCACTAAGTCACTTCACAAGTTACCAAACTGAACTAAATTCAAAATGAAAAGTTCACATTTCAAGTACCAACACTCAAACATTTCAAGTCACTAATTCACTTCACAAGTTACCAAACTAAATTAAATTCAAAATAAAAAGTTCACATTTCAAGTACGTACACCTAAATATTTTCAAGTCACTAAGTCACTTCACAAGTTACCAAACTAAATTAAATTCAAAATGAAAAGTTCACATAGCAAATACCTACGCCTAATCATTTTCAAGTCACTAAGTCACTTCACATGTTACAAAACTAAACTAAATTCAAAATGAAAAGTTCATATTTCAAGTACCTACACCTAAACATTTTCAAGTCACTAAGTTACTTCACAAGTTACCAAACTAAACTAAATTCAAAATAAAAAGTTCACATTTCAAGTACCTGCACCTAAACATTTCAAGTCACTAATTCACTTCACGAGTTACCAAACTAAACTTAATTCAAAATGAAAAGTTCACATTTCAAGTACGTACACGTAAACATTTCAAGTCACTAATTCACTTGACAAGTTACCAAACTAAACAAAATTCTAAATAAAAAGTTCCCATTTAAAGTACCTATACCTAAACATTTTCAAGTCACTAAGTCACTTCACGGGTTACCAAACTTAACTAAATTCAAAATGAAAAGTTCACATTTCAAGTACCTACACCTAAACATTTTCAAGTCACTAATTCACTTCACGAGTTACCAAACTAAACTTAATTCAAAATGAAAAGTTCACATTTCAAGTACCTACACCTAAATATTTTCAAGTCACTAATTCACTTCACAAGTTACCAAACCAAACTTAATTTAAAATGAAAAGTTCACATTTCAAATATCTACAGTTAAACATTTTTAAGTCACTAATTCACTTCTCAAGTGACCACACTTTACAAAAATCAAAATACAAGTTCACATTTCAAGTACCTAAATTCAAAAGAAAAGTCACTAATTCATAATTCAAGTAACTACACTTAAACATTTCAAGTCACTAATTCACTTCACAAGTTACCAAACTAAACTAAATTCAAAATGAAAACTTGACATTTCAAGTACCTACACTTAAACATTTTCAAGTCACTAATTCACTTCTCAAGTGACCACACTTAACTATATTCAAAACACAAGTCCACCTTTCAAGTAACTATTTGTAACGCCCCGAGTCTGTACCCCGGACACTACACGGTGCTCATAATACCGAAGGACCACAAGCTAACCCATGACTGGTAACTATTGTAATGACTGAATAATAACACTATAATATGCAAAAATTAGGCAGAAAACATGCCATAAGATTCAATACTAAAATAAAATAAAATACAGTATAGTGATACCAAAACTGAAACATCTCTCTAAAATACTCTAGTCTGAAAAGGCTCTAAACTGTCTGAATTGTGGAGTTGATGGGACAAGCCCCCAACTAATTCAAACTACTGAAAATGAACTGGTAACTAAAATACTGAAAGAAAACAATCATGTCCTCAAACTATGAGGACTCACCGCTAACTCTGGCTACTGAAAGTCTGAACTGCTAAGGGTGCTCGATAGCCCTCGTGTCTTAACCTATGGTATAAGACATCATAGCGTAAGATAAAAGTATGCATCAATACTTTGAATGTAATGGTATGCTAAGTGAGGTAGGTTGAAATGCATGGGTTCATACGCATGAAAAATACTGGCTGAACGACATAAATATGACTGAATGAGAGTACATGTATGAATACATAAACTATAACTGAGATCGTAATAATAATGGATGCTAATTATGAATACTAATTAACTGATATCTGAGTCTACTGATACTGAAATACTGATAATTGAGTGGCTGTATCTGACTATTTTTTTCTATGGAACTATGCTGAGTTCTGTTCTAAACTGAGTGACTATGTCTGACAGTTCTGAGTCTGTAAAACTGAACTGAGGTCTATACTGAGACTAAATCTGAAACTAAAACTGTGGGAAGTAATTATCTAACTGACATGCCCCTTTCTGAACTAATAAGGGTCCAACGTATAACCCATTTGGAAGAGTGTCAATACTGTGCCATGGGTAAAGACAATCTATGAGTTAACCCTCTCTAACAGAAAGCTCTTCCGCAACATTTGCTAGTAGAAAAACTCAAATTAGATATATCAACCCTAGTCATACAGGGAGATATCTTAACCACTGGCTACATAGTTCTGGAATGCTAGGATTGCTTCTAAGGACCACACCCTCTACTGGCAGGTGAGCCCTCATCCTTGAGTTCACTTGGTGTTGAATCCTACTCTCAACTGAATGGACAATGAACTAATTTCCTAGTTTATACTAGGCTTGACTGAACTATTACTAATCATACTGTTTGACTGAACTGAACTGAGTTCACTGAGTTTCGTTGACTGATGGAATACTATTGAATTATGTTATTTGACTAAATACTACTAAGTTCTGAACTGAATATTATGACTGACTTAGGAATACTACTGAGATTTTCCTGAGTTCTGTAACTCAGTGAAGATCTAGGTAAACGCTAGGTTTTCGAGTATTGAATACCCCCAGGACTTGATAGCATAAAAGAAAAATCATAGCATAAGCTTGAAAAGCATAATCATGTGCACTTGTTTACAAATCATTGATGGAAACATTCTAGCAAACACTTACATGATACAACTTGCACATAAGATAACATGACATGATCTCTTTCCCTTATTAGTTCACATGAGTAATTCATCAAGCACTTGATAAACATACATATGCATATAACACTAAACAACAAGTAGACATTATAATTCAAATTCCCATTGATAATTTCAAGGGTTTCACATGGATCCACATGATATTACATATATATCAATTAACCTCACATGAAACGTATCATAAAACATGGATTAGAATCCCAATTAATCATTACAAACATAAATATAATCAAAACCAATATGAAATTCATGAAATCCATAAACTTGAAGTTTAAAAATAGTTTCTTGGACTCCAAGGGTGGAAGGGACCCTTGGATAAATACTCCACATACCTTGATTACTACTTTCAAGAAGATTGAAGTAAGTCCTTGAGACTTGAATTCTTGAACTTGATGAGTCTAGGGCTTGCTCTTGAGTGAGTTTATGAGTAAAGAATGAGATTTTGCCCTATAGGTTGATTAATGTCGTGTTAAAGCTGAATAAGGAGGGTAAAATGGCCCATTCACCCCCACAATCCATATTAAAATAATGTTGAACAGGGTTGCCCTCGTGTCGCGACCGCTGCTTGGGTCAAGTAGCCATCGTGGCACGAACTCCACTCGATTTAAGTAGCCATCGCAGAGCGAACCCCACTCAGGTCAAGTAGCCATCGTGGCGCGACCCTTACTTGGGTTGACTGGCCCTCGCGACGCGGGGCTATCACGACTCTTCACTATTTAAAACTCGCATGAGATGACCTACAAGTGACCCTGATCATGAATTAATTTAAAAATTAACTAACTAAGGATGGGAAGGTCAGAAATAAAATTCTCCGAATTGGAAGGCTACAATAATTGTAAGTCTTGATACTTAGCTAAAATTTTCTAAGTCTGGGACCGTTTAACAAGCTTAAAGGACTGAGTTAAGCTATGAATTTTGTGAGGTATTACAATATCTCCCCCTTGAGAACATTCATCCTCGAATGAGACTGACTAATATGGGAGAACTGACAGACTGCAAGTACGTACTGGATATACACAATTGAAACATGATTTCATGGATGAGACTACTATTATATTGGAATTTTATACTGAACATGCATATCTGATGCATGATTTCATAATTGATATTACTGATAAGCTGAGTTTATATATACTGAACATGCATGTCTAATGTATGAGTACATGACTGAACACGATTCATGAATGCATGACTGAATATACAACGGTAACTGATACTAAGTTTGTAAAGGTAATCTGAACATGGAACTGAGTAAGTTCAAGGAAAAACTATTACTTAAACTGAAAAATACTGATGAACCCAAGATCATTTTCGGAGTACGCATGAACGGGAACATGAGAACAAGACTGAGACTGGAACATGATACATGAACTGAATATCGCTAACTGAATTGAGCCCCTTGAATACATGGATTACTAATGAAAATATTTGCATAGGAGCTGCGCACGAATTCATAAGCATACTAACTTATCAAATTAACTGAATGACTGATAGCTGAATACTGGGTTTGCAAGACTAAACTATACTTAGTCTAAATAACTGGACTAAAACTATAGAGTATCATGTATATGAGGTAAGGACTGACTGGGTAATATGAGATAACTGAGCATAAATTCATGAAAGCTGTATTATTTAAGAATGAAAGACCAAGCGTATAATATGGTTCTGAAATATTCTATAAGCTGAGGTACTGAAACACTAATAACTGAGTAACTAATAACTATACACTATGGTCGAGCAAACCTAAAACTAATCTAAGTTTCAAATTTGATTACTAGACTGAAACTGACACTATAACTAAGACTGTAACTGAGACTACGATTTAGCCGGTAACTGGGACTGAACACACTGTAAGGCATGAGTGTAGAAGTTATGAGCTCCATGACCTGATTTTGGAGTTTTCGTGTTCATGGAACATGATTCGTACTACTGAGTGAACTGGAACTCCTCATACTAAGAACTAGAAACGCACATGATTCTATGAAAAGTGCATGAATATAAGTTGTGTTCATGGAGCTGAGACGTAAAGCATGTGTAGGTATCGTGATGACTAAAGTACAACACTTTGAACTGAGGTAAAGATGGGTTAGGCATCATTCCCACCTATTACTTTTCGACACATAATAATATTACTACTGAAATCTGAATGCCTGACTTTCTGAGATATCATAACCAGACAGTTCCTATATACCCGTTGGACTATGATAGACTGACCCACTGGGGTGGAGGCTGAGAAAGGTTTTGTTAGTATTTGGTCTGACTTTAAAGTTAACTGTTATGCAAAGATTTACAAAAGACAGAGAAGCTCCTGGATCTAATGATACATAAACATATAAATGGGAGGTCTATAATGTACCAGTGACCGGATCAGGGGAACTTTTTGGATCTTTTCTAGACTGAAGTTCATAAAGCCTATTTGGACGCTGCCCACTGGATTGAGTTGAAGGACGGCTGTACTGACTTTGTAGACTAGCCTTAGGACAATCTCAGACTCTGTGACCTGACTCACCATAACTAAAACACACATCACTGCTGGCTCTACACATACTCTTATGTTTCTTACCACATTCTTCGCAAAGCGGATTAGTACGAACCCCACTTGCACTACTCTAGATTTTGGAGCCTGGTTCCCTATTATGACTGCTATTCTTAAACCTTTAGTACTGGTGTACTAGCTTAAGATAGAACTGGGGCTGAAAACTTCTGACTAAACCGAGAACGGTTACCACCCTCTGACCTTGGCTGGGCAAACCTAAAGCTATCTATTCTGGCTCTCTTATTTTCTCTCTTTTTTTTCTTAAGTTTCTTTTTCTCAATCTGTTAAGCATGGACTATAAGCCTAGATATGTCTATATCCCTAATCAACATCACAGTCCTGCACTCCTTAACCACTCTACCCGATACCCCAGACATAAACTTACTCATTCTGGATCTATTGTCTGCTACTTTATGGGGAGCATACCTAGCTAACTGAGTAAACTTGAGGGAATACTCTTCCATACTCATACTGCCTTGCCATAGATTGATGAGCTCTAACACCTTAGCTTCTTTTAGCTCTAAGGGAAAGAATATATCTAAGAAGGTCGTAGCAAACTCTTTCCATTCTATGGGCTCTGCATCAGCACCCCTGTCTACCTTTCACTGCTTAAACCAGGTATAGGCTACATCTTGTAGCTGATAGGCGGCTAACTCAGCACTCTAACTGGAATCACTCCCATGATATCTGTGACTTTTTGAACCTAATTAAGGAACTCCTATGGATCCTCTTCAGACTTAGAACCTGAGAATAAGGGAGGATTCATTCGGGTGAAGTCTCGAATCCTGGCTGCAGTAGTATTGGCCAGTGGGTTGGCTAGAACAACAACTGGCCATTCATTCTGAGTTGCGACTGAATTGGTTAGAGTAGTAAATACATCCCTAAATTCTACATGAGAGACATACTCGTCCAGGGGAATTTCCTGAACGGGCTGAGGTGTTGACTAATTTCCGATTTTTCTTTCGTTAGTCTTTTTGGAAGGCATGTTCTATAAGTGAAAGGAAGAAGTGGATTAGACTGAGATTTTTACTGAAGCTTATGCTCACTTGCACGACATAAATACTGAAAGAAGGGAAACTTTTCCTAAAATATATTGTAGCCTCTCGTCCATAATTATAGAGTGCTACACACCCATGCACGAGACTCTACTTGATATGACTTTCATACTTCCTAGGACTCTATTAAACCTGGCTCTGATACCAAGTTTGTAACACCCCAAGGCTGTACCCCAGATGCTACACGATGCTCATAATCTCAAAGGACCACAAGCTAACCCATGACTGGTACCTGCTGTAATAACTGAATAATAACACTGTAATATGCAAAAATTAGGTGGAAAACATGCCATAAGGTTCAATACTGAAATAAAACCAAATACAATAGAGTGATACCAAAACTGAAACATTTATATGATAATACTCTAGTCTGAAAAGCCTCTAGACTGTCTTAATTGTGGAGTTGATGGGACAAGCCCCTAACTAACTCCAACTACTGAAAGTGAACTGGTAACTGAAGTACTAAAAGGAAATAATTATTTCCTCAAACTATGAGGACTTAGGGCTAACTCTAAACTGCTAAGGGTGCATGGGAGCCCACGCGTCTAAACCTATGATATAAGACATCATAACGCAAGATAAAAGTATGTGTTAGTACTTTAAATGTACTGGTATGCTAAGTGAGGTAGATGAAATTCATGGGTTCATATGCATGAACAATACTAACTAAATGACATGAATATGACTGAATGAGAGTACATGCATGAATACATAAACTGTAACTGAAATCGTGATAACAATGGATACTAAGTCTGAATAATGATTAACTGATATCTGAGTCTACTGATACTGAAATACTGATAATTGAGTGATTGTATCTGACTATCTTTTTTTTAGGAACTATGCTGAGTTCTATTCTAACCTGAGTGACTGTGTCTGACAGTCCTGAGTCTGTAGAACTGAACTGAGTTCTATACTGAGACTAAATCTGAAACTGAGACTGTGGGAACTAATTATATAACCGACATGCCCTTTTATAAACTAATAGGGGTTCAACCTATAACCCTAGTTGGAAGGGTGTCAGTACCGTGCCACGGGTAAAGACAAGTTGTAAGTTAACTCTTACTGATAGGAAGCTCTTCCGTCAACCCTCCCTAGTAGAAAAACTCAAATGAGATATATCAACCCTAGTTTTACAGGGAGATATCTCAACTATGCTGGCTACATAGTTATGGAATGCAAGGATTGCTTCTAAGGGCCACACCCTCTACTGGCAAGTAAGCCCCCATCCTTAGGTTCACTCGGTGCTGAATCCTACTCCCAACTGAATAGACACTGAACTGATTTCCTAGTTTATACTAGGCTTGACTGAACTGTTACTAATCATACTGTTTGACTGAACTGAACTGAGTTCACTAAGTTCCGCTGACTGACAAAATACTATTGAATTCTATTATCTGACTGAATGCTACTAAGTTCTAAACTGAATATTGTGACTGACTTATGAATACTACTGAAATTTTCCTGAGTTCTGTAACTAATTGAAGCTTTAGGGAAATAGCTAGGTTTTCGGGTATTGAATACAGCCAGAACTCGATAGCATGAAAGGTAAATCATAGCATAAGCTTGTAAAGCATAATCATGTGCACTTGTTCACAACTCATTCATAGAAATATTTTATCAAACACTTGCATGATACAACTTGCACATAAGCTAACATGACATGATCTCTTTCCCTTATTAGTTCACATAAGTAATTCATCAAGCACTTGGTGAGCATACATATGCACATAACACTAAACAACAAGTAGACATCATAATTTAAATCTCCATTGATAATTTCAAGGTTTGTACATGGATCCACATAATATTACATATGTATTAATTAACCTCACATGAAACGTATCATAAAACATGGATTAGAATCCCAATTAATCATTACAAACATGAATATAATCAAACCCAATATGGAATTCATGAAATCCATAAACTTGAAGTTTAAAAATAGTTTCTTGGACTCCAAGGGTGGAAGGGACCCTTGGATGAACACTTCACATACCTTGATTACTACTTTCAAGAAGATTGAAGTGAGTTCTTAAGACTTGAATTCTTGAACTTGATGAGGCTAAGGATTTCTCTTGAGTGAGTTTATGAGTAAATAATGAGATTTGTTACCTATAGGATGATTAATTTCTTGTTAAGCCTGAATAAGGTAGGCAAAATGTCCCATTTGCCCCTACAATCCGTATTAAAATAATGCTGAATAGGGATGCCCTGATGTCGCGACTTTTGCTTGGGTCAAGTAGCCATCGTGGTGTGAACCCCACTCTAGTCAAGTAGCCATCGTGGTGTGACCCTTACTTGGGTTGACTGGCCCTCGCGACTTAGAGCTATCACGACCCTAGTAAGGGTTGACTGGCCCTCGTAACTCGGAGCTATCGCGACCCTTCACTTTTTTGGGCATCCAAACACGCCCTTACGCTAGTCCAAAAAATTTGAAACTCACGTGAGATAACCTACAAGTGACCCTGATCATGAATCAATTTAAAAATAGACTAACCAAGGCCGGGAAAGTCAGAAATAAAATCCTCCAAAATGAAAGGCTAAAATGAGTCTAAGTCTTAATACTTAGCTAAAATTTTCTAAGTCTGGGACCCTTTAACAAGCTTAAAGAACTAAGTTAAGCTATGAATTTTGCGGGGTCTTACACTACACTTAAATACTTTTGACTCACTAATGCACTTCTCAAGTCACCGCACTTAACTAAATTCAAAACACAAGTCCACATTTCAAGTACCTACACTTAAATATTTTCAAGTCACTTATTCACTTCTCAAGTGACAAAATTTAACTAAATTCAAAACACAAGTTCACATTTCAAGTACCTAAACTAAAACATTTTCAAGTCGCTAACTCATTTCTCAAGTGACCACACTTAACTAAATTTAAAACACAAGTCCACATTTCAAGTGCCTATACTTAAACATTTTCGACTCACTAACTCACTTCTCTAGTGACCACACTTAACTATATTCAAAACACAAGTCCACCTTTCAAGTAACTACACTTAAATATTTTTGACTCACTAATTCACTTCTCAAATGATCATACTTAACTAAATTCAAAACATAAGTCCACATTTCAAGTACCTGCACTTAAACATTTTCAAGTCACTTATTCACTTCTCTAGTGACCACACTTAACTATATTTAAAACACAAGTTCACCTTTCAAGTAACTACAACATTTTCGACCTAGTAATTCACTTCTCAGGTGACCACACTTTAGTAAATTCTACACATTCATGACAATTTATATGTCAAAAGTCAAAACTTTATTTACCTATTAACTTTTTAGGTATAAAAAACTAATGTTACTTTCTATATTTTGTAACTCTCTCATTACAACATCCTATATGACATCTTAAAAGGATATTTTGATACGTTATCATAAAAGAAAAACTAAACAGTATATCAACCATATAATATCCAACTTGATCAAAACATACAGAACATACAGTAATATGCGTTCAAAAATCAACCATGTACCCATTAGAGGAAAAGGATAGATAATATACAATTAAGCCTATGAATTTATCAAAGTTAGCAAATAAATTAATCCAGCAAAATGAGGTAGCAAGCTTTAGAGAGAAATTAGTCCCAATACTTAGAAAAATCTAGGGTTAACTCACAAAATTAGGCATTTTCGCACATGTTAATAAGATGATATAGAAAAACATGAAATTGAAAGAATAATTTCAAAAATCATAGCCACCTTTCATGAATTTCAAATCTTAAAACCAGGCAAAGCACACAAAGAATGAAGAGGGAAAAAAAAGAAATGAAATCCAACTTATAAAAGGAATGAAACCCGAGTGTGGCTGACATCGGTCATGGCTGGTTTGTCATGCGAAGGTGACTGGCGGTGGTTTGCTGCGTGGCTAAAAAAAGGCGGCGTTGGCTGGTGTGAGATTTTGAAGGCTAGTTGGCCTTCTATTGATGGAACAACAACAATTTTTGCTAGCCATAGTGGAGATCGGGTTGAGAAAGGCGACGGTGGGCTAGTGATAGAGACGCCGGTAGGCTAGGGAGGGAGACGCCGGCGGGCTAGTGAAGGAGAACGGAGAGGCGGTTTGCTGGTGGCATGGCTGTCTATCGCTGGTGGAAGTAGTGGCACGTTGGAGTTGGGTAGTGGAGGAGACGACGCCGGCGATAGTTGGTTACAGTTGTTGGTGCGGCTCTTCGATGGTTGAGAGTGAGAAATTGATGGAAAGGAGTAGAGATAGAGGGAAGTAGAGAGAGGAAATTATAGAGAGGGAAGAGAGGCAAATCTTTTTGTCTAATAGGATTAGTCTTTATTTTTTGGTATTTTTAAAAGGAAAGAGTTGAAGAATTAATCTCAGCCCTTGGATCAATTTGATCCATGTTTGAGATTTAAAATAATAAGATATTTAAAATTAGGCCACAATTGAATTAAAGAGTTGAAATTAAATTCAAGTGGACAAAATTTATGCTAAAATTGTCATAGATTGGGTTCAAATAATGGCTAGAATTTAAATAAAATTGAGAAGATAATTGAATTAACTTAGGACTGCTATTTTAATAACTGTAACTGTAATAATGAAAATAATAAGATGTGGCTACTAAAATAACTATGCATGTAAAATTTATGTTACGTAAAGATATCTATAATAATTTAAATCGACGATAATAATAATTAGAAATAAAATAGACATCTAAAAAATTATGAATATTTATTTTAAAATTATCGATAATGATAGTAATAATAATAATAGATAATGTATGTTGTAAAATAATTCTGAGTGTGCATGTTTACGAAAAAATAATAAAATATTATATTTGAATTGATAAATCATAAAAAATGATAATAAAAAGTAATAAAATAATCTGTTTATATTTTCGATTGGATTATTGGTTAATTAGATTGAGTTATCTAGCTTTTGATTACTGCATACGTCACTACGCGAGATATGCGGATATATACATACATTTGATTGGCTATCATGCTTCCAAATACGTACTATATATATCGATCACATACACCATCGTATCACCCAATAATATACATCGGTTTGTTTATCTTATAGGTTATTATACCTTCAATAGTATGCTATATATCACCTTGATCGATCGCATGATATCAGTATATTCAATATATAACTGGATATATTTTGTTAGCTTTAATTTTGACTACGTATTACTTACATCACTACACAAGAGATATACATACATCTATAAATGTAAGCTTCGAACTACGCACTATGTACATCACTGCATATATATATATATATATACATACACACACACATATACACACTATCGACTATTAAGTTTTAACTATGTATTATATACATCGTATACATATACGAGTATATATATATATATATATATATATATATATATATATATATATATATACATACATACATACATACACACATATACACACTATCGACTATTAAGTTTTAAATATGTATTATATACATCGTATACATATACGAGTATATTACCCCGTAATATAATGCGACGTATTTCATATACATACTTTGACGAGTTATCGATTAATTTGACTGTTAGCTTACATTAATATAACTTCAACGTACAGTATATTATTACTTCGATCATTTTAAATCAAGGTATTCATCAATATGTTTGGATAGATTCTTCTAGTTTTTGACTACACAGTTCATCGATCACTATTTCACATATATATATATCTATATATACTCTTGATTACGTACTATATACATCACATACATGATTTTACCACCTCATAATAATATATAACGTATTTCACATATACTCATATGAATTATCGGTTAGTTTATCTTATGTTATTATACCTTCACTACATAATATATATATATATATATATATACACACACACACACACTCTATATATATATATACCGATACATACACACACGTATACACACTATCGACTATCAAATTCTAAATACGTACTATATACATCACATACGTACACGAGTATATTACCCCGTAATATCATGCGACGTATTTCATATACATACTTTGATGAGTTATAGATTATTTTGATTAGCTTACATTAATATAACATCAACGTACAGTATATTATTACTTCGATCGTTTCAAGTCAAGGTATTCATTATTTTTGGGTAGATTCTGATATATATATATATATATACATATATATATCAACTCTTGAATACGTACTATATACATCACATTAACAAGTATATTACCTTATAATAAAACATATTTATTATATTCTGATGAATTATCGATTATATATGTATGCTACATTATTATAACTGCAATAGTAACATAATATCATTACCTCAACTATATGATATAGACATATTCATTATCCAAAGATTATGTCTAATGTCATTTAACGTATATACAAAGGAAAATATTTATTTTATATATTGAAACATAAGTAAAAGATAAAGATATGTTTAACGCAATTTATTTATTTTATTTGATATATTTCTTGGTATAATTTTTTTACAAAATCAAATATTGATTGATTTTTATTATTATTATATTGGTTATCGACAACGTGTGATCATTGTAATTACAAAAAATAATATAATTCATTTTACATGTAATTATTTTTTAGTAAAAACCGATCACAAGTGGTCACTTTTTAAAAATATTTTATTTTTTTAATATAAAAACGATCACAGGTGGTCGGTTTCCTAAATAAATTTTTTTGATATTTGTTTAGTTACAAACTAAATAATTTTCTTTTTTTATATTTTTTTAATTACAAAACCGACCATTTGTGGTCGTTTTATAAAATATTTTAAATTTAATTTTTAAATAAAACCGACCACAAGTGGTCGCTTTGTAAAATACTTTTTAATTATATTTTTTAAATAAAACCGACCACAAGTTGTTGGTTTTTTAAAATTATTTAATTTTATTTTTTTTTAAATTTCAAAACCGACCATTTGTGGTTGTTTTTATAAAATATTTTAAATTTAATGTTTAAAATAAAATCGACCACATGTGGTCGCTTTTCAAAAATACTTTTTAATTATATTTTTTAAAATTAAACCAACAACAAGCAGTCAGTTTTTGTAAAATTATTTTATTTTATATTTTTATTTTTTAATTCTTGTGGTTGATTTTATAAAATGTTTTAAAATTAATTTTTAAAATAAAACGACCACAAGTGGTCACTTTTGAAAAATACTTTTTAATTATAATTTGTAAATAAAACCGACCACAAGTGGTCGATTTTTTAAAATTATTTTCTTTTTTATTTTTTATAATTCCAAAATCGACCACTTGTGGTCACTTTTATAAAATATTTTAAATTTAATTTTGGAAAAAAAAAAACCACAAGTTGTCGCTTTTTTAAAAAAAATTTTAATAATATTTTAAAAATAAAATCGACCACAAGTGGTCGATTTTTTAAAATTATTTTTTTAACGTTTTTTGTTTATGTGTTCAGTTTTTAAAATTTTTAGAAAAAATGAAATAATAATTAATATAAAATTTATTAAAATCATTATTTTTGAATTTTAAAATATAAAAGAGACCACATGTGGTCTCTTTTTAAAAAAAAAATAAAAAATAAAAAACTGACCACTTGTGGTTAGTTTTTTTGCGACCACAAGCTGTGATTGGTTTTTTGTAATCGAAAAAACTATTTTTTTAGTAGTGTGTGTTAACACATTTTCTTTTTAATTTCCTTCATTTATTTGAAGCAGATTGGACACCTAACAATTATATTGGACCAAGTTAAATTAAAATTTTGTTAAAATAATAAAGAGATTGATGAAAAATTGAGAGAGATTTTTTCTTATTAATGAAGTAAAAAAATTATTGTAGCATTGATTCTTGATTAATTCTATTTCCTTGAAAATGGCCATGGAATTTAAATTCCACTTTCTAGTCATTTTAATTTACTAACTGGTTCTATACCATTTTTACACAACTTTTATATAGATTTTATACAAATCTTATACATAAATATTTTATATGAAAATTATACAGTTTTGATACATAATTTATATAATAACTGTACATTTGCACTTAAAATTAAACTATTTCCTTGAAAATGGCCATGAAATTTAAATTCCACTTTCTAGCCATGTTAATTTACTGACTGGTTCTATACCGTTTTTACACAACTTTTATACAGGTTTTATACAAATCTTATACATATATATTCTATACGGAAATTACACAGTTTTGATACATAATTTATATAATAACTGTACTTTTTTTGCACGTTTTATACAACAATTATATAATTTGTATACACTTTCTATATATTGTACATATACATATTTGATAGAACTATACAATTTTTATACATATATGTTATATAGATTCATATTCTATTTAATAATTATATCATTTTTATATAATTTAATTATTATTTCTAAAGAATAAAAAAAGCAGAATATTTGATCAATTTAAAATTTTATAGTAAAAAAAATTGAAATATTTTTAAAAGAACCGAATTGCCCAAGTTGAATACTGTATCAGTGTTGTATATAGACTGTATCAGTATCGTATATGGACTGTCTATGGACTACATGGATCAAAATGACCCAAATTGGGAAAGATTAGGAAATGCCATTTGCCGACTGGACATTATTTGTCCAAATGCCAAACTTGGGCTATAATTGGGCTATTATTTTTTTAAAATGTCATAGAGTGTCCTTTTCCCTAATTTAAGTATATATGATTAATTTTTTGCTTGAAAATAAATAGCTAAAACTATATTTTTAACTAATCAATTTATTATAATAATTCACTTTAAAACAAATAAAAAAATTAGAAAACTATACTAAGCAACAGTCATCCAACTTGTTGGAGACAAGTCAATACTCTTTGGTGTCATAATTCGAGGTGATTCTTGCTTAAATCAAATCTACCACATCAAAATTAGTTAAGAAAATATTATATTTCATCATGATAAAATAAAAATAAAGCACAAACTAATAAATATGACTTTGTTTGTGAGAAATTAATGTAACGCCCTATGAGTACACACTGGACGCCACACGGTGCTTATGGTCACAAGTGACTCCAAGTTAACCCATGAGCTGGTACCTGCTGTGAGCATTGAATAAAACTGATAACAAAAGAACATGTGCAAAAATTAACTGAAAAATGCCACAAGATTTTAAATACTGGGAACATTTCTAAATCATAAGTCTGAAAACTACTGTTCTTAAAATTGATAATCTAACTGACTGTCTGAAAGCCTCTAAGACTGACTGAAAAACAAAGAGTTGATGGGATAGACCCCAACTAACTCCAAATAACTACTGAAATTGAATATCGATGTACTGAAATAAGCATAAACGATCCTCGATATATGAGTACTCACCACGGTTGCTGATAGGCTGATCTGGCTAAGCGCGATCAGGAAACTGTGCGTTCGAACCTATGATATAAGACATCATAGCGTAAAGAAAACATATGTGATTAGTACTTTAAATGTGCTGGTATGTGAGATGAGGTTAGGCTGAAATGCATAGGCTTATGTGCATGAGATAATGACTGAACGAATAGCATGAGATGACTGAGTTCAAATGCATGAAAACAGTAAAATCGTAGAATGCATTACCAAACATATAACCTAATTCTAAATTAGTCTATAAACTGAAATACTGATAGCTGAATAACTGATAATTGTATGCTATGGTAAAACAAAATTGAACTGAGTTTTGAACTCAATACTGGACTAAGATTGTGAGAGGTATCATCTAATCGACATGCCCTAATATAAGCTAATTGGGGTCCAACCTGGAACCCCAATTGGAAGGGTGTCAGTACCGTGCCACAGGTACTAACAATGGTTGATTTACCCTCAACTGGCAGGTGCTCTAATAAGATATGTGTCACCCTCAACTCGCAGGTAAACACTTCATCAACACTCAACTGGCAAGTTGATGTCTCTAACCTATGCTGGCTACGTAGTTCTGGAACCAAGGGACTGCTACTAAAGGTCACACCCTCTATTGGCAGGTGAGCCCCCATCCCTGAGTTCGCTCGGTGCTAAATCCTAGGTGAGCCCCCATCCCTAAGTTCGCTCGGTGCTAAATCCTACGCCCAATTGAATTGACTCGGATTATTGAACTGATCTAAGTTTGACTGACATGATAACTGAATGAATTGATAATGCTCATACATATCTAAAACTATTCTAAAAAATACTAAGACTAAGTAAACAACTAAATTTTGGGTATTCATAACCCCAAGAAATCGATAGCAATAATAATAGGACCACATGCTAAAGCTTCAAAAACATAATAAGGGATCTTTATTCACAAACCCAATCATTTAAGCATTTCATCAAACAATTGATATTCATAGACTTGAGCATGGGAATAGTTAAAACATGTGATACTTACATAATTACAACAAAAAAATCATGGGTTAAATATTAATCATGTGAATATCATCCTTCAAACATGACAAGGGCTAATTCAAACGAAAACACATGGAAACATAGTTTGTAGTTAAAGTTCATAATGACTTCAAGAAGATAATTCATAATAACATGTAAAGATCATAACTTCAAGCTTGAAAATGGATTTTTGGGCTTCATGGGTGAAAAGGACCTATGAATGAACATCACGCATACCTTAATTGAAGAATTCGTGAAGGTTCTTGGTGATTTTTTTTAAGTTTGAGTTTGAATTTTGAAGAGGCTAGGATTTGTTCTTGAGAGTGGATTGCTTTCTTTTGAGAGAATTGTGAATAGAATGATCAATTTTGCCTTAATCCTGTATTATGGACCAATTGGATGAAGGAAAAAGACCTAATTGCCCTTGAAAAAATATGACTGAAAGCTGAAAATTAAGGGAACCGCGATGGAGCATAAGTCGCGAGCTCTGGTCCACCGGATTAGACCGCGCACCGCGGGCATCCCTACTAGTGGACTGGGACGCACGATGTAAATAGCAAAATAAAGACATACCTTGATATATTGATGTTATTGTACGATAGTTGAGGAAATGTGTTGGCACTTTTTTAAAAACAAAATAGAAAAATGAAAAGGCATACCTTGATATATAGATGATATTGTATGATAGGTGAGAAAATGTGTTGACACATTTTTTTTTAATTTCCTTCATTAGTGTGTAGTAGATTGGATACCTAACAATTATAATGGAACAAGTTGAATTAAATTTTGTTAAAATAATAAAGAAATTGCTGAAAAATTGGTAGAGATTTTTTCTTGTTAATAAATTAAAAAATTATCGTAGCATTGATTCTTGATTAATTTCTATTTATTTATATATATGATTTATTTTTTGCTTGAAAATAAATTGTTAAAATTTTTACTTATACCTGATCAATTTATTATCATAAATCACTTTAAAATAGTTTAAGAAATTAGAAAAATATACCAAGCAACAACCATCTAACTTGCTGGAGCCAAGTCAATGCTCTTTAGTGTCATAATTCGAGGATGATTCTTGTTTAAATCAAGAACCTAGCACATCAAAATTAGGTAAGAAAATATTATATTTCATCATGATAAAATAAAAACAAAACACAAACTAATAAATATGACTTTGTAACAAATTAATGAGAGTAGATTTCACTTATTCTTTATATATCATAAAATCTTGTATGAATAACGTATGGTATGGGTTGAGATGACATGAAGAATCTTAGTTTTTCTCTTTAAAAAATGAATGAAAAAAATCTGATAAAGATATCACCATCAATCCCTACCAACCCTATGCAAATAGACTCGAATCATGATAAAGTTGTGCATACTAATTTTTTGGACAAGCTTGTATCAAACCCCTACTTCTCAACTCTCCAACACACTAGTATGGAATGATGACTTGATCGATGAAGTGAGGCCTCTACAGGCGGCTGAAAATTTCATTCCTACCACAGTAGCTGACACGAGTAGGCTATATACGCCTAGGAAATTTGTTGTTATTATCAAGCTAGTGGGATAGAAAATAGGCCATCAAATCCTTAAGATCAAACCAATCTCTATGGAAAACCACAAAAGACATATCGTTGATAGACCTTGGAGCTGACTTTTTCCAACCACATGTTCCATGATGGCCCTTGGTTTGAATTTAATCACAGACTCTCTGTGCAAAAATAGAAACCAAAATTTGTGGTGTCACAAGCCCGAATAGCAGTCTGCCATTTGAATTTGTTTACTAGAACTTCCTACTGAATTTTATGACTTATAAATCTTATACAAGATTGGAAGCAAGATAGGGATCCTTCTTAAAATCGATACCTGCACCTTTATACTAGATTGTGTATGCAAGTACCATTGGAGCAGCCCCTGCTACACAATGTATACATTGTCACACATAAGCAATACATCTACTATGACGAAGAAAATCTCTTATGCACAAGTGCGGACATTTGGGACGCACTTTAGCTCAGTGTGCCTATATTCTAACTTGTCACACAACTCTCAGTAAATCCCACTCAAATTTGAAGGTATCCACCTCAGACGATGAACGATGGAATTTGATCAAGTTCGGTAGGAAACGCGACCAAACGTCAGTGGCGAAGCCAGAGAAGTCTCTAGCAATGGGAGATGATCAATATTCCAGCCAATAAAAGCTTTAGCGTCCCCAGTCAAGTCCTTGCAGGTAAGTACTCTGATAACCTTACTTTTTTCAACCAATTGGACCTGGCCACGCCTAAATACTTTAATCAAATGACTTGGCTAGTTTATCCATTAATGACTCTATCCTTAACATTAACCTTGAGGTTTATTCTTCAAAAAGTACTCCTTTCAACCAATCAGGTGCTGACACTTTCTATAGTAATTCTTTGTTACACATCAACCTTGGAACCCCTCTCCTTGACAACGTGGCTTCTATGTAGGCCTCAAATCCTAAAATCTCTCTCACTCTAGAGCTATCTCAGCCAAAAAATAAACTACTCCAAATATGAAAAAGGCCCTGGTCTGTAGCAGAACATCCCTAACGGCTCATCATTTGGAAAATACCCCAGCTTTCCAATGCCTACTAAGCTAATCAAATTTGATTATAAGTTCCTCCTTGACACCTTCAAAGCACGCTTAGTGGGTTAGAAATGAAAATTTCACTCAATAGATAGGAAAGCTATGCTTATACAGTCTACTCTTAACAGCCTTTCAAACCCCATCATGCAGCTTATAAAATTACCTACCTATGTCATAAAAGACCTTGAATGACATGAAGTTCGGGATCTACGCCAACTCATAGAAAATTACATCTTAAATGGCCGAAAATTACAAAACCAAAAAATGATGGAGGGTTGGGAATCTAAGACTTGGCTACTAAAAACAAAACGTTACTAGTATCTGCTTCTTGGTGATGCTTTCACGCGAACAACTCTCTTTGGGCTGGTGCACTTAAAATAAGTACATTCGAGGCATAAATAATGCTACTGCCTTGGCTGCTGCTGCTTCAAGAACTTGGAGATCTCTTCAACAAGGTTGGAAAGTCTGCCAAGTGGGTCTTCGTTGGCAACCTGCTACAAGTGGATTCATTAACTTCTTTAATGACTCTTAGATCAACCCAAATTCCACTATTCGTTCCCTCATTCAAGGACCTCTTCTTCACCAAGAAAATAGGGACAGTATGGCAAAGTTCATAGCCTCTGGAACATGGGACTTTTTGCATCTTTCCTTCGACCTTCCTCCTCCTATTATATCCCAAATTAAAGGAGTTTACCTCCCCAAGTTCACACGCTATTTTGACCATATTACTTGGGGTTAACCATACGGGCCTTTTCACTGTAAAATCTTATGCCTTGGCCCTTGGCCCTTGCCTCTTTAAATATCTTCTCCATTATCACTCTTGGTCAAACCCAATAAAGTGCTAACTTCGGTTGGATATGGTAGCTTCCCATCCCACCCAAGATCAAGCACTTCCTTTGGTTTCTTAACCATGAAAGAACACCAGCCTCCATATACCTCCATCATAGAAACGTTATTGACTCACCAGTATATAGATTTTGGAATTCCTCACACAAGGAAATGAATGCTCATTTTTCATGTTTTGCCCCAAAGTAAGTCCCCTTTAGGAGCAACTCAGAATCAAAAGTGAGGCACACTCTTAGCATATCCTTTTCTAAAACCTTCAAATTAGTTGTATAGATTTGTTAGGCTTTAACCTACCACCCTTATTGGCACCATCACGCTTACCCCCCCTAAGGTTTTCCTTTTGTTTTGTCTTTGGTCTCTATTGGTTGTATGAAATAAGTTCATTTTTTATAAAACTTATTTTATGCCTTCTTTGAATTACATCTCTCACCTTGTAAGTGAGTTTTGGTTTTTGGATGGACCCACGAAGAATGAAAGATCCACTATACCAGTGTAAATTAAGAGGAAACCTCCTGAAGTAACTAATATCATATTAAACACCGACTGTGCAAGTCATGCCCACTCATCTGACCACTATGCTTGGGGGAGTCTTTAGGAATAATTCAGGAGATTGGCTCTTGGGGTTTCAGGGATCATATATCTCTCCAGACCTTTTGGAGGGCGATGCTCATGCCCTCATGTTAGGTCTCCAGTTGGCATATCAACATAATATCTTTCCTCTTAAAATTAGCACAGACTCACAACAGCTAATCCATTTGTTAATTACTAAAATAGGTTATAACTCAAATGTTACATCTGATTGTAGGTGCCTCCTCCATGCTTTGGGTGATCCTAAGATACACCATGTTTATAGAGAGAAGAATGAGTTAGCGGATGAAATAGCTAGGAATGCTGGAATTTAACTACTACAATCTCTACTATTGTACTATCTTGTGAATCTCCACCATCACTTTGTGATATTTTGTGTGTGGACAAGAGCAGATTACCAACCGTTAGTTGGGTGAAGTAGCCTCTCTCTCTCACCCAAATATGCATTATATTAGTCCTAGAACAAATGCTCAGGTTGTACAACATAGTGCTCTTACTAGGACCTCTATGACTGTAGTTGAGATACCACAAGTTCTGCCTCAGTAAACTTCATGTTTTATATAAATAAATCTTGTTGACCAATAAAAAAACGTATGGGATGTACTCATTAGTTATGTGTAAACATCAACTTCGGAATAAATTTGTTGCATCCGATATTTAAACCAACCTGCAATAAAGTTGCTTCTATTGCTTCTTGTACTTTTATTAGAAACAAATGATATAACAGTTGAAACGTATGTATTCTTAATTTAGAAATGAAATATCACATTCACCAAACCCCTATCCTCCCCTCGTTTCCAATTTTGTCCCCTTGTACGAATCAGGGAGGAAGAAAGAGAAAGAATAAACAAGTGGATTCAACATTTGTGCTCTAGTTCAAATTGACTGAATATAAATAATAGTGGAATAGAGGTAGAATAGAAAATGGGGTGGTGGTTAGAGTATCACAAGAGGGACTATAATGAGTTTGGATATTTAAAGTTACGAAGATATAATGAATCCAATGTCATATATATTCTATAATTATAATAAAATTATAAATCAACTATGCATACCTTATCCACTGAGGGATATCTCTATTTGACAGCAACAACCTCAGAATATTGATAATAAAGATAGCCAAGATGACTCTTTGGATAGTATTCCATTGACTCAATATTTAAATTTGATAAGTTATTGTTGAAAGTCCTTGATAGCTTGTCACTATCATTTCCATCAACCTTATGTGCTCTTGATAAGTTTTTGCATGAACTGAAAAAAAAAATGACATGACACTATTAGTGCAAAGACTTGATAGCATTAAAGTTGATAATAGTTAAAGGATAGTCCCGCACACTTAAACTCTTGTTATGCATGGGTCTAGGAAGGGATTGGATCACAAGGGTCTATTGTATGCAGGCTTATTCAGCATTTTTGCCGGAGGCTGTTTCCATGACTAGAAGTCATGAGCTCCTAGTCACATGGCAACAACTATAACAGTTACTGTAAGGTTCTCCTCCAAAGTTGATAATAGTTATTCTTTTCAATAATAATGTGTATCTTCTTTTAGCAAGTAAAGAATGAGACAACAACGTTAACATATCAAAAAAAATAACTTCTATTTAATTTAGTGGACAAGATGGTTACGCCCCACATTAATGAAGAATGAGATGACTATACATGGTATCAAAAAGGTAATGAAACAAATAAAAAGGTAAGGAATCACTGAAGGGTTTGGTCCATGGTGCAAGTATTCTTGCGGAAAGGGGTTCTACGGAAACAGGTTTCTTGAACTGTTCGGAATGAAATCTAATTTTCTTCAAGTCTACCAATAAATTATTATCTTGGAGAAGTTATCAAAAGTGTCAAATTACTCCTTTGTATCAGAAAAAAAATGGAGGAAGTTGATCATGAAATGGATTCCCTCACGATTTCATTGTTGTGGTTATTGAGATTTTATAGAAAATTATTGTGTCGCTCACAGTGTATCGGTTCCAAACAATAAAAGTACGTGATATCCATGAAACAACAAACGAAAATTGTGGTCAAAGGGAATCAAAAGCAGTGATACATGAATGAAGAAAGTTGCAACAAAAATCCGCTTCTATTTCTTAACCCTACTTATTATTATTTATAATGTTTTACCCTTTGTAATTTTGTGAATTTATTTTCACAAATATTAGGTTAAATAATATACTTGAGATGGTACGGTCTTGATATGCATGATAATTTAGAAATTATATTTCCTTATGTGCTAGTATGAATCGTTATTCTTACATAAAGATCATATGTAAAGTTTATTTTAAGTTATGAGATAATATAAAATATTTTATTTAAAACGGTCATATTAATACTTGAAAAATATTTTTATAATTTTGAGATCGTGAGAATAAATAGCATTTATTATTTGATTTCATTTAAAGGTTAAAGACCTTTGAGCGTTTGATGTTTCAAAACAAGCGCAATAATTTTGTGTAGTTTACCTAATTATGAATCAAATTTCCATATGTGTGATGGTTATGACTCTTGAAACAATTAAATTGTGGGGTTTCTTGCATATGATTAGAAGTTAATATTTGACTTGGCATTACTTAACATATTTGAAAAATATAAACCTGAGACAGTTAATATATCTTCATCTTAAAATTCATGACATATATGTGATATTGTGTGATAATTTATCAATATGTTGAGCGTAAGACTTGATACAAAAGTCATAATAGAAACAATGAGGTTCTATTTTCTTATTCATAATGAAGGATCTTGGAGAAGTTGGTACTTTGTTGGGTATCAAGATTAAGCAAAATTGTGGGGGTAATATATGGAGTTAATCTTATTGGATTGAGAAAGTACTAAATAATTTAGTTACTTAAACAATCAAAAATTCAATACTCTATTTGATCCTAGATCGAGTTATAATTACGATGTAAAGTTGTGGCTTAATTTATGTAAGCAAGCGTTATTAGAAGGGCCAATAGTTGAGTTGTTCGTTTTCTAAAAAAAAAACTAAAGATTTGAGAAACGCTAAGTTTCATACTATTTTATAAGAATATATCGTACAAATTGGTACCAAAAATGTGAGAAAAAAAATTTATCACATGATGGATATTTATCTTGTGAGAAGATACAATTTTTTGAAATCAAGAAAACCTTGCATTGTACAAGCAAATGAAAGGAGTTGAGAGATTGAGGGATTATTAAGAGAATCTATTGATTTTACAAAATATGAGCTTAATTGGTGACAGTCAAGCCACCCTAACTCGAGCATATAGAGATTATATAATGAAGAGTCAAAACTCAAAAGTTATTGACATGATTATGTGAGAAAGTTAATTCAAATTGGTGGAGTCAAAAGAATTTGGCTAACATATTTACTAAGTTTCTTAAAAGGAAGTTATTGAATGCAACTTCAAGTTTGATTGTGTTAAAACTCCTTAATTAGGTCCTCCAATAATGGCAACCATATCCAACACTGTGAGTGAATAGTTATGGGTTCAAAGGGTAACAACAAGTTATTGATATATGGATATTTCAGTACTTAAGTAAGAGATATACTAGTACTGATTGTTATATATTAGAGGGTTGAGTTCTAATACTCATAATGAGGTTCAATTCAAGGAACAAGTGTCTCAAGTATGACAAAGACATTGAAAGAAATTCACCTATATGAACATAGAAAAGGTGTCACTTTGATTGGGAGTTGGAGTTGCTCTCTCTTAAATGTTCATGAATTATGGATAGCACATGGCCATAAAAGTGTTAAGCAAGTTGAGAGAAAAGTGGGAATGAAATATTTATGTGTGTAGTGTCACAGATGTTATCACAAATAATAACACGTTCAAAGCTATTATGCTATGTGGAGTTTCAATTTCGTCTTGTGGCATTTACACTAAGGTACTGTTCAAATCGAAAGATACATTACTCTATATGTGAACATGACTTGATCTTTGTATCCTAATTTATATTTAAACAAGTGATAGATTGTTGAATTTGAGTTTAAATTAAATTATTAATAATAACTCTTTTAATGAAAAGGTGTCTTTTAAATAAAAGGTTGTGTCTTAATGAAGAGGTGCCTCTTGAATGAAAGATTGTGCCCGTTTATTATTTGATTTTTAATAATTCTATTTAAAGCCCAATTACTTCTCTTGCAACGTAACTTTGTTGTCTTCTTTATCAGCTGACAAAAAACGTTTTCTTCTTCAAAAAGATTAAGTTTCATAGTGTTTACTTTTCAAAAGAATCTCTCCACTATTTGCTTAGTGCAAAATTCAAAATGTTTGTCATATCTACTAAAACTATTTGCATACAATCCCATTGTATACAAATATTATTTTTATGAAAGTGTTTCGCATGTATTTCAAGCCTCAAATTTGTGTTCATTGTTCATATTATTAACTCGTCATCTTGTGTTCTTTGTATAATTCTTGTTGTTGGACGATAAAATTTTTGAGTCCGAAATTAAATAATCAAGACAAGAAAATATTGCAACAATCAATTTATTGATTTCAATATGTGAGTGTTACAATCTCTATGAATCCTCTGATTCGCCTTTTCAAGTATAAATTCAAGAGCTTAAAGGTTGATCTTGAATTTGAACTTGATTTGTTGATTTAAGGGACTTAATCTTGACTTATGCTTGAATTCAAGGACTTTTGAGCTTGTTCTTGAATATTGTGGTCTTGATCTTGAGTCTTGATGAGCTTGATTTGAATGCTTGAGCTTTGAGAGAAATTATGGCGTTTGATCCACGAGATTTCTCTTGCTTGTTGTTAGAGTTCTGGGGGGTCCTTTTCTGAATTATGAGACCTCTATTTATAGTTGTGAAAAGGGAAGAGTCGTGGTAAAGATGGACTTCCTTTGATCAATCAGATTTGAGTGACATGACACCTTCTATGGGCTATGATTTCATTGGGCCGATTGCATCATTTTGACATGTGACATGATCCTATTGGCTCATTCCCCTTAATTTGACATGCCACATCATTTGACACATGACGCTTATTTGGGTCTCTATAATATGACAATATCTTGGGCTTAGCAACATGGGCTTATCATTTATAGCCCAAATTAATAGGCTAACCCAATAAAAATTAGATATTAGTTAAATTCATATATGTTTGGATTTAAATAATTAATTCAATTATATTAATCCACAATTTTATTTGGGACTAATATATTTTGAATTTAATATAATCCGAATTTCGTATGAATTTTTAATCTAATAAAATTTCATTGCTTATAAAATGCCCCCTACTTCAAAACTTGTTGAGACATTTAATATTTTAAAAACTTGAGTTGAAGTAACAATTTAATACTTTTAATGGCTATAATATATATATATTTTTAAAAAACGTATCATAAACCAATATATGTTACAACAGCATATTGGCAATGAATTAACATTTTTTTTTCTATACACATTTCTTTTGCCTTTGGTCACGTGCAAGCCCAAAATTTGGGTCTTTTTTATTTCAGTGGCATTTAATGTCATTAATTGCATTGCCATTTGTCTAAGAAAACAAGCAATGCTCACCGTTTAACTATTTCAACGTGAATTGAGAACTGACATTCGCTGCCCTGTTAGTCGTCTTTTATCAAAATTGGTATGATTTTCTTCAAATTTATCAAGGATTAAGGTTATAAATCACTCTACAACTCTTATAAATACCCATAGATTTTGTGTTTATTTGAATGAATACTTGTGAAGCTCTTTTTTTTTCTTTCTTCTGGCAGTGGCTTCCAATCTGATTCACAATCATTGTGAGGTAATTTTTTTCTCTTTCTCTTCTTTTTTTTTTTTTTTTGGTCTTTCCCCTTTTTTCTGTAGGGTTGAAACAAATAACAATATGCAATAATCGGTTGAAGATGGTGGTCATCGACTTAAGGTGCGAGAGTTTAACTTCGCCTCCATCACCTTAAGTCCGAAAAATTTTACTTGAAGACGGTAGACATCGACTTAAGGTGCGAGAGTTTAACTTCGCCTCCGTCACCTTAAATTCGAGAAATTTTACTTGAAGATGGTAGACATCGACTTAAGGTGCGAGAGTTAACTTCGCCTCTATCACCTTAAGTCTGAACAATTTTACTTGAAGACAGTGGACATCGGCTCAAGGTGCGAGAGTTTAACTTTGCCTCCGTCACCTTAAGTCTGAATAATTTTATGTGAAGACAGTGGACATCGGCTTATGGTACGAGAGTTTAACTTCGCCTTCGTCACCTTAAGTCCGAACAATTTGCTTCAAGATGCAATAATTTTCTTTGAGTATGGGCCCTTTCACCGATGTATTTATACAATGGTCTTCTCTAAGTATGGGCCCTTTCATCAATGCATTTATGCGATGGTCTTCTCTAAGTATGATCCCTTTCACCAATGCATTTATACGATGTTCTTCTCCAAGTATGGGCCCTTTAGCGACACATTTATGCGATGGCCTCCTCTAAATATGGGTCCTTTTCAATAGTCAGTTTAAGGTGCAAAGGGACAAATCTTGTCCGCCTTAAGGCATGAAAATTTTAAGATCCTTATAAGGATAAACTCGTGAGAGGCAGCTTAAGGTGCAAAGGGACAAATTTTTCCACCTTAAGGCATAAAAATTTTGAGATCCTTTCAAGGATAAACCCTTGAGAGGCCAGCTTAAGGTGCAAAGGCACAAATTTTGTCCACCTTAAGGCATGGGAACTTTGAGATCCTTTTAAGGATAAACCCTTGAGAGGCCAGCTTAAGGTGCAAAGGGACAAATTTTTTCCACTTTAAGGCATGAAAATTTTGAGATCCTTTTAAGAATAAACCCGTGAGAGGCCAACTTAAGGTGCAAAGGGATAAATTTTGTCCACCTTAAGGCATAGAAATTTGGAATCCTTTTAAGGATAAGCCCGTGAGAGGCCAGCTGAAGGTGCAAAGGGACAAATTTTGTCCACCTTAAGGCATGAAAATTTTGAGATCCTTTTAAGAATAAGCTCATGCGAGTCCTTGATTTGAAGACTTGGAAATTTTGTCAACTTCCACTTCCAAATTTGGCGTTTTGAGTGGTTCAACTTCCAAATTTGGGGAGTTTAGAGACTTCATCTTATGTAAATGAAGCTCATATTTCATTGGAGTTTGCCCCCATGGAGCTGCCAATACTTGGAGTGAGTCCAAAATATAATTATAATATTTTCATACTTGGTATCCATATGACCGATGCTGCAGGAACATTTTTTTTTGACACTCATGCAACTGAATTCAGAATGAAATTTCAAGTGGCTACGTACCTCAGTAAAGAGGATCAAGCCATAACGTAGTTTTGGGGTGAGTGTTTTTTTGTGTCCCAACTTTTGCCTAGTCCTTCTCTTTTGAGGTTTTCAGCCTAGCAGATAGTTTTATTTTGCGCCGTACACAGTTTATACTCTTCCAGACTAGGAGTGAACATGTAGTTTATACTCGTACCTTAAGGAGTATCATCTTCCTTCAAGGATAGTACTTCTTCAAGAACTTGGTGTTGATAGGACTAATTTTCACGCCGTCCGTATCGACAAGCTTGTAAGCACCATTTGATTATGCCTCTTGCACGACATATGGTCCATCCCACTTTGGGGTGAATTCCCCCCCAATGGGTCTTCTTACCGCAAGAACTTGATCTTCAACTTGAAAGCATCTCAAGCGAACTCTTTTGTTGAAAGATCAAGATAGATGGGCTTGGTAATATTTAAGATTTTGTTGAGTCATCAGTCTCTTTTCATCAAGAGCTTCTAATTCTGCAAGATGCAATTTAGCATTTTCTTCATCAATGAGCCCTTCTCGAATAGCCAATCTTAAAGAAGGTATTTGACACTCAAGTGGTAGGATGACTTCAACTCCAAAAGCAAGTGAATATGGGGTTGCTTGTGTTGGTGTGCGGTAAGTTATTTTATATGCCCACAATTCTTCTTCCATTCGTTCATACCAATCTTGCTTGGACTTGGAGATGACTTTCATCAATAGATTGCATAAAGTCTTATTAAACGCTTCGCCTATACCATTGGCGACAACATGGTACATAGAAGACTTGCGCTGCTTGAAGCCAAAAAGATCATAAATAATATTCATCAGCTTGTTATCGAATGACTTTCCATTTTCGGTTATTATATATTGAGGATTCCAAAGCAGTAGATGATATTCACTCGAATGAAATTCACAACATTCTCCTTCTTTACTTCTTTGAGAGCAACAGCTTCGGCCCATTCTGAGAAGTAATTTTTTGTGGCCAAGATGTATAAGTGTCCACCAGGAGATTTTGATAGAGGATCAACTACATCCATTCACCAAGCATTGAATGGCCAAGATGCTACAGTTGGTTGTAGTACTTCAGGAGGTTTATGAATGAAATTCCCATGGAATTGGCAAGATTTTCCTCATCTAGCGTAGGCCAAACAATCTTTCACCATCATTGACCAATAGTATCCCATCCTTTTAATATGAAAATGGAGCTTCGATCTAGACTGATGCGATCCACAAACTCCTAAGTGTGCTTCTTGCAAAGCTTGAATTACTTTCTCTCCCAAACACCGTAAGAGTACTCCTTCAAATGATCTTTTGTACATGTGTCTTCGTAGTAAAGAAAGCGAGGTGCACGATGACGAATGTCAGTCCTTCTCCGTGGATCTTCTAGAAGTATCCCATAACACAAATAGTCAATGATAGGTTATTGCCAATACTCTTTTACAACTTCAGACATGGAAACAAGGTATTCAACCTTATTTTCTACATATTCATTTGATGTCAATATTACCTGTAATACCCCGGGAAATTTTTCGTTGAAATTTTGTGTGTAAACGTGTTGGCTTCTATCTTCTAGAATGAATTATAAATTTTTCATGTGGAATGTCTTAGATTATGACCCACCATTGCGTAGAGTATCAAATAAGTTTTCCAACGATATATGGATCATCCAAAACGCACACCCGAGCGACGAGTTATGAACATTCCGATTGAACCGTGAATAGTAGTGAACAGTAAAACGTGCAAGAAAAAGTACTGAGGCCTGACGTATTTTTGCTCCAACTTTAAATAATCATAACTCCTTGTACATAATGATCTGGGTGATCTACTATATATCAACAGAAATCTCTGTGAGTCCTCTTTCCAATGAAATTAGTTTCATCCAATTTGTCTATCAGAGCAAAAAGTTATGGTCGATCTACTTCAGCCTATCAAAAGCAAATTTTTGGGTCAACTTCAAATAATCATAACTCCTCGTACACAATGATCTGGGTGAGATACTATATATCAGAGAAAATATATGAGAGTCCACTTTCTAATAAAATTGGTTTCATCCAATTTGGATATCGGAGTAAAACTTTATGGTTGATCTACTTTAGACTATCAAAACAGTCCACCAAAGGATAGATTCGAGAATTATTTGATTTTTAGGAGCGTTTTGGTCATTCCCCCTCACCCAAAATCCGTCCAAACTATATATTAAACCCCATTAAAAACATTATATGTTATATTTCATCAAATTCCCTCAAAAATAAAATCCTAAGCTCCTACATCCAACTTCAAGAACCCCCAAAGTTCACCATTAATTCTGCAAATTTATTTAAGATTCTAAGTTCCTAGTTCAAGAACTCCAAGAACCATCATTCAAAGGCATGATTAACATCTCAAAAATGAGTATCGATCTAAAGTTCATCATTCAAGATATGCGGGGGTTTTCAATAAGAACTCTCTTTCGTTCTTGTGCCCAAAAGTAATTTTCTTTACAAAGGCATAATTTTTATTTGATTTTTATGAATTTGAAGCATGAACCCATATCTTATGATGATTATTATGAAATCTTGATGTTTATGATTTTGAAAGATGAATTTACATGTGTGGAGATATAAAGCATGAATCTTGAATGATATTTATCATGATTTTGATATTTGGGTTGTGAATCTCGAAACTGTATTTTTTTTAGAAAGTGTTTGTTATAAGAACGTTGATGTTGAATATTTGAGATATTTTGAATGATTTTCCTTTTGATCTTAATGGAGTGGTTTTGAACTCGAGTGTGAAAGAAATCCACAACGTGGTTGATTTTGATAGATAGGAGGCATGATGGCTCCCGATGTATATTTATATATTATTGAAATTATTTTGTTATGGATTGTCTTTGAAATGATCTGAGCTAAGTCCGGGAAAAATCTTTAGCATCGAGTGTGAGGTATAAAGCGACCTTACTTCCCTAGAACTACGTGCCCCCGTAGGAGTGAGCCTGAGGCTGATTTATATAGTGATCACTAGTTTTTGTGGATTTGATATCGATAGTCCTACTCCAATGACAAGGATAGGACAACTCTCCCCAATGTAGGTTGTACATTGGACTCCATGTAGTTCACATGGTTTATGTCGGTTATAGGATCTCCTAGTGTATGTGTGTTTCCTTGTGTCTATGGTGAATGGTGAAGTGATTTGAAAGTGGAATTGTGAAAGTTATTCTTTCTAAAGATTTAAATGATATTTACATTATGAGAATTGATATTCTTGATGAACTGAAAGTGATTGACAAATTATATGATGACTCACATGTGTTATTGTACTTATTTCATCCTCTAATGATTATGATGATTTTCTTTGGGCTATGTGAGTCTTTCATACATCCTGCATATTTCTTATAAATATTTATGAAGATGATGTTTATACAACTGCATACACCCCGATATACTCGGTTCTTTTTCATGGTACTGACCCACATCTTTGGATGTGGGCTGCATTTTCTCAGAATGTAGGTTTAGGTGCTCAGTTCCAGGTTCGACAGTGATTCTTCGAGCACGCTGTTATACATCCTCTGTTATGGTGAGTCCTCATGTTCCAAGGACGTGATGTCTGATGTTGGTTTCACAGAATTGTTTACATTTGATAACTAAGTATGAGTCAGTTAGGGCATGTCTCAATGGCTCGCTGGTTGTATTGATTTTCTTAGAGACTTGTTAGACTAGTATAGATGTTGGGAGTTGACTAATAAGTCGTATTTTGTTATCTTTCTGAAATTCTTTTATTCTTGGATGATGATTACTCTGTTGATATTTGAGGGTTATTTATGGAAACCCCATTGATTTGTGTTGAATTGAATGAAAATGGCTCAAAGGATTAGCTTGGGGCTACTCATAGCCTCAAGCACCGTGTGATGCTCCGGAACCCATTTTTCGGGGCGTTACAAACTTGGTATCAGAGACTAAGGTTTTAAGGTATCCTAGGGAGTCTGACAAGCCGCGTTAAGTAGAGTCTTGATCATCGGTGTGTAGCGTGCCACATCTATGAGCAAGAGGCTACAAGACGTTTTAGGAAAAAGTGTGATTCTTTCTTTCAGAAGTCTATCATGCTTAAAGTGTCTCTCTCTGCTATTGATTCATGCTCTCCTCTTTCAAAAATATGCCTCCACATCGAGCGAGAAGAAATAATGTTGGTCAGCAACCTCAACCCACTGACCCATTGAATAAAAATGTTTCTCATGCTGAATTTCGAGAAGCCTTTCAGGTACTAGCCCAAGCTGTTACTACAAATGTTCAGGCCAACCCGGCTCGGCTCCACAGCAGTAGGGAGATGATTCAGCTGCTTCTAGGATTCGTGACTTCATGTGGATGAATCTGGCAAAATTATATGGGTCCAAGTCTGATGAGGATCCATGGTTGTTTTTAGAGGAGGTGCGGAAGATTACTTAGGTGATGCATGTATCTGAGGAACATAGTGTGAAGTTAGCTATGTATAGGTTAAAAGACCTTGCTTATGACTGGGTTGTTGCTTGGAGGAAAGGTAGAGGTGAGGGAGCTATCCCTACAACTTGGTAAGAATTCCAAGATGCATTCCTGGATAAGTTTTTCCCTTTGGAGATATGGGAGGTGAAGGTGGAAGAGTTTATGAACCTCCGACAGGGCTCTATGACTGTTAGGGAGTATTGTCTAAATTTTAATCAGTTGGCCAAGTATTCTCCTGACTTAGTGGCTGATAATCGGGCTAGTATGAGTAAGTTTGTGACTGGAGTGTCTAGTTATGTGGTTAAGGAGTGTAGGTCTGCTATGCTGAATAGTGAGATGAATCTTTCTAGCCTGATGACTCATGCCCAATAGATTGAGGCAGATAAGATTAAGGAGAGAGATAGAATAAGAGGGAATAAGAGAGCTAGGTCCGAGCAGCATGGATAGGGTCAGACTAGATCACAGGTAGGGAGTCGCTCTTAATATCAGGATCATTTGTCTATGTCAGCACCATTATCTGCTAGTGCTCTCGTGCCTAGAGGTTGGCAGGAGCAAGGTAGTAGGTCATATGCATCCAGGTCCCAGTACAGTGCTGGCAGTAAGCCAAATCGTCCCTTGTGTCCTAAGTGTGGTAGGGCTCATTCGGGTGAGTGTTGGGGTGAGAAGAGGGGTTGTTTCCGATGTGGTGACTGGGTTACAGAGTTAGAGATTGTCCATAGAATAGATATGGGCATTGTGACTATCGCCCTCAGACCCAGACTCAGACTATTAGTTCTCCAGTTCCAGCGACTTGCCCAGCCCCAGCTCAGGGTGCCTCTTCTAGCAATCCTGGCGGGCAGCGCTAGAATAGATTTTATGCTTTACCGTCCCGCCAGGAACAGGAGGACTCTCCCAATGTTGTTACTGGTACGATTCGTATATTTCAGTTTGATGTGTATGCTTTGTTGGATCCTAGATCCAATTTCTCATATGTTACATCTTTGATTGCTGTGGATTTTGAAATGAGTCCTGAGATTATTCCTGAGCCTATCCTAGTTTCTACCCCAGTAGGTGATTCAATTATTGCCCAAAAAGTGTATAAAAAGTGTCCTGTTACCGTTCTTCATAGAGTTTTATTGGCTGATCTGATTGAGTTAGACATGGTAGATTTTATGTGATTCTGGGTATGGACTCCCTGTAATCTTCTTATGCCTCTATTGATTGTCGGACCCGAGTGGTCAAGTTTCAGTTTTTGGGTGCATTCGTGTTTGAGTGGTCTGGGAATTCTGTGTCACCCAAGAGTTATTTTATCTCTTACCTCAAAGCTAGAAAGCTTATTTCCAAGGGGTGTATTTACCATTTGGTTAGAGTCAAAGACACTAAGTCTGAGACTCCAACTCTCCAGTATGTTAACATCGTCAATGAGTTTTTTAATGTCTTTCCAAATAATCTCCCAGGGATACCTCTTGATAGAGAGATAGAGTTCGGGATTGATCTTCTTCTCGATACTCAGCCCATTTCTATTCCTCCTTATCGTATGGCCCTTGCAGAACTTAAGGAGTTGAAAGACCAACTCAAAGATCTACTAGATAAGGGTTTCATAAGGCCCAGTGTTTCTCCTTGGGGGTGCTCCTGTGTTGTTTGTGAGAAAGAAAGATGCTCTTTGCGTATGTGCATTGATTACCGCCAACTGAATAAAGTCACCATAAAAAATAAGTACCCCCTTCCAAGAATAGATGATTTGTTTGACCAATTGCAAGGTGCAAGTTATTTCTCAAAGATAGACCTTCATTCCGGCGATCATCAACTCAAAGTTAGGGAGTGTGACATCCTGAAAACCACTTTTTGAACTCGTTATGGCCCTTTTGAGTTTCTTGTTATGTCTTGCGGGTTAACTAATGCCCCAGCAACTTTCATGGACCTTATGAATCGAGTGTTCAGACTATATCTGGATATGTTTGTCATAGTGTTCATCGATGATATACTGGTGTACTCTCGTAGTAAGGATGAACATTTTGATTATCTTCGAGCTGTCTTGCAAACCCTTAGAGATCACAAGTTGTTTGCCAAGTTTAGTAAGTGTGAGTTTTGGCTAAGGTCAGTTGCTTTTCTAGGTCATATCATTTCTTTCGAGGGTATTAGAGTTGATCCCCAAAAGACCGAAGCTATTAGAAATTGGCCTAGACCTATTTCTCCGACTAATATTCGAAGTTTCTTGGGTTTAGCTGGCTATTACTGCCGTTTTATTAAGGGTTTCTCCTCTATAGCGTCTCCTATAACTCGGTTGACCCAAAAGAAAGTGAAGTTCTTATGGTCCGAATCTTGTAAGAAGAGTTTTCAGGAGTTGAAGACTCGACTCACTTTAGCCCCTATTTTGACTTTGCCTGATGGTGTTAATGGTTTTGTGGTGTACTGTGATGCTTCGAGAGTTGGGTTGGGTTACGTATTGATGCAGAAGGGTAAGGTGATAGCTTATGCTTCTAGACAGTTGAAACCCCATGAGAAAAATTACCCCACCCATGACCTTGAGTTGGCTGCTGTTGTGTTTGCTTTGAAAATCTGGAGACACTATTTGTATGGTGCCCATGTTGATGTTTTCACAGATCATAAGAGTTTGCAGTATATGTTTACCTAGAGATAATTGAATCTTAGGCAGAGACGATGTTAGAATTATTAAAAGACTATGATACGAGTGTGCTGTACCATCCGGGCAAGGCCAATATTGTGGCAGATGCCCTAAGTATAGTGTCTATGGGTAGTGTTTTGCATGTGGTAGAAGGTAAGAAAGAGTTGGCTCGTGATGTACATCGTTTGGCTAGATTAGGGGTTAGGTTGTTTGACTCTGCTGAAGGTAGTATAGGGTTCAGAGTAGTTCTGAATCCTCCTTGGTTTCGGAAGTGAAGGAAAAGCAACACTTAGATGCTAGTTTGGTCAGACTGAAGGAGTCAGTCAAGGACCAAAAAGTAGAGGTTTTCTCCCAAGGGGGAGATGGTGTGTTGAGATTGCAGGGTAGATTGTGTGTCCCAAATGTTGATGATCTGAGATAGAGGATTATGGCTGAAGCACATGGGGCGCGATATTCCATTCATCCTGGTACCACCAGGATGTATTGAGACTTGCGGGAAATCTATTAGTGAAGTGGCATGAAGAAAGATATAGCAGCGTTTGTAGCTAATTGTGTAACATGCCAACAGGTTAAGGTTGAACACCAAAGACCTGGTGGAATGATGCAAGAGTTTAGTATTCCCACTTGGAAGTGGGAAGAGATAAATATGGACTTCGTGATTGGTTTACCTTCTTCCCAACGCCATCATGATTCCATTTGGGTTGTCTTTGATAGGTTGACTAAGTCTGCTCATTTCTTGCCTGTTCATACTTCATATACTGCTGAGGATTATGCTAGATTGTATATCCGAGAGCTAGTCAGACTGCATGGAGTTCCCTTGTCTATCATTTCAGATAGGGGTACTCAGTTTACTTCGCAATTTTGGAAAGCTTTTCAGAAGGGTCTTGGTACCCAAGTGCTTTTGAGTTCTGATTTTCATCCGCAGACCGATGGTCAGGCTGAGAGGTCCATCCAGACCTTAGAGGATATGTTGAGAGCTTGTGCACTTGACTTTAAGGGAAGTTGGGATGATCAGTCACCGTTGATAGATCTTGCTTATAATAATAGTTTCCACTCTAGTATTGGCATGGCTCCGTTTGAAGCCTTATATGGGAGGAAGTGTAGATCACCTATAGGTTGGTTTGAGGTGGGTGAAGCGGCTATGAGTGGTCCTGATTCGGTATTTGAGGCTATGGAAAAAGTTAAGTTGATTAGGGAAAGGTTGAAAACTGCATAGAGTCGTCAGAAGTCATATGCGGATATTAGAAGGAGAGACCTTGAGTTTGAAGTTGGTGAGCTAGTGTATCTGAAAATTTCACCCATGAGGGGGGTGAAGAGATTTTGAAAGAAGGGGAAGGTTAGTCCCCGTTATGTTGGTCCTTACAAAATTCTTAGCCGTGTTGGTAAGGTAGCTTATGAGGTCGAGTTGCCTTCAGAGTTGTCCTCTGTTCATCCAATATTCCATGTCTCCATGCTTAGAAAGCATATTAGCGATGCTGTGGTAGTGGATTCCTCTGTGAGTGCTGACATTCAAGAAAATCTTTCTTTTGATGAGATTCCTGTTGAGATTCTTGATTTCAGTGTCCGAAGACTAAGGAACAAAGAAGTTCCCTTGGTCAAGGGGTTGTGGCAAAACCAATCTGTTGAGGGTGCAACTTGGGAAGCTGAGGCAGATATGCGATCCAAGTACCCGCACCTATTTTTCGCGAACTTCGATCAAGCTGAAGGTACCGTTATTTCCTAAATCATGCACTTTTGATAAAAGTTATAGCAGTTCAGCTGTAATTTATTGTGTTCAGCTGTAGTTTCTTAAATTTATGCATTCTATGTTGCATTCGGAGTGAGAAACGATGTGGTGATGAGTCTAACGAATGGTTTCAGCTGTATGCTCTATTCCCTATCTAATATTGGCATGTCTAGTGTCATTCAAGGATGAATGTTTCCAAGGGGGCAGATGATGTAATACCCCAGGAAATTTTTTGTTGAAATTTTGTGCGTAAACATGTTGGGTTCTATCTACTAGAATGAATTATAAATTTTCGTGTGGAATGTCTTAGATTATGACCCACCATTGTGTAGAGTATCGAATAAGCTTTCCAACGATATGTGTATCATCCAAAACGGACACCCGAGCGACGAGTTATAAACATTTCGATTGAACCACGAATAGTAGTGAACAGTAAAACGTGCAGGAAAAAGTACTGAGGCTTGACGTATTTTTGCTCCAACTTTAAATGATCATAACTCCTTGTACATAATGATCTGGGTGATCAACTATATATCAGCGGAAATCTCTGTGAGTCCTCTTTCCAATGAAATTAGTTTCATCCAATTTGTCTATCGAAGCAAAAAGTTATGGTCGATCTACTTCAGCCTAACAAAAGTAAATTTTTTGGTCAAATTCAAACGATCATAACTCCTCGTACACAATGATCTGGGAGAGATACTATATATCAATAAAAAGATATGAGAGTCCTCTTTCTAATGAAATTAGTTTCATCTAATTTGTATATAGGAGTAAAATGTTATGGTTGATCTACTTTAGACTATCAAAACAGTCCACCAAAGGACAGATTCGAGAATTATTTGATTTTTAGGAGCGTTTTGGTCATTCTCCCTCACCCAAAATCCGTTCAAACCCTATATTAAAGCCTATTAGAAGCATTATATATTATATTTCATCAAATTCCCTCAAAAAGAAACCCTAAGCTCCTACATCAAACTTCAAGAACCTCCAAAGTTCACCATTAATTCTGCAAATTTATTTAACATTCTAAGTTCCTAGTTCAAGAACTCCAAGAACCATCATTCAAAGGCACGATTAACATCTCAAAAATGAGTATCGATCTAAAGTTTATCATTCAAGGTATGTGGGGTTTTTCAACAAGAACTCTCTTTCGTTCTTGTGACCAAAAGTAATTTTCTTTACAAAGGCATTATTTTTATTTGATTTTTACGAATTTGAAGCATGAACCCATATCTTATGATGATTATTATGAAATCTTGATGTTTATGATTTTGAAAGATGAATTTACATGTGTGGAGATATAAAGCATGAATCTTGAACGATATTTATCATGATTTTGATATTTGGGTCATGAATCCCCATTAGAAAGTGTGTTTTTTTAAGAAAGTATCTGCTATAAGAACGTTGATATTGAATATTTGAGATATTTTGAATGATTTAACCTTTTGGTCTTAATGGAGTTGTTTTGAACTCGAGTGTGAAAGAAATCCACAACGTGGTTGATTTTGATAGATGGGAAGCATGATGGCTCCCAATGTATATTTATATATTACTGAAATTGTTTTATTATGGATTGTCTTTGAAATGATCTGAGCTAAGTCCGGGAGAAATCTTTAGTACCGAGTGGGAGGTATAAAGCGACCTTACTTCCCTAGAACTACGTGCCCCCGTAGGAGTGAGGTTGAGGCTGATTTATATAGTGATCACTAGTTTGTGTGGATTTGATATCGATAGTCCTACTCCGATGGGAAGAATAGGACGGCTCTCCCCAATGTGGGTTGTACGTTGGACTCTATGTAGCTCACATGGTTTATGTCGGTTATAGGATCTCCTAGTGTGTGTGTGTTTTCTTGTGTCTATGGTTAATGGTGAAGTGATTTGAAAGTGGAATTGTGAAAGCTATTCTTTCGAAAGATTTAAATGATATTTACATTATGAGAATTGATATTGTTGATGAACTGAAAGTGATTGACAAATTATATGATGACTCACATGTGTTATTGAACTTATTTCATCCTCTCATGATTCTGATGATTTTCTTTGGGCTATGTGAGTCTTTCATACATCCTGCATATTTCTTATAAATATTTATGAAGATGATGTTTATACAACTGCATACACCCTCATATACTCGATTTCTTTCCATGGTACTGACCCACATCTTTGGTTGTGGGCTGCATTTTCTCGGAATGTAGGTTCAGGTGCTCAGTTCCAGGTTCGACAGTGATTCTTTGGGCACGCTGTTGTACATCCTCTGTTGTGGTGAGTCCTCATGTTCCGAGGACGTGATGTCTGATGTTGGTTTCACGGAATTATTTACATTTGATAACTGAGTATGAGTTAGTTGGGGCATGTCTCAATGGCTCGCTGGTTGTATTGATTTTCTTAGAGGTTTGTCAGACTAGTATAGATGTTGGGAGTTGACTAATAAGTTGTATTTTGTTATCTTTCTGAAATTCCTTTATTCTTGGATGATGATTACTCTATTGATATTTGAGGGTTATTTGTGGAAACCCTGTTGATTTGTGTTAAACTGAATGAAAATGGCTCAAAGGGTTAGCTTGGTGCTACTCGTAGCATCAAGCACCATGTGACTCTCCGGGACCCGTTTTTTGGGGCGTTACATTACCCATTCTTGGTAGATAGTAACTCATGTCTGATTTGAAAGAGTCAGGGTTGAGGCCAAGGCAGCTAGGGCATCAGCTTGCTTATTTTCTCCCCTTGGCACAGGTTGGAGGGTTACTTCTCCAAGACACCCCATTAACTTCAGTGCATAATTATGATATGGTCGTAGTTCAGGCTTTTTGACTTCATAGCTTCCTAAAAAGGTGCTTAATCACCAATTGGGAGTCACCAAAGACTTGTAATTGCAGTTGTTTCATGGAAACTTCCATCTCAAGTCCAAGTATTAATGCCTGATATTCAGCAACATTATTAGAGCAATGATTTATTGGGGTAAAAGAGTATAGGATGACCTTTTCTTCTGGATGATGAACACCACATCAACAATAGCTCTATCTTGATGTACGGCACTATCAAAGTATATCTTCCACAGGGGTCTGGCTTCAATAACCATTGCATCTTCATTAGAAAGTTCATCGCTCAGTTCCCAATCATCAGGTATCGGGTGGTCTACCAAAAAGTCAGCCAATGTTTGTCCCTTTATGGCCTTTTGGCGAACACACACAATCTCAAACTATTGAAATGGAAGGTACCATCTTGCAATTTAGTCACTAAGGATTGGTTTTGACATCATAAACTTGATGGGATTTTCCCTAGACACAATAAAGACAACATGATCTTTAAAGTAGTATTTCATCTTTTCAATTAAGAAGGCCAATGTCAAACACAACTTTTCAATTGGAGAATACTTTATCTCATTTGGTGTCATCATTTTGCTAAGATAAAAAGAGAGTTCTCTTTACCTTTACTATTTTATTGAGCCAGTAGTGCTCCAACTGACCTCTTTTGTGCTGCGATGTAGAGTATCAATAGTTTCCCAGATATGGGTGCCGCAAGAACTGGTGGCTTCATTAATTATGATTTGATACTCTCAAAGGCATTACTACAAGCTTGGTTCCATTTTCCAGGTTTGAGATAAACCTCCCTAAATATTCTAGTCTTCCTTGAAGGCATTTTAACTCATGAATGTTTCGAGGTTCGAGCATCTTCAAAATTGCATCGACCTTGGCTTGATCAATTTTAATTCCTTGGTATCGCGCAATGAAGCCAAGAAACTTTCCATAAGTAACTCCAAAGGCACACTTTAATGGATTCATCCTAAGTTGATATCCTTGAAGTAACTCGAACACTGTTCTTAGGTCTTTAAGTGGTCGTTTCTCTGTATTGACTTCACCACTAGATCATCCACGTATCATTTAACATTTTTATGGAGCAGACCATCAAAGATGCTTTGCATAACCCTTTGATAAGTGGCGCCAACGTTCTTCAAAACAAAGGCATCACCTTGTAGTAATAAATACCTTTGGGCATACGAAATACAGTGAGTTCTTCATCCTTTGATGCGATGCGAAATTGATTGTAGTTGGATGAACCATCCATGAAGGACATTACCTCATAAATAGTGGCAGCATCAATCATTAACTCTGGTATAGGGGTTGAAAAGTCATCCTTAGGGCAGGCGTTGTTGAGATCCCAAAAGTCGACAAAAACTCAAATTTATCCATTCTTCTTTCATACTAGAACAATACTTGAAATCCACGTGGGATATTTGACTTCACGAATAAAGCCAACTTCAATGATTTTGTTAACTTCATTTTCAATTAATGGAACCAACTTTTGCCTAAAGCGTCTTTGGGCTTGCTTAATAGGACGAGCATTATTCTTGACTACCAACTGATGGATTTCTACTTTTGGATCTAAGATAGGCATTTCCTTATATCTCTAAGTGAAGACATTCATATATTCTTTGAGTATGTCCATATAAGCAATTTCCTCCTCTACTTCTAGAAACGTACTCAAGAATGTTGGTCTTGGGTCCTCATTGGTTCTAAGATTAACTTTCTTCAAGGGATCTATTGTGTCCTTTACTCCTTCTTTAAAGTTGCGATGAAGTATCTCTAGCATCTTCCTCCTCTTGAGGATCATGATCATTGATGGATACATGATAACACTGAAAAAGCATCTTCTATCTCTTCATCAACCTCTATTTAAGATGAGATATCTTTCTCATTCTGGGACGTAACATGATATAAGGATCCAACACTCTCTTCATCTTCCTCACGTTGCTTGGTATAAACCACAGTATAAGCCTTTGCTTTTAGCACCTCATTGCATGAAACTACCAGTTCTATCTTCCACCTTATTCTAGAAGGATTCAAACTTTGGAAATCCTTCTGGATCTTAGGCGAAGAGTTCATTACTGTACATTGACGACTTCTCAGACGCTTGTTATTTTTCTTCATATTTACAGGACCCAACCTTTCGAACATAGAACTTCTTGTGGTTGATTCTCCAAGTCGATCAAATACAGAAGGTTTTTTATTAGCATCAGTGGATTCTTCTTCCACGGTGACGTAATTACTGACTGCCCTTCTTATGGAGATACAAATTGGAGGTGGCTGCATCTATCCTAGGCCTTCACGTGCCTGCCGGGATGTACCCTCCAACGGAAGTTTGCCCAACCTTAATGGCTCATTAGGATTGTATCCAACCTTTAGAAATAGCTTGTATGCATTTAATTTGAAGCCTTTCTTTATACGTTTTACGGGGAGTGTCATATCTTGTAGCGTATTTTGAGCCACAGACTCACCAAGTAGCCTTGAGTATGGATTTATTATGTCAATCCTCCTGATAGGTAAATTTATCCCCTTTAGCATATTATCTTCGACATCAGATAGGTGACATTTTTCTTTCTTTACCTTTGGTACATAACGAAGAATAGGAGTTGTCTTTTGTTTCATAGGTGCGATGCTTTCTTTATTCAGAGTGAAGAGGGGCTTCTTGGTAGCTACTTTTTTTATAGTCACCGTGACCTTCTTAGATGCAAGATCATCACGGTTGGTCTTGGTGACATCTTCAACCCTTTTCTCATTTACAACATAATTCTTTAAGTAGAATTTTGCATCGGCAAAGTGTGACTCAGCTTCAGTGAATGGCTTATCATTGGCAACTTTCTTTCTTTTCACTCCGCTTTTGAGTTACTTCAAGCATTGATAGTAAGGGGATGAGATAATTTTATTCTCGTGTACCCAAGGCCTACCAAGTAATATATTGTATGAAGTTCTAGCACCGATCACATGCATCAATGCTTTTGATTGAAAATCATCCATATGAATAACTAACTTGACAGCTCATCTGGCCCTCTGGCCCCCTTGATTGAATCCTTGGATCATTATATGGCTTTTGGTCAGTTTGTCGATAGTGATACCAAGTTCTTTCATTGTACGGATAGGCAGGATGTTAACTCTGAATCCCTCATCAATCAAGATTCTATTTATCTTTTCCCTAAAACTTAACCTACCATGTACAAGGGACGATTGTGTAGGGTTCCTCCAAGTAGAAGATCACTATTTGTAAATGTGATTTTTGTATCACGTACATGTGCCTCTTGGCTAAGTGGCTCCATAGACTTTTCAAAAGATGGAGGAACCACCACGGGTGGGTTTTCACCCTTTGCCCCCTCTTTGGCAGTATTAAAACAAGATGTCTTGAGGTTGACTTGAGTAGTATTTGCAAGAAACCAACTTGGTAAGAACTCTTTCAAAGTTACTAGACACCGTAGTTTTTTATGGTGAAGCTCTATTACCATCGTTTTCCTTGGAAGTTCAACCAACTTTTGTTTCTTTACTATCCTCCTTCTAGTTGGTTGCTTGGATGACTCCTTTCATAGACTCGTTTTCTAGTGTCTGCACCTGGTCACCAAAGTCCAACCTTCATCATCGCCTTTGTCAACTGAAGACCTGTCAGGCTCTAATATTTTCTCATTATGTTCTTCAGCATATATTTGGACTGGATCGATCAAGCCAAAAGTGATAGATATTTGATAAGAACTGGCCATCTCATCGTCGAAGAAGATCTTTTTCTTATTTTCTATTTGCATGGATTTTTCTTTAAAGACAAAGCATTTTTCTAGAGGGTGACTCATAAGACTATGATATTTGTAATAATTAGGGTCATTGGTCCTTCCATCTTCATTGGGCCTCTTCATCTTTGGGAGTTCAATGAGCCTATGCTCAAGGAGTTCATCGAATATCTCAGCAACATCAGAATCAAGGAAGGTATATTTCTTTTCTTGCATCTTCTTTTAAGTTTTTTGATTTGGACGTGCTCCAAAAGTTGTCTTTATACTCTTTTTATTTCTCACCTTCGTGGTGACCTTTACAGGAGACACGTCAATATTCATAGATTCCTTGTTGTCATTTTTGGGGACAAACTTGCCCCATCTTTTGGGTTCCTACTTATCCTTTCCCCTTCGAGGGTCATGGATAAGCGTTGCTCCCTTTCCAGCCGAAGACATGCTCAACTCCATACCGTGAGCATGGGTAGCTAACTCTTCAAAGGATTTAGTCTTAATGCCTTGTAAGATGTAGATAAGCTCCCAGTGCATTCCTTGGACGCACATCTATATTACAAAAGCTTCGCTGAGCCTATCTTTGCAGTTTAGACTAGCATTTCTCCATCGATTGATGAAGTCAATAACTGGTTCATCCTTTCTTTGATAAGTATTTGTGAGCTCTACCATGCTCACTGTACGCCTTGTGCTATAAAAGAGATTTAGGAACTCGTACTCCAATTGCTCCCAACTATTGATGGAATTAGGCTCAAGGTCCGTATACCAATTAAAGGTGTTTCCCTTTAGGGAATAAATAAACTGTTTGACAAAATAGTCATCGTAAGTTCCAACATTATTACATATCTCAACAAAGTGTGCGACATATTATTTTGGGTTCCCTTTGCCCTCAAATTGTTGAAATTTTGGGGGTTGATAGCCAGCAGGCATTTTGAAGATATGTATCCTCGCAATGTAGAGCTTGGCATACACAAGGGAATACTTAGTGACAACATCATACTTGTCATTGAGGGTCCCTTCGATGAATTCCTTCAATTGCTCAATCGGGATTATTCCCTCAGAAAAAACTTGTACCTATTCAGTTGGTGGTGTTTGTTTCACAAGATTCTCTATCTTGTGAGCCTCTGGAGATTTTCAAGTGTATGGATAGACTCTCCATCTATCAGGCCTTTCACCTTATCCACTATCTTATCAATCTGAGCATCTTGATTCTGAACATATCAGGACCTCAATTGCCTTTGTCAGATTCGCAAGTTGCTCCTTCATAGACGAGGCACCAGTCATCATCGCTTGTATGATTACTAGAGATGTTGGAGAGAAACATGGATTGTTGCATAAGTTGATCTTCAAAGCACTAAGATTATGCGGTGTAAGTAGAGATGAAGCATTTGTTGAACGACCATCGCTCTTTGCGCCAGAGTATTTGGAACCAGAGTGCTCAAGTAGAGGTAGAGTCCTCTTAAGCAATTCCACCACATTGGTTCGTCCTTCCGAAGCACTTGCATTACACTTCGTTCCTTGTGGGGTTGAAGATCCAAAAACTGGAGTTGGCGCGGACGAAACTAGATGTATTTGTTGTCATAGCAAGCCTGTCTTGCTCCTTGTGACAGCTCCCAAGCTTCCAAAAGTAACACCAAGGATGTTTCTACTTCAGCAGAGAACTTTGAATTAGCAGCCTTAGAAGCAGTTGATTAAGAGTTGATCTTCTTGGAAGTCATTTAAGTGTTCTTAAAGTTTGAAATATGAAAAGTTGAGATAAGAGGTAGAAATTGTCTCACTGGGCATGCCAGAATTTATTGGATAGTAAAATTCTCGAGGTCGAAAATAAATAATCTATACAAGAAAATATTACAATAATCAATTTATTAATTTCAATATATGAGTGTTTCAATCTCTATGAATCCTCTGATTCTCCTTTTCAAATATAAATTCAAGGGTTTAAAGATTGATCTTGAATTTGAACTTGATTTGTTGATTTGTGGGACTTGATCTTGACTTATGCTTGAGTTCAAGGGCTTTTGAGCTTGTTCTTGAATATTGCAGTCTTGACCTTGACTCTTGATGAACTTGATTTAAATGCTTGAGCTTTGTAGAGAAATTGTGGTATTTGATCTACGAGTTCTCTTTCTTCTTGTTAGAGTTATGGGGGGTCTTTTTCTGAATTATGAGACCCCTATTTATAGTTGTGAAAAGGGAAGAGTCATGTTGAAGATAGACTTCTTTTGACCAATCAGATTTGAGTGACATGACACCTTTTATGGGCTTTGATTTCATTAGGCATGCTGCATCATTTTAATATATGGCATGGTCCTATTGGCTCATTCCCTTAACTTGGCATGCCACGTCATTTAACACGTGACACTTATTTGGGCCTCTAGAATATGACAATATCTTGGGGTTAGCAACATGGGCTCATCATTTGTAGCCCAAATTAACGGGCTAGCCCAATAAAAAGTAGACATTAATTATATCCATATATATTTGGATTTAAATAATTTATCCAATTATATTAATCCACAATATTTATTTGGGACTAATATATTTTGAATTTAATATAATCCGAATTTTGTACGGATTTTAATTTAATAAAATTCGTTGCTTACACTTGTGTTGTGCGACATTTTCCAACACGTTTTCCTTCTCATACCTACGATGATTTACTACACTCGAGGCGGGGTACTTTTGGAAACACACTCATTGTCTGTACAAGGTAGTGTGATAAGGTCTGCGTACGTTTTATCCTCCTTAAACTTCACTTATAAGATTTTGATATGTTATTTTTTGTTTTTTGGTTGGTTAAATATGTTATTTTTGTTTTGTTACATTGAAATATTGAAGGACCATCATACATGCTACCATACATCAGTACTAGAACACTATTCTATTGTGCCATTTTAATATTTTCAGTGGGTTTTCAGATTAAGTTGAATGCTTTAATTGGAATATTTATTTTGAAGGTTAAATATTAAGCTGATTGAAGGCATTGAAATGTGCATAAGTTTCAAAAGGAGGAAAATGACTACGAAGAATGAAAAGTTTAAATGATTAATGGACTTATTAGGACCTAGGTAAATTTTATCATTATTTCATGGAGATAGAGAAGCTATTTTCGAATAATTATCAGTTTAAGTGTAACAAATTCAGATATAAAGAATAAAAAGACAAAGAAAGGAACATAAAAGAAAGGAACAAAAACAACAAAATAATGTAATTATCGAAACGCAATAAACAACAGACACATAATAAATATCAAAATCAAAAATTACAAGACTACGCCTAGTATAATAACAAACATCAACAAGACTATACCCCAAAAAAACAAAACCATCTCTCACATAGTAACATCAAACACCAACAAGTCTGTATCCTAAAAAAAATAATCAAAGATCAAATTCTATTAGCAAAAATTGGGATACCCGTCAGTCTCTTACTTGGAAACATATGATGATCAATAAAGGCAAAGTTGAAAATTACATTTAATGGTACTTGAAAGGTGAAAATTGTTGTTTTTGGTAGGATGATTGGCTTGGCGTAGGCCTATTGCTTTACACAACAACTACATACCAAGGCTTGATAATTCTATGATGTCGGACTTCCTTGTTGGTGATTTATGGAATGAAGAAAAGGTTAGACAACATGCACCTCCTTCTCTTGTTCATAAAATTCTCAATACGGTCTTCACATATCAAGAAGGTGCAGTTGATTGGGCCATTTGGAAGCTAAATTCTAGTGGTATCTTCTCTTGTTCTTCGGTGTGGAATTTTCTTAGGGAGAAGAAAAGCACCAACTGGTCGGATTCACTCATTTGGCATAAAAATATTTCTTTCAAGAAATCTTTTCCTTTGTGGAGAGCTTTAAGGTGTAAGCTACCAACTAATGACAAAATTGTTACTTTTGGGCATGAACCGGTAGATTGTTTTTGTTGCCATAGGCCGAGTTTTCATACGGTGGAGCATATTTTTGTTATCAGTAATTTTGCTACACATATTTGGAGGTATTTTTCAGCCTTTTGGGGCACTCAGCATGATATCACTCCTTTGAGAAATTTGTTGATGAAGTGGCGGATTCATAAATATAATAATGATGTTCACAAACTCATTCTTCAAGCAACACCTATTTTTCTTTGTTGGAATCTTTGAAAAAATAGGAGTGCTAGCAAATATGGGGGAAAGAAATCTAGTACTACTAGAGTTAAATTCTCCATTATTAAGCAACTTCATATGTTGGTGACTATAGCTTATCCTTATATTTTGTGGCCGGATAATTGGAGTGATGTTGTTATTCTTATTGAGAATTGCCAAAATGAGATGAAAGTTACTCAATTTTGTTGGACCAAGTAGCATCATACCATGGTAAAGCTGAACACGGATGGAAGTGCTTTAAAAAATTCCAGAAAAATTGGAGCAGGGGGTATTCTGAGAGATAATGAAGGCAAGCTGATTTTTACTTTTACGGCACCTCTTGGAGTTGGATCTAATAACCAAGCGGAGGTTCAGGCAGCTCTTATTGGCATCACTTGGTGTATACAACATGGCTATAATAGAGTTATATTAGAAGTGGATTCCAAACTTCTAGTCAAGTGGCTCAAATGTGCTATTACACCGCCTTGGAGCATTTACAGGTACATAGAGGAGATTCAGCATCTTACTAGTATACTTGATTGTTTCAGATGTATTCATGTATACAGGGAGGCAAATTTTTCGACAGATGCGCTATCTAAAATAGCCATGAGGTAGATTCTACTCATTATTATTACAGCTTTCACCATCTTCCCCAGGAGACTAGAGGATTTTTCACTCTTGACAAAATTGATATGTCCAATTTTTTAAGGATGTTGAAACGTATCAAGAAACTACCCTAGATGGAGTTGGACTTTCTTGCACTTGGTATCTTCTGTTTCGCTTATCTTACCTCATCAACTTCATCTATGCTACTCTCTTCAGTTTATAGCCTTTATGAAGTGGTTTAGTTTTATTTTGATTTTCTTCTTACCTTGTAAGGGGAGAGTCTCCCTTATTTATGCTTTCCTATATTATATTGTACTGAGAGCAGTCCTATCTTCTAGGTGCTTAGATCTAGGTTTCATTTCTAGTATCGGGGATGAGTTGACCGGCCTTAGTAGACTAGTTGACTTTGAACCACCATAGGATCGGAGGTAAGGTTTATGTTCCCTTTTTGTACTTTCTTATTTTTTATTTATAATAAGGCTTGGGGGTGTGTGGCTCAACCCCTGACCGCCACAGGAGGTGAGAACCCCGGGTAAGGTCTGTTCTAAAAAAAAAAAAAAAAAACTCCACGAGCATTTTATTTGTATAAATATTGAATTTTAATTACATCATCAATGTATGAAACTTTAATTGAAATATTAAAGAATAATGTTTTATCCTTAGCTACATCTATTTCTTTTCATATAGTATAAAATAAGATTAAAAAGTGAATGTGATAGAGATTAAAGGATTAACGATAATTGTAGTAAAGTGAAAATAAAAACTTGTATGACTTTTAAATGATTAATTTACCAATAAAAATATTAATATATAATGATAAATTCTCAAACAAAGTGTTTCACAAAAGTAGCATAAAGAATTTAGATATGATCCATATAAGCATATTGATTATAATATAAACAAAAATATATTATGATAAACTCTTGAAAGAGTACTTTATAAAATTAGTTGTAGTAGAGAGAATCTAGGTAATATTCAAGACAAATTTTAGGATATATCGATCGAAAAAAGATATCACAATAAATTCTCAAAAAGTTTAATTAAAATAGCAGACAAAATATAGGGTAAAATGTATATTAGCATTACGGTTATAAATCCAATAAAGTTATTACAACAAACAAAAACAACAATAACTACATACTCAGTGAAATTCTACAAGTGCAATTTGGAAAAGGTAGAGTGTACACAGACTTAACTATTACCTCATGGAGGTAGAGAAACTATTTCCGAAAAATCCTTTATTCAAAAACAACAGATCCAAGTATGAAAATTATTGTAACAAAATCTCGAAAAAATACTTAATGAAAGTAGTGGATGAAATCTAGGGTAATATCTAGATAAGCATTATGATTATAAATCGAACATAAAATTAGTATAACAAACAATAATAGCAACATGCACATGCACAATGAAATTTCACGGGCGTTTGTGAACAATAGAGTGCACATAGACCTTACAACTTACTCGTGGAGATAGAGAGGTAGTTTTTTTTTAAAATTTTAGACTCAACAACAATAACATACTCAGTGTATTCCCACAAGGTGGGATCTGAGGAATGTTAAGTGTACGTAATCCATATCTCTACCTCAGATGAAGTAGAGAGGATGTTACGGATATATAGACCCCTGGCACGAGACAAATGACAGTATAACAAGAAAAAACATAAAAAAAAAAAAAATGAAGCAACACACAACTAGATAATAAAATAAACAAGACACCCATGGAGTATACTATGAGCTGTCTATCCGAAAAGCACAAACAACACCAAATCACTACTAACAAGAAACTACAAAACACATGGATAACACTAAGATTACAGGTACATCTGCACCAAAAATTCTAAACTCAAATACATCAAATCCATGCAGCAAAATTATGATATAATAAAATCTCAAAAAAAAAAAAAAGTAACTGACAAAATCTAGTTTAAAATCGACATAAGCATATTTACTATTATAAACCCAACATAAAATTATTATAACAAAAAATAATATATGCAGTAAAATTTCACAAATAAGATCTGAGGAAGGTAGAGTGTACATAGACCATAACACTACGTCGTGATGGTAGAGAGATTGTTTTTGAAAAGTTCTCGATTCAGTATAGCAAATTTAAGTACAAAAATCATTATAACAACGTCTCAAATATATATATGTAAACACACACTTAATGAGTGTATAACATATAGAATCTTGGTAAAATTTAAATATATATCTTAGTGTTGTTGGACATTTGATGGTGTATATCTGGATAGCAGACAACATAGGAGCATAGTATTAGATCACATGCGTATGATTTTCTTTTAAATTAATTGGAGCATCAACACCATATGAACTCCATTTATCATAACAATACCACAAATCTCCAAGGGTGAAATATTCATTTGTATCCTTCAAAATTGCTATAATAGATCTATTTATCTATATGTTTACCCAAGTTATCCGTACCCCCTACAAATGGTATCAGAGCCTATGCTAATTAAAGTTACGGAAGTAGTATATGTTTGGAGTTATTAGATTAATTTATTAATTATTATAAAATTAGATTTAGATATTCACCAAAATATTATAAATATTATTTAGATGAATAATGCACAAAAACTGCAACAATATAAAGAATTAAAATAAATAATATCTGAAAAACGTAAAGAATTAAAAATAAGGATAGAAAGACTACAGTATAACATAATTGCCGAAGTTAGCAAAAAACTCAATAAAGGCACAAAAAGAAAAAATATCAAATTTAAAATCAATAATAGATAGTCTAGAATATATATATATGAACATAACCTATATACATTTAAATAAAATGAACAAAGAAGAATTTATAATAGATGAAAAAAAATATGAAAATCATGAAGAATTAAAAATAAAAATAGTATTCTCTAATTTAGGAAGGAGATATAAGAAAATAGGTGAACATTTATATTTAATGTTAGAAAAAGAAGAATTAAAATTAGAAGATAAGTTGGCAGTCATGGTAAGAATAGAAAGAGAAAACGAAGAGATAGACAGAAAAAAAGAAATAGATAAAATAAAACAACAAACCACAGAAGAAATACAAAAAATAGTAGGATAGCTGCATTAGAAAAAGAACTACAAATGCTAAAAGATTTGTATGAAAAAAGACAGAAAGAAAAAGAAGAAAAAGATAAAGAACAAAAATTATTAATTGACATAAATCAATTTAAAGAAAAATTAGAAATAAAAAAATAAAGAACCAGAAACCAGTGAATTAGAAATAAATGCAATAGATACTGAAGAAATAGATAATTATGATTTGGAAGATTGTGAAACATATACAGAAATTCTAGAATACATAGGAAAACTAGAAATTAATGAAAAACAAGAATTAATTAATAAAGAAAATCTAGAACTAATAAATACAGAAGTAAATACTCTACATAAAAATATAATACCTAGTACAGCAGAAATAAGAAAACCAACCTATAATTACAAAAATAAGTTTAAAAGATATAATCCAAAGGATGAATATAATAAATGGACACCAAAACAAATAATTAATTACAACTTTTTAGATTTAGACTGTGTAATAGAGACAAATAAAACAATACAACAATAGGTAGGATACATGTCAAAATAATTATTAGATGATAAAATAGATACAACAAATACACCAGAATATATAGAAAATACATTCATAGGAACAGTAAAATTATGGTTTTTAAACCTAGCCGAAGCAAGTAAGAAAGTACTAAGATCTGATAATAAAACAGAAGGAACATCAACAACTACTAAAATAATACCAACAGAAATATTAAAAAAATATGAAATAGCTATAAGAAATGAATTTAGCGGTGTAACAACAGAAGAAGAGGAAGAACAAAACAAAGAAAAAGATATAAATAGAAATTTAATGTTAAAACTAGCAATATGTAATATGTGTTATATAGATGAGTATACATGCGCATTTTAAGAATATTATCATAAAGGAACACATAATATAGAAGAAAGTAAAGAAATAAGAATATTATATTTTAGTAAATTACCTGAACCATTTAGTTCAAAAATAATAAAGAGTTGGGATGAAGCAAAAATAGTAGATATCCTAGGAGCAAGAATAAAATTTTTACAACAATGGTATAGAAATCTATATGAAAAATATAGAGAAGAAATAAAAATGGAAAAAACATTAATAAGAAATTTAGCATGTTGCAAAGATAAAATAACACCTCAATTTGGATGTGAAGAAAAATATTATAAGAAAAGAAAAAGACATAAGAAATATAAGAAATAAAAAAAATCAAAATATAAGTATAAGA
>NC_061111.1:48299888-48301165 GCF_002878395.1 Capsicum annuum
TTAATGTTTTTTCCATTTTTATTTCTTCTCTATATTTTTCATATAGAGAAGAAATAAAAATGGAAAAAACATTAATAAGAAATTTAGCATGTTGCAAAGATAAAATAACACCTCAATTTGGATGTGAAGAAAAATATTATAAGAAAAGAAAAAGACATAAGAAATATAAGAAATAAAAAAAATCAAAATATAAGTATAAGAAACCAAAAAAAGATATTATGTAAAAAATTATAAACATAAAAGACCATATAGGAAAAAGAAATCTATAAAAGAATGTACTTGTTATAATTGTGGAAAACTAGGACATTTAGCTAGAGATTGTAAACTACCAAAAAATCCAAAAAAGAAACAAATATCAGAAATAAAAATAGAAAATACAGAATATATGCAGATAGATTATACAGATTATGAATTAGAAAGTGAAGATAGTATATCTGAAATTTCGAAGAATGAAACAGATAATGAAATAGATAGTGAATTAGATGAATCAAATGACTGAATAAGATATAAAAATGAATCAAATAACTGAAGAAGATATAAAAATAATAAAAAAGGAAGAATATTTAAATGAAGAAGGAACAGATCAAAAAATAATATTTGACAGTAATATATTTGACGAAATAAAAGGAAAAAATAATATTTGACCGTAATATATTTGACGAAATAAAAGGAAAAGAATTAGACTTAAGTGTAAAAAAATATTTAAAATACCAGCAACAAAAAATATATTTAGTAGAAAAAGGAAGAATACTACGTAGTAAGCCAAAAGGAACATTTAATAGACTGTAGATATGCAAAAGGAAAAGCTAGTATACCACTAGTAACAAAAAGAATAATTAATAAAGAAATAAACAACATAAAAAGTAAAGACCCAATAAAATATGTACACCTTGGAGGAACAGAGATATTAATAAAAGCATGTTTTAGAGAAGGAATATATACACCAATAGAATTATATTTAGCAGATAATAGAATTATAAAACTTATAGAAAAAAGTATAATAACAGCCATAAAAAAAAATTTAATATACCAAAAATTTAAATTTATAATAAGTGTGAATTATTCAGTAGCAATTGTTGACACCTAATTTTTGCCCTCCACGACTAAATTTAATCTTGAGTTTCTTCAGTTTTTAATAAACCAAAATAATTATTTCATCCAAATAAAAAAAAACTTAAAATATTTTTCATACGTGATTTTGTCATTTTAAGTAGCGATTATATACTATCGTGTCCAGTTATACAAGATTATATAATTTGTTACTTAAATATTTATTT
>NC_061111.1:48304165-48311331 GCF_002878395.1 Capsicum annuum
GGAAGATTCAACTCTTTTCACAAATTTGGGCATAAATTGGAGTCGGAAGCAAAATGGAAGGAAATGAGAGTTTTTGCATTCGCGGTAGGCCTACTTGGAACCATGGTGTTCCCGCAGGGGGGAAATGGCACAATTCATCCGAGGGTTTTCACAGTAACCCATGCACTCTTCTTTGGAATGGAATACAATTCTAAAAAACTATTCCACAACTTATCACCCATGATTGTCGCCGACATATACGCGTTTTGGGAAGATGTCAAGTCGAGAATCGTTTCTTTCAAGGCTGCAACCTTATATTACAATGGTAGATGATGATGCATTTGGTAAAAAATCCTAGAACGACACAACCTGATCACAAAACAAGGAGAAGTCTACAAGAATCGCACGACATGTGGTTATTCTTACACAAGTTCAAAAGGGAAGCATCCCACGAATTTTGGTTTAAGACTCTTGGAGAATTAAGAGATGGTAATGTCCAATGGTCCTTTAACTATCTTCGTTTAGGGAAATACATCATTCGAGGGGGTGAATGGCCATTTTTAGTGCTCCCGGGTCTCAGGGTAACCCGCCCCTACAATCCTGGCAGAGTTTTTAGGCAATTTGAGATCAAGAAGGAGACGCCTCAAATCGATTCTATGCTCAGATTCTTCATCGAATATGATGAAAGTAAGCCCTCGCTCAAACACTACATGATAAATGGATGGAGAAGGAAAAAGTGGGTAGAAGTCTCTTTCCATATAGGGTATAAACCTGAAGTCATCGATACTTACAAGGAGTGGTTGAAAAAGAGCCTCGCTGGAGCATTGAATTCGGGATGAAATATACCCACTTGAGTTGTGGATATAGAATCCGAGCATCAAATTCGGCTTCACAGGCTACAGGATGAGTTCCAGAAAAGTGAAATTGCGCACCGGCAAATGCACATAGAAGACGCTTTGACCATACATACATTAAGGGAAGAGTTGAAAAGAGCTAGGCAAGACGCTGGTGATGCCAGGCAATGCCTAATCGATTTGGACGATAGCATGGCCTCCCAACTCGACAGCATAGGAGAAATGACTTATGACTGCAAGGCACAATATGCGGCAATCACCTTATCATCAATAGGTATCAAATAGCACATGAGGTAAACAAGGAAAGAAGACGAAAACAGATGAAGAAGCCTCCAGTAGCTAGCTTTTCTATTCTCCCCTGCGCGGGAACTTATCTTCTTTCATGTTATTTCCCATTTTCCCTAAAAACTGTATCCTTGTTTCGTTATCTTTTGTAGGCATTTATGCTATTTTTATGTCTATATGAGTTGGGGGCTAATGGATTGACTTTGAGGAAGCATATATTTTCTTCAAAAAATTGTTAGGCCTGAACCCTTGGCTAAAAAAGGGTCATCCTAATTAGGATACACGTTATTTTAATGTCTTGTGTGATATAACTATTTTATGTGCTTATATGCGTTGGTTGAGATCAAAGGCAAGTTTATCCACAATGACCTACTGATGAATTTAGCTATGACTCGAACAACTCTGTGTGATTATTTCCTGTCAATATTTTGCATTACTTATCACATACGGAAACTAACACATTTGCCTTTGAGTTGTTTTACTTTGAAGATAACAGAAATTACTCCGTGTTGATAAACTGGCAGAACATCCCTACTTCACCCGATCGAAAGCACAGAAAATCCCATCCTCGGACCATCATTCAAAAATGACAGGAAATGATGAAGAAAGCGCATTGGCTATCCAGGATAATGTGATAGCGGAACAGAATGAGATGATTGCGGAACTTGTAAGAAAATTAGAATCGCTTCAGGTGGAAATAAATCGCACTCGAGAATTGGCTAAATTGGCCATCACCGACAATGCCCTTACTCTGGGAGGACACGGGACGCCACTCCAAATCCTTCCCCTCAGTACCCCTATTCTCTAGGACCAACCAACTAACGTATCATCCGACTCTACTCCTCCATTTGTCCAAACCACTAATCGTGAAAATAATCCAGATGCCTACCATCCACAAAATCCATCCGCAACCCCACAGAACCCGTCTTCGAATCCATTCCCAAATCCTCAAAACACATTCTCAAATCAACAAAACGCATTCCCAAATCTGCAAGATTTACTCCCAAATCCAAAAAGTACGGCAAATCTACCTTCGAATCCACCAAATTCATTTCCAAATCCGCAAAATCCCTCTCATATTCTGCCAAACTACTTACAAGGCCCACATAACCTTCCCAATTTCCAAAATGTTTGCCCCACTTACAAACCAAATTCCTTCCATCTGCAAAATCAAGCCTTCCTTCCAAATCCCTCTCAAGCCATCATATTCCCTGATATTTATGAACCCCTTCCTAACCCCGAGATGGACCATTACAAGAAGAAGGAGAAGGAATGGATAGCCCAGCATGAAAGGAATTTACTAGCCATGCAAGAAGAGATCATGAGGATCAAAGAGTCTCACGGGGCCAAAGACCACGACGGTTTGGGGTATGACGATTTGTGTGTTCACCCAGGAGTAGACCTACCAGAAGGATACAAGGTCCCTATGTTTGAGATATTTGATGGTACCAAAAATCCAATGGCCCATCTAAGAAGGTACTGCGAGCAACTAGTACGGATAGGGAAAAATGAGGCGTTATTAATGCGCCTATTCAGTCAAAGTTTGAATGGTGAAGCCTTGGAGTGGTTCATGTCTCAGGAGCCGAAAAGGTGGACTGGTTGGAAGACATTGGCCAAGAGTTTCCTTGACCGGTTCGCATTCAACATTAAAATAGTCCCTGATCGGTATTCACTAGATCGGATTAAACAAAAGAGCATTGAGATTTTTCAAGATTATGATTTCATTGGAGGAAAGAAGCTGCCAAAGTGCAGCCCCCCATGTCTGAGGTGGAAATGATATTCGTGTTCTCTCGCACTTAAGAAGGAGAATATTATACCAGGATGGTGTCCGCTGTCAGAGCGACCTTTGCAGATTTGGTAAAAATAGGAGAATCATTAGAGAAAGGTATTCGGACAGGAAAAATTGCTAAAACCCCGACATTATCTGGAACTGCCATGTTTTCTATGAAGAAGAAGGAAGAGGTAGGTGGGGTTTCTGCCAATTCTATTACAAAATTAAAACAGCAGTTCAACTGTAGAAATATTTTATCTTCCCCGCCATCACCTAACCTTCCGCACGCATTCTACGTCCACCCCCAATACCAAACTTCACTCCCAAATATCCCAACATCATACCAAGCTCCACAGCCAAATATCTTTCCCCAATACCCAGTTCCACCTCCAAATTATCAGTCTAATTTCCAAACTACTCCCCCAAATAGCTGAACAAATTTCCAAACACCTCCAAATTACCACCAAGTACCCCCTCCTACAAACCTAAGCCTGTATAACCTCCAGCATCCAAACCACGAAAAGAAACCTCCCCGAAACTTCACCCCACTAACTGAAAGTCGCACCTAATTATTTGAAAGATTAAAAAATGCTGGTCATTTACAACCAGTATAGCCAAATCTTGCCAATCCTAGCTCCCAGTTTTATCACCCTGATCAAAATTGTGCTTATCATTCAGGGGCAGCAGGGCATAGTACCGAGGACTGTCTTATCTTGAAACATAGAATCCAAGATCTGATTGATCAAAAGGTCACACGCTACAGGCACCTACTCTAAATATTAGCAGTAATCAACTGCCCAACGATGGGGGATCTATAGTTAACATGATTAAAATAGAAGGAGAATGGGTATCCGGCAAGACCATTACTCAAGTGAACTCCGAAAAGCGCAAAAGGGCAGAAGAGGTAGGAAAGATAGAAAAAGTTGTGGCTGCCTTAAGTATCAGTGAGAAAGCCCCATTTATAGTGATGACTGCACCGACTCAAGTGTACTCTCCCCCTTTAAAGAAGGAATTTATTGTGCAAACCACCGCTGCCCAGGGGATGAAGCGATCAGGATGATGTTATATCCCTGAGGAATTGACTAACAAGAAAAATTCACAGAAAAGGCCAATCACTGAAGGAGAGGCTGAGGAATTTTAGAGGCGTATGCAACCAAAGGATTAATCAATTGTCAAACACTTGGAGAAAATGCCAGCCCAAATCTTTGTCTTGGCACTATTATTGAGCTCGCAACACTACCGACAGGATCTGTCGAAGGTCTTGGAGGAAGCATATGTTCCCACAGGAATGAGCGTTGAGAATTTAGCTATGATGATAGGGAATATTATGGGAAACCATCCCATATCATTCAGTGATGAAGAGTTTCCGTTTGAAGGAGCAATGCACAACAAAGCCATGCATGTCACCGTCATTTTTCGAGATTATACAGTTAATCAAGTATTAATAGACGATGGATCTGGTGTGAATATTTGTCCCCTCTCCACACTGGTCCAAATGAGCTATGATCTGGGGAAAATTCATCAAAGCCACGTAAATGTGAGAGCATTCGATGGAGGGCAGAGAGATACCATAGGAGAGATTGATTTGCACATCCAAATGGGACCTGCAGAGTTTAAGACTAAGTTTCATGTTATGGATATCCATCCTAGCTACAACCTACTTTTGGAAAGACCATGGATACACGGAGCAAAGGCAATTTCATCACCCCTTCATCAATTATTAAAGTTCATTTGGAAAGATCATGAAATAGTCATCCAAGGAGAAGGAAGTCGAGCAGACCGTCCCAATAGTTATGTGTCGATGATTGAAGATGTTCTAAAAGGTAGCAGTTTCTATACAGTGGAAATTGTAAACTCTACGAAAAGAGATTCGACACCCAAAATATCAATGACTTCTGTCTACAAAATGATTGCAACTGTGATGTTAAGAAATGGGTTTGAACCTGGTCGAGGCTTGGACAAGAATTTATAAGGAATTATCGAGCCTATTGTGATCCCAGAGAGAAGCTCTAAGCATGGGTTAGGGTATCAGCCTACCAGAAAAGATAGGGTTGAGGATGAGCTAGAAAAGAGTCTGTTTAGGCCCTTGCCACTCCTGTTCCAGTCATTTCCCATATGAGAGATGTCAGATGATGATGGTCTTGGGGATGGGATAAGAGATTTATTTGAAGGATGCAACGCTATACCAGAATATCTCCTAGAGTCCAGCGGGGTGAAGTAGATTGCGCCAGGGGAGGCTTTGTAAAATTAGACCTCCGGTCAACTCATAACTCGTTGCCCATCGTGGTAGATGAAAGGGCAATTACTAATAGTTTTGAAATCGGTGATGATCTAGAGGAGGCCCCGCGATCCACCTTTTATATCTCAAAACTTTATTTTCGTATCTTACTGCTTTCAAAAAAGGCGGGGGCTTGTATTTGTGCAAGCCACAAGCCATGGTGTTGTAATTGTTTCTCAAATTTCAATGAAAAGGCCTTTATTTATTTGGAAAACTATATTAGTTCAAAAACGCTCCTAGTCATATGTTTTGTTGTTTTCTTATCATCTAACTTAGTTTGTTTGTCCATTAAAGTAACAGTAGCTTAAAACTTGCCAATGTTGTGTCATATCAATGCCTGAACGAACAAAATGAAGGGGACGATGATAGTTGAAAGGACGATGACAAGGAACGGTTAGTTGAAGATATGGAGGAATTTGAGAATCACGAAAAACCCAATCTGAAAAAAACTGAAACAGTCAACTTGGGAGATCACGATGAAATCAAAGAGACCAGTATCAGTGTCCACCTTGCGGTGCCACAAAGGGAAGAGCTCATCCACCTGTTGCGGGAGTATATCGACGTGTTTGCTTGGTCCAATGATGATATGCCAGGGTTGAGCACCAGCATTGTGTCACATAAATTGCCGATAAATTCTGAGTTTGATCCAGTCAAGCAAAAAATGAGAAAATTCAAGCCAAATTTAAGTCTAAAGATCAAGGAAGAAGTGACAAAACAAATCCAGTCTAAGGTTGTCAAGGTCACAAAATATTCGACATGGTTGGCCAACCCAAAGAAGGACGGTAAGATTCGAATTTGTGTTGACTATAGAGACTTGAACAGAGCCAGTCCTAAAGATAATTTTTCGTTGCCCAACATCCACACTCTCATCGATAACTATGCGAAAGATGAAATGCAGTCATTCGTTGATTGTTTTGCTGGCTATCATCAGATATTGATGGATGAGGAAGATGCAGAAAAAACGGCTTTTATTATGCCTTGGGGTGTTTATCATTACAGGGTAATGTAGTTTGGTCTAAAGAATGTAGGTGCGACATATATGAGGGCCATGACGACGATTTTCCATGATATGATCCATAAGGAGATTGAGGTGTACGTGGATGATGTAATTATCAAATCCCACGAGAGTTCGGATCATCTAACTGATCTGGAGAAATTTTTCAACAGATTAAGAAGGTACAGTTTGAAGTTAAATCCTGCTAAGTATGCTTTTGGTGTGCCATCAGGGAAGTTGCTGGGGTTCATAGTCAGCAGAAGGGGGATTGAGCTAGACCCATCCAAAATCAAGACAATTCAAGACTTGCCATCGTCGAGGATCAAGAAAGAAGTTATGAGTTTCCTGGGTCGTCTGAATTACATTAGCAGATTCATCGCTCAATGAACAGTCATATGTGATTCAATTCTCAAGATGTTGAAGAAAAATGCACTGAATGAGTGGACAGAAGAGTCAAAGAGTTCGAGAATCAAAGAATCCTAATCTAGAGGAAACCAAGGTGGTTAACTAGGAAGGCAATGACTAAGGAAATTGGATATTTGATCCTTCAAAGTACTTATTTATATCCTAGTAAGATGGATAAGAGTATTTTAAGGCCATTATGAGTTTATGTATGAACTATGTTTGACCTGAATTCTCAAGAATGAGATACGTAGGCGACCTATGTCGACTTCGGTCAACCCCTTAGGAAAATTTACCTTTTTCTTTTATATACAAACTACGTTTGACCTGAATTCCCAAGAATGGGATACGTAGGCGGCCTATGTCAGCTTCGATCAACCCCTTAGGAAAACTTATCCTTTCTTTTTATGTACGAACTACGTTTGACCTGAATTCTCAAGAATGAGATACGTAGACGGCCTATGTCGGCTTCGGTCAACCCCTTAGGAAAATTTACCCTTTCCTTTTATGTACGAACAATGTTTGACCTGAATTCCCAAGAATGGGATACGTAGGCGGCCTATGTCGGCTTCGGTCAACCCCTTAGGAAAACTTATCCTTTCT
>NC_061111.1:48311431-48315457 GCF_002878395.1 Capsicum annuum
TTATGTACGAACTACGTTTGACCTGAATTCCCAAGAAAGGGATATGTAGGCGGCCTATGTCGGCTTCGGTCAACCCCTTAGGATAATTTATCGTTTCTCTTTATGTATGAACTACATGATGACCTGAATTCCCAACAAAAAGGATACATAGGCGGCCTATGTCGGCTTCGGTCAACCCATTAGATTTTTCTATATATATCCCTAGCGTAGGCCTGAACTACGTTTGACCTGATTCCTACTTCAACGGGATACGTAGGCGCCCCAAAGGCTCGGTCATATAACCCTAGAAAATGGAAACTGGGGCAGAATTTTTGAGAAGGAATCTCAAAAATTCACAAGAGAAGATCGACATCCAACAAAGAGAATGAAGATCAGCAAAAACTTCAGATCCACTTAGATTGGTATTATCTCAAACAAGTTTAAACTAGGGCAGAAATTTTGAGGAAGACCTCAAAATTTCCACCAAATACCGGAACATATTCCAAATTCCCCAGCACCAGAGGTTAAAGCTTCGGAAACCACCAACTGTAACAAAGTCTGGGTAGTCTCAATATTTGGCTATGATAGAACTACTTGAAGAAACCCTCCAACGATAATCATGAGTTTTGGAAACCATCCATTGGATATAGTCAGAACAGCGAGGAAGACATTCATTGAGCTAGTACATGACATAACTGGCAGAAATTTTCTAAAATTTTACAGAAGTTTTCAAAATTATTTTCAAAATTTAAGAATATTTTCAAAAATCTTACGACTCACTTACTTAGTACTTGCCTAGACATCATTTGGGATAGAGTGTTAGGGTGGAAGTCTCAATATGGTGGAATTCCCAAGAGATGGCAAGGAGCAAATCAAGGATCGAAGAAGGTCAACATGGAGTAATTTCATTCAACTAATCATTTTTTTGTGGATGCAGGGATCAATATGCAAAATGAGAGTCTCTTTCAAAAATCTCCGAGCAAATTGGGAGCCACAACAGATCATTCATGCCCAAAACGGTATTTTAGGGCAGCCCTAAAAATAGGTTTAATGCCCATTTATTGAGGACCTTTTGATTTGTCCATCTCATTTTTTGAGATCGTCAGCGACAAACAAAAGCACTTTGTCTTCTTTACACGTATCGTATTTAGAAGTTTCCTAACAATAGTCGCTAATAAAAGAGACTTTGTGCTTACTAATCGTCTACCTTGAGTACAGGTACATGTAGAAAGCAGGACACTGACAAATAAAGCTAGGTAAAATTATTTTATCACTGCCACAATGGCCATTGCATATCATTGCCGCAAAGGCCATCACATATCATTGCCTCAAAGGCCATTACATATCTGTTGATGCGCTAGACATAATGTTGGCATCGAGGATATCATTAGCATTCAATAAATGTTGACACGCTAGACACAACGCTGGCGTTGAGGATATCATCAGCATTCAATATCTGTTGTCGCGCTAGACACAACGTTGGCGTCAAGAATGTCATCATCATTCATAATCTGTCAACACGCTAGACACAGTGCTGGCGTACAGGGTATTATCAGCATCCAATATATCTGTCGACACGCTAGACACAATGCTAGCATCGAGGATATCATCATAATCCAATATATCTGTCGACATGCTAGACACAATGCGGGTGTAAAGGATATCATCAGCATCCAATATATCTGTCGACACGCTAGACATAACGCTGGCATCGAGGATATCATCAGCATTCAATATATCTATCGATACGCTAGACACAACGCTGGCATCGAGGATATCATCATCTTTTCATGAATCAGAATCTGAATACATTAAGAGCACACGATTTGGAGGGACGCCTTCAGGTCGCTATCTAAGGATGAATGATATATAAGATTTCCTAGCAATTGACAATTTGAAGGTCATCTATAAGTCATATTATTTGAAATAGGATAGTGTGCAAGATTACCTATGAGTTGATAGCCTGTAGGTCATCCGTAAGCCACAGTAACATCCTAATCGGATAGTGCGCAAGATCGCCCAAAAGTTGATAGTTCAAAGGTTATCCGTAAGTTGCATCTAAATCCTTATCGGAGGATATGCAAGATTGTCAAATTGATACGTCCAAGGGTTCTCTATAAGCTGCGTCATATCCAAGATCAATTATGTGCAGGATTACCCAAAGACGATCAATTTGAGGGATTATCTATAAGTCATATTGTATCCAAGGTCGGATGATGTGCAGGAACACCTAAAAGCTAGCGATTAGAGGGATATTTGTAAGTCATCTTTTATCCAAAGTCGGATAATGTGTAGGATTACCTAAAAGCTAAAAATTTAAAGGATATCTGTAAGTTGCCTCGTATCCAACATCAAATAATGCGCAAGATCATCTGAAGATTGACAATTTAGGAAAAATTTATAAATCGATCATCGGCTATAACCGGAGAGGTTATCATGCCACATACAACAAGTGATATAGGTAACCAAAAGGGCCACCCCACTTTGAAAACATATTCGCTCGACAGATGAGCTAATTATACAATAACCAAGGAGGTTGTTGTGTCTATTATTGCGAGTTATTTCCTATCAAATAGGTACAATAAAGGATGACTTTGCTTTCAAGCCACAACTCACGTGGAGATATGGTACAAGATTATTACCTCTTTCATGAATTATGTTTAACACTAACAGTTTTTGCCTAAAGCATTGTTGAGAGCATCCGAGAGGATGGAAATCTCAAATAAAAACCACAGGTGTGGACGACTTCAGGCAGGACGCAACACAACGTGGAACTCTTTCTTAACAACAAAACAGGACATAGTCTAAAGAGGGACGTCAAACTCTTTGGACGCGAGCTAAAGGATGATCACCACCACCATCCAACCATACCCCTGTTAGAAGCCATGTGGGTATTTCAGGCTATTCTGGTTTCAGCTTCTCCTTCGGGATAGTTTTAAACTCATGCCGAGGGTAACCTTCTCTTTTTTTCAAATTCGGGTTGCAACACACTTAGAGTTTTGGAAATTATGTCCAGATAAGTTTTTGACTATGGATGTGAAGGATCCCAAATTCATGGTCAAGAGGTTACAAGCCTCTTTTCTACAACTCGATCAACTTGTCACTCATTCCGAGCCAAAGATGGTCTAAAATAAAAGACTATCTTTTCTACCGATTGAGTCGAACTACAAGCAGTCTGATTCCCTGAAATCTTGGGGATATATAGGCTGGAATCTATGTAGAAAACTCGACTACATTCCAACCTCCCCCCTAATCCCTTTATTCCTCAGTTTCTCAATTTTATCAAACACTCTAAAACTGAGATAACTTGTGAATTTTTTGAAAATCGTGCTTTAAATCAAGCTCTATGAACTACAAATAGCCTGAATTCTCATGTAACCTGAGATATGTAGGAAATCTAATACCGAGGTCCGACCATGACTCTATGAAACTCGTGCGAAAACCAAACTCTTTCAGATTCGAATCTATGGTCGAACAAAAATTAGGAATGTCAACCTCCTTTTGCCCAGGGTTACTTACATCCACCCTACCCAAAGGGAGGGGGCAGCTGTTGACACTAAATTTTTTGCCCTCCACGACTAAATTTAATCCTGAGTTTCTTCAGTTTTTTAATAAACCAAAATAATTATTTCATCCAAATAAAAAAAAAAACTTAAAATATTTTTCGTACGTGATTTTGTAATTTTAAGTAGCGATTATATACTATCGTGTTCAGTTATACGAGATTATATAATTTGTTACTTAAATATTTATTTTACAAAATATCGAATTTAATTAAGGCTTATCTTGAAAATAAATTCAAATGATTAAAATCTTAATCTAAATATAATTTATTCTCAAAAATAATTTATTTGGATATTTTTGACTCATGTATAGTATGATTGTGAAACTTTTTCTTTGCATTTTTCATTTGTTGACTCTCATTCTTGTGCAAGTGTGCTTATTCTTGTCATTCAAAAATTGGTTCTTGATAGTTTCTTTTACTTTGAAATATGTCACTTTTATGCCTTGAACATATATTAATTTCTTTATCTTTTCTTTGCATGC
>NC_061111.1:48318457-48382904 GCF_002878395.1 Capsicum annuum
TTTTCTAGAATCTCTAACTTAAAAAGATTTTCCTGTTTTGAATCGTTTGAAGTAACTTTTATAAAGATTTCTTAATTCCTTTTCAAAATTAAGTGGCGACTCTCTTTCAAAAGTCAAATTTTTCTGCAAAACAAAAATAGGGACTCTGCTGGGGATCTTACTAGGTTCTAACCAAATGTTTTATTTCTTCTTTGATTAACTGTTTGTGTGTTTATGTGTTTCGATTATGTAAAGTTTAATTATCGCATCTCATGGTATTTCCTGTATCTTATAAACTGTTTTGGGGTTTCGTGGATGTCCCGGCCCTTGTTGTTCAATTCCAAAATGTGTTGGAAATACGAACAGCTTATCAGCATGTGAGTCGTCTGGCGCTGTTCGTATTTTCAAACTCAAGTTGTCCGCTTGAGAACGAGTGTCCAAGTCCACTCTAGACACCGAGGATAGAACGAAACCAAAACCCTATTTTAGGCATGTGCCTAGGATGACCCAATATCCGAGCGGGGTATTGGGCCCATTAGAAAACCTGCCCTATGTCTATTTGACCCCGATTCAATCACAGACAAACCATGCTTATGTGTTGAAGAAATATATGCTTGTCTAAATTCAATCCATTATCCTTTAGGGTCGGGGAAAGGCTTATTTTGTCTTCTTTTATGTAGATATGGCTCAATTGCATTCTCGTGAAAAGTTCAAGATGGTCACCAAACCCGACGATTACCTAAAACTATGGTGGGATTACATGGGTACAAAAGATAGAAAGATTGTTAGAACACACATTGGGCATCTTCCATCTTTGATCGAGATGGACGCTTGGCCCAAAATTATCCATGTACTAACAACTTTTTGGGATGATCAGAACATGGTATTTCACTTTGGGGATGTTGAATTGACCCCCACCATTGAAGAGGTATTGATTTGCTACGAGAGTACGGAAATGTGTTTTAAGAGAAAGGAGACACCGAATAAGAATATTTTAGTCCTAGATGTGTGGGATCGTCAAAAGATCAAGGAAGCATTTTTAACTGATGACGACACCTGGCTAGGAGAACGGGATGTAGAAAATATCACTTTTCGTGAGTTGTACCATTGGTTCGGAAGATTCAACTCTTTTTACAAATTTGGGTATAAATTGGAGTTGGAAGCAAAATGGAAGGAAACGAGAGCTTTTGCATTCGCGGTAGGCCTACTTGGACCACTATATGCAAAGACATGAAGCAAGGGACAAAAAAACTTTAATATATAAGATATTAAATTAGTTCAAAAGATAAAAGAAAAGGTTAAAAATATTCCAGACTTAAAAATACCATTAGAATCAGACTATTTAATTATTCAAATAGACGGAAGTGATTTAGAATGGGGAGTTATTCTAAAAGCACGACCTAATAAATATAGCAATAAAAATGAAGAACAAATATGCGGCTACCAGAGTGGAGCATATAAAGAAAAAGGAAACAAGAGTTCTATAGACCTAGAAGTATTAGCAATAATATATGGTTTAAATAGTTTTAAGTTATATATTCTAAATAAATAAGAAATTTTAGTAAGAACAGATTGTGAAGCTATTGTTAAATTCCATCAAAAAATAAACGATAAAACTAGCAGTAGAAGAAGATGGCTGAATTTTCGAGATACAATATCTATTTATAAAAATATTATATTTAAACATATAAAAGGTAAAGAAAACAACTTAGCAGATCAGTTAAGTAGATTACAATTAGGAATATCTCCCCCAGTTAATTCATGTAAGTTCCTATTTACACTATATTTTTTCCACAAAAATATTTATGTTTATGAAGTTTTTATTTTATGTAACTACATGTAATTATTAAAATCATGTAACTTTATGTAAATCCTTAATTACCCTTAGTATATGGTTAATCTTTTAACCTTTTAATAGCCACGATGGATTAACCTGTAAATTTTTAGGAATTCTGGCTTTGAAAGTCTGCCAAGTCTGCTGAATAGACAACAGGACAAGTGTTAATAGCCAGGTTATTTTCTGTGACCATTATAATGGAGAATTTCAAGAAGCTTAATGCTCAGAAGGAATCTCTTCTTATGGAAAACACCAGACTAATAAGACAGATACAAATATTGGAAGCAAGTTGATGGCTGCCACTTTGCCAAAAAGTGAAGATGAAGATTGTTCTTCATCAAGACGCAGAATAATAAAATCAGGCAATAAGACTTCAAAGAAGAATTTAATTTCAAGAAAGAAAAGTGAAACTATAGAGACTATTCTGAATGGCATATTACTCTTAGGGTAAGCAACTAAATTAAATGGTCCAAAGTGAATTCTTTCCATTGCTTCTAGGGAGTCTAATGGTCTAAAATTTAAATTACCTAATACTGTCTATTGATATGAGTCTGAAGAAGAGGCTATGCCTTTGCCTTTATCTATAGGAGGCTGAGGCAATCCTGTTGGTCTCATGCTGAAAACAAATGAGTTGAATTAAACCAAAACTTAACTTATTTATTTAAAGTTTTAATTGATTTTGCTGAAACATTTGTAAATCTCTGTCTACGTCTATTACTTTATTTAATTCTTTATGTTGGTCTATATTTTGGCGAGTCCTTGATAGTAATCTAGTAAATATATTACTTCCTATTCTATTATTTGAAAAACTTATCCTTTCTTCTCTATTTCTTTAACCCTATTTTTATTATAAAATAGACACTTAGATAAAAAGATGTTTCAATAAAAAACAATAAAGAACATAAGCAATTTTTTGATTGGTTAATGCAAATATACTGTAAGATCCTATTCAGTACTCCCTCTCTCCTGTAGTTTCTTCATTAAATAAGTTCTTTTAGCCTATATTTTTCCCTTTTTTACCTTTTTTTTAACTTACCCTATAGCTTCTTCTTTAACCACACCCCAAAATAGTCACCTGGCTATTAACACGTCCTGTTGTCTATTCAGCAGAATTGGCGGACTTTCAAAGCCAGAATTCCTAGGAATTTATAGGTTAATCCATCGTTGCTATTAAAAGGTTAAAAGATTAACCATATACTAACGGTAATTAAGGATTTACATAAAGTTACATGATTTTAATAATTACATATAGTTACATAAAATAAAAACTTCATAAACATAAATATTTTCGTGGAAAAAACATAGTGTAAATAGAAACTTACATGAAGTAACTGGGGGAGAGATTTCCCTTTCGGGAACCCCCTTAAGATTGAATTGAAACTTGAAAAATTTTATTCAGACTATATTATACAACTTGGTTTATACAAAGGAAAAGGATTGATAGTTTAGGAGAAGGTTTTTACACATTTAGAGGGAAGAGGAATATGTTGTGTTCGGTTTTTTCCTTCTTTCTCATTCTTACCTTCTACTACTAAGTCTTAAGCCTTTTATAGGAAAATTTCTAGAAAAAGTAGTGGACATAAAAACAACTACGTGGCCTGGACATATGTGGCCGACACTTAAAGATAAAAGATAAGAAAGAATCTTATTAATGCTAGCTGGGTGCTCATTGGGCCCTATCGTCACATGCATTATTATTTCTTTCTTGACTCAGTCAGACACATGCTTCATAGTTTTTCTTTATTTTTAGAAAGTAATGATAAAGGAAGCACCATTCTGACACTGACACTGACTCGATTATTACAAGACACAAAGTGGGCATCCCCACCTGTCAATCTTATCTCTTACTATAAATAGCTTGTCTTTATTTTCTTGTCTTCTTCTGGATTAAGTGTCCAAATTGTGTAGGGCGATCGAAACGAAACTCATTCCTGAGTCATCGTCTTCGTAAGGGTCCTAAGTATCTTAGAAATGAGTAAATTCATTGTCTTTATTAATGTCTTCATCATTTATTTTTGGGACTAATATTTCTGTACTGGTACTAGGCTGTTCATCAACATACTTATGTTGTGTCTGTTGGCTGAAGAATCTATCCAAAGTCTATTTAATTATAGTCTCTATAGTTTCACATTTCTTTCTTGAGATTAAAGTCTTCTTTGAAGTCTTATTGCCTGATTTTATTATTCTGCATCTTGATGAAGAATAATCTTTATCTTCACTTTTTGGCAAAGTGTCAGTCATTAACGGGTTTGACTTGTCTTTACCGGTTATCGTTTGAATCGGACTAGCTGTACCAACATTCGGTACAATAGATTTCTGAGCATTTAAAGGGAAATGCACACACTTCTCATCCATTTTTTGAGGAGATGGAGAACTCTGAGTCTGATTGTTTGTCCTACTTGTATTTTTCTAATGATCAAGTCTTGCTTCCAATATTTGTATCTGTCTTATTAGTCTAGTATTTTCCATAAGAAGAGATTCCTTCTGAGCATTAAGCTTCTTTAAATTCTTCGTTATAGAAGAACAATGGTCACAGAAAATAATTTTTCCTACGTCTCTCTATATATTGAATTGAGGTATTTGATGAGTGAAGGTGATATATAGTAATCTGGTCCTAAGTATCCTCTAGCATGATTTGTTGCTTCAGTGAAATCATTAAAACCTTTAAAAATTGGGGTTTTAAAACCTTGTATTGACTCTAATACTTCTATCCATATTTGAAAATGCCATTAGTTTTACCATGAATAACCACATAATATTTAAACCTTGGCTTACTTTTTTCTGCTATATATTGGCATAGAGAATTCATTGCTGCCATAAAATGATTACGATTTTGGTTATTATAAGATATCCAAAGGTTGTCTACTAAACACTTCTGGGGTCTATCTAGAATGTAGTCTGGTCTTATTATGAATGACATATTACTCTCAGGGTAAACAACTAAATTAAATGGTCCAAAGTGAATTATTTCCATTGCTTCTAGGGAGTCTAATGGTCTAAAATTTAAATTACCTAATACTTTCTGTTGATATGAGTCTGAAGAAGAGGCTATGCCTTTGCCTTTATCTGCAGAAGGCTGAGGCTGTCCTGTTGGTCTCATACTGAAAACAAATGAGTTGAATTAAACCAAAACTTAACTTATTTATTTATTCCTAATTGTAATCTACTTAACTGATCTACTAAGTTGTTTTCTTTACCTTTTATATGTTCAAATTTAATATTTTTATAAATAGATATTGTATCTCGAAAATTCAGCCATCTTCTTCTACTGCTAGTTTTATCGTTTATTTTTTGATGGAATTTAACAATAGCTTCACAATCTGTTCTAACTAAAATTTCTTCTTTATTTAGAATATATAACTTAAAACTATTTAAACCATATATTATTGCTAATACTTCTAGGTCTATAGCACTCTTGTTTCCTTTTTCTTTATATGCTCCACTCTGGTAGCCGCATATTTGATCTTCGTTTTTATTACTATACTTATTAGGTCGTGATTTTAGAATAGCTCCCCATCCTAAATCACTTCTGTCTGTTGAATAATTAAATAGTCTGATTCTAATGGTATTTTTAAGTCCGGAATATTTTTAACCTTTTCTTTTATCTTTTGAACTAATTTAATATCTTATATATTAAAGTTTTTTTGTCCCTTGCTTCATGTCTTTGCATATAGTGGTCCTTCTATTTTTCCTAAATCTTGGATAAAATTTCTCACTAGTTTACTAATCCTAAAAACATTTGTAAATTTTTAATTTTTTTTAATTTATCGGGCATTTCTAATACCTTTTTAGCTATGTGTGGTTGGAGTTTTATTCTTCCATTTCCTAATGTTATGCCTAAGAAATTGATATAGGTCTTACATAATTCCATTTTTTTTACTTATTATTATGCCATGTTTAACAAATAATCTAAATACTATTTGTAACTGTCCTAAGTGTTCTTGCATATTTTGACTAAACACTAAAATATCATCTACATATACTAATACAAAATGTTTATATTCTCTAAATATATTATCCATTTTTCTTTGAAAAATGGGTGGATCTTTTTTTAAACCAAACGGCATAACTAACCATTCAAAATGTCCTCCTGGACATGTGAATGCAGTCCATTCTATGCTGTCTGGGTGCATTTTGACTTGCCAGTATCTTGATTTGCAGTCAAATTTGCTATATATTTTCTTATTTTATATTCTATTGATTAGCTCACTTTTATTTGGTAGTTTATATGCATCTGTTCTAGTATTGTCATTTAATCTTTTATAGTTAATTACCATACGAGCTTTACCTCTTATTTGTTCATTATGATTTCTTACCATAAAAGCAGCCGATCTATATCTAGAAGTAGATCTTCTTATTACTTCTAGTTTTAGAAGTTCTTTAATTTATATATCAAATTCTTTAGTATCTTCATTATTAGCTTCTATAGGTGTAGTTTTCATAGTGTATTCCAAATTAATTATATCTAATTTACACATTATCTCATTACCATCCCAATGAGCTAATGGTCTTTCTCCAATTATTTCCATTTTATCTAATATAGATATTATATTATCTAAGTCTTTTGGACTATTTATCATTCCTATTTTATTTATTCCTTGTTTAAAGTTATAAAACTGGGTTTCTATATTTATTAAAGTATAAACTTTTTCTATATTCTCTAAGTATTCATGTTCTTCTGTATTTATTAACGTATACTCTTTTATACATTCTTTTAACTCTTTTTCCTCTTCGTTAATTTTACAACTATTGTCTGTACATTTATCACAGCATGGCTGAGGATCTGGTTGAGAATCTTTTTGTGCTTTAAGTTTTTGTAGGTAATCTTGAGGTTATTACTGGAGTATGTGTGAGGTTTTTGAATAACACGATACCATCTCTAGTTATAAGGCAACCTCTCCTGTTGTGTAGACAAAATTTTAATCCTATCACAAAGTTTGTTCCAATATTTAAATCTCTTACTAATACTTGACTAATATTATAGGTAGGTTCGTAATATTTATTACACGTATTTAAGAAACTTATTTGGACTTTCTCTATATAGTGATGATAAATATTTTTGGATCCATCCATTTGCATTGCTGTAATTAGTGTTTTATATGTTTCTAATATGTTTTCTGGTATTATCTCTTTATTTATTATACAACTAGTACATCCTGGATCTATTAGAGCTAATGTTTCTATTTCTATATCTTTAATTTTTATTTTTACTAATACTTTTTCCGTAGAAAAGTCTTTTTCTTCATTGCATATTAGGCCACTATTATTTTCTATGTTCATAAGCTCTATTTCTATTTGTTCTAAATGTTTCGTTCTTTGTGTACTATTTTCATCTTCATATTGTTTAGCTTTTCCTTTTTCTATTATATTTATTCTGCTTTCTAGCTCATTTACTCTGGCCTCCATAGTTGTTATTCTTAGATTCGTGATTTGATTAGTTGTGTATCTTTGTTCATTATTTACGTATGATTCTATTTTTATTTTTAAGGTAGTTTCTATACAATTTATACAGGCTTTCATGTAACATTTTCTACATTTAGCTCTGTATTCCTTACTAGGATACCATCTACAAATTTGGCGTCTATTACTATCTATTCCTTTATTTTTTTGAAACTCATGGGTACACTCTTCTGTAACATTCATTAAGTTATTTATTACTAAACTATTTAAGTCTAACTCATCTATTTCTTGTCCTATTTCATTTATCAAGTTATCTTCTTCAGAATCTGATGAGTCTGTTTTGTTATTTTCATTTAATTCGAAACTTACTATAGAATATATGCTTTCTGTGTCTCACATATATTCGTTTACATTTAATAATGTTTCTTGAAAATCTTCTATTAACTGAGAGTTTCTAGTTCTGCTATTGTTTCTTTTAGAGCAAATATTTGCTAAATGATCTGGACTTCCACATGTATAACATTCTAGTTTATTTCTATAATTTCTATCATTTCTATATTTCCTAACATGTCTATCTCTATTTAAATAAGGTTTCTTTGCTTGTGATTTTCATAGAAAATATCTTTTACGAGTGTATGGTTTTTTGTTGTAATTATTGTAATTTTTATATCTTCTTGGTTTTCTTTGGTTATTATCATAATTTTGGGTGGTATATATTATTGATTTACAAAAATTCATTTCATTTTTTTTTAACTGTTTTTGTATTTGTATTTGTACATTTCTTTGTTAATATATCCATTACATGTTGTATTCTTTGTCCTATAGTCCATCTAGCATTTGGGTTTTGAATTACTCCATCTCTTTTGTACCATCTTTCTTCTATTTCTCTTCCTAATGGTCCTGGTAATTTATTAAATAATTTCTTTCCTAATTCCTCATTAAAAGTATTACCACTGGTTGTACAATAATAAAAATAATCTTTTAAAAAGTTTTTTATATGCATCCAGTGTGAGATGCTTAATTGTTCTAATTTTATCAATGCATCTTTTTGTAATGTTATTAGACCACTATTTGGGTCTTTTCCCGTTAATAAATTATGCATTTTATTTGTAAAATTATAAGGATTTGGAAAAACATTTAAAAGAATGTATAGAAGAGTATACGTTAATAAATATTGAAGAACATGAATACTTAGAGAATATAGAAAAATTTTATACTTTAATAAATATAGAAATCCAGTTTTATAACTTTAAAAAAAGGAATAAATAAAATAGGAATGATAAATAGTCCAAAAGACTTAGATAATATAATATCTATATTAGATAAAATGAAAATAATCGAAGAAAGACCATTAGCTCATTGGGATGGTAATGAGATAATGTGTAAATTAGATATAATTAATTCGGAATATACTATAAAAACTGCACCTATAGAAGCTAAAAATGAAGATACCAAAGAATTTGATATACAAATTAAAGAACTTCTAAAACTAGAAGTAATAAGAAGATCTACTTCTAGACACAGATCGGTTGCTTTTATGGTAAGAAATCATAATGAACAAATAAGAGGTAAAGCTCGTATGGTAATTAACTATAAAAGATTAAATAACAATACTAGAACAGATGCATATAAACTACCAGATAAAAGTGAGCTAATCAATAGAATACAAAATAAGAAAATATATAGCAAATTTGACTGCAAATCAAGATACTGGCAAGTCAAAATGCACCCAGATAGCATAGAATGGACTGCATTCACATGTCCAGGAGGACATTTTGAATGGTTAGTTATGCCGTTTGGTTTAAAAATAGATCCACCCATTTTTCAAAGAAAAATGGATAATATATTTGGAGAATATAAACATTTTGTATTAGTATATGAAGATGATATTTTAGTGTTTAGTCAAAATATGCAAGAACACTTAGGACACTTACAAATAGTATTTAGATTATTTGTTAAACATGGAATAATAATAAGTAAAAAGAAAATGGAATTATGTAAGACCTATATCAATTTCTTAGGCATAACATTAGGAAATGGAAGAATAAAACTCCAACCACACATAGCTAAAAAGGTATTAGAAATGCCTGATCAATTAGAAAAAACTAAAACTTTACAATTTTTTTTAGGATTAGTAAACTACGCGAGAAATTTTATCCAAGATTTAAGAAAAATAGCAGGACCACTATATGCAAAGACAGGTAGCAAGGGACAAAAAAGCTTTAATATAGAAGATATTAAATTAGTTCAAAAGATAAAAGAAAAGGTTAAAAATATTCGGGACTTAAAAATACCATTAGAATCAGACTATTTAATTATTCAAACAGACGAAAGTGATTTAGGATGGGAAGATATTCTAAAAGCACGACCTAATAAATATAGCAATAAAAACGATGAACAAATATGCGGCTACCAGAGTGGAGCATATAAAGAAAAAGGAAACAAGAGTGCTATAGACCTAGAAGTATTAATAATAATATATGGTTTAAATAGTTTTAAGTTATATATTCTGAATAAAGAAGAAATTTTAGTTAGAACAGATTGTGAAGCTATTGTTAAATTCCATCAAAAAATAAACGATAAAACTAGCAGTAGAAGAAGATGGTTGAATTTTTTAAATACAATATCTATTTATAAAAATATTAAATTTGAACATATAAAAGGTAAAGAAAACAACTTAGCAGATCAGTTAAGTAGATTACAATTAGGAATAAATAAATAAGTTAAGTTTTGGTTTAATTCAACTCATTTGTTTTCAGCATGAGACCAACAGGACAACCTCAGCCTCATGTAGATAAAGGCAAAGGCATAGCCTCTTCTTCAGACTCATATCAACGGATAGTATTAGGTAATTTAAATTTTAGACCATTAGACTCCCTAGAAGCAATGGAAAGAATTCACTTTGGACCATTTAATTTAGTTGCTTACCCTGAGAGTAATATGTCATTCAGAATAAGACCAGACTACATTCTAGATAGACTCCAGAAGTGTTTAGTAGACAACCTTTGGATATCTTATAATAAATAAAATTGTAATCATTTTATGGCAGCAATGAATTCTCTATGTCAATATATGGCAGAAAAAAGCAAGCCAAGGTTTAAAAATTATGTAGTTATTCATGGTAAAACTAATGGCATTTTTCAAACATGGATAAAAGTATTAGAGTCAATACAAGGTTTTAAAATCCCACTTTTTAAAGGTTCTAATGATTTCACTGAAGCAACAAATCATGCTAGAGGATACTTAGGACCAAATTACTATATTTTATCTTCACTCAGACAAAATCCAGATCAAATACCTTAATACAATATATAGAGAGACACAGGAAAAATTATTTTTTGTGACCATTGTTCTTCTATAACAGAGAATTTCAAGAAGCTTAATTCTCAAAAGGAATCTCTTCTTATGGAAAACACTATACTAATAAGATAGATACAAATATTGGAAGCAAGAATTGATCATCAGACAAATACAAGTAGGACAAACAATCAGACTCAGAGTTCTCCATCTCCTCAAAAAATGGATGAGAAGGGTGTGCATTTCCCTCTAAATGCTCAGAAATCCACTGTATCGGATGTTGGTACAGCTAGTCCGGTTCAAACGGTAACCGGTAAAGACAAGTCAAAACCGTTAATGGCTATCACTTTGCCAAAAAGTGAAGATAAAGATTGTTCTTCATCAAGACGCAGACTAATAAAATCAGGCAATAAGACTTCAAAGAAGACTTTAATCTCAAGAAAGAAAAGTGATACTATAGAGACTATAATTAAACAGACTTTGGATAGATTCTTCAGCCAACAGACACAATATAAGCATGTTGATGAACAACCTAGTACCAGTACAAACAGATTAGTCCCAGAAATAAATGATGAAGACATTAATGAAGACAATTAATTTACTCATTTCCAAGATGCTCAGGACCCTTACGAAGACGATGAATCAGGAATGAGTTTCGATTCGATCGCCCTGCACAATTTGGATACTTAGTCCAGAAGAAGACAAGAAAATAAAGACAAGCTACTTATAGTAAGAGATAAGATTGACAGGTGGGGATGCCCACTTTGTGTCTTGTAATAATCGAGTTAGTGTAAGTGTCAGAATGGTGCTTCCTTTATCATTACTTTCTAAAAGTAAAGAAAAACTATGAAGCATGTGTCTGACTGAGTCAAGAAAGAAATAATAATACATGTGATGATGGGGCCCAATGAGCACCCAGCTAGCATTAATAAGATTCTTTCTTATCTTTTATCTTTAAGTGTCGGCCACATATGTTCAGGCCACGTAGTTGTTTTTATGTCCACTCCTTTCTCTAGAAATTTACCTATAAAAGGCTTAAGACTTAGTAGTAGAAGGTAAGAATGAGAAAGAAGGAAAAAACCAAACACAACATATTCCTCTTCCCTCTAAATATGTAAAACCCTTCTCCTAAACCATCAATCCTTCTCCTTTGTATAGACCAAGTTGTATAGTATAGTCTAAATAAAAGTTTTCAAGTTTTGATTCAATCTTAAGGGGGTTCCCGAAAGGAAACCTCTCCCCCAGTTACTTCATGTAAGTTCCTATTTACACTATGTTTTTCCCACAAAAATATTTATGTTTATGAAGTTTTTATTTTATGTAACTACATGTAATTATTAAAATCATGTAACTTTATGTAAATCCTTAATTACCGTTAGTATATGATTAATCTTTTAACCTTTTAATAGCAACGATGGATTAACCTGTAAATTCCTAGGAATTCTGGCTTTGAAAGTCCGCCAAGTCTGCTGAATAGACAACAAGACAAGTGTTAATAGCCAGGTGACTATTCCGGGGTGTGGTTAAAGAAGAAGCTATTAAAAATTTAAGTTAAGAGAGAGAAATGAACAGGGTATGTAAAAAAAAAAGGTAAAAATGGGAAAAATATAGGCTAAAAGAACTTATTTAATGAAGAAACTATAGGAGAGAGGGAGTACTGAGTAGGATTTTACAGCATATTTGCATTAACCAATCCAAAAATTGCTTATGTTCTTTGTTGTTTTTTATTGAAACATCTTTTTATCTAAGTGTCTATATATATATGATTGATTAAGTTATATAATCTGTTAATTGCTTATATTTAAGTCAAGAGTTTGCTCATTATTATTGCTTATTGCTTTAGTACGACAACTATTACCTATAGGGCAGCAATAATTCACGGTAAACCACCAGGATGGATAGATCTTAATATTGCTTAAAGTTCTGCCATATGTTTCTTTTATATATATTGCTTTATTGCTAGAAATATTTTTTTTAAGAAAAATAAATTATACTAATAGTCTGTTTGATCAAACTTATTTTTCTTCAAAAGTGTTTATTTTATTTTAGTTTTTTGAAAAAAGTGTTTATTTTAAAAAATTAAAGCATTTGACCAAACTTTTGAGTGAAAATAAGTGCTTCCAGATAGCAGCTGAAATAGTTTTGTAGTATTTCTTTATCTGTCACATGCATGATTTTTTGCATTTAATTTGGATATTTGGATTAGTTACCTTCCTTTCCTGTTAATGTTTAAGAAGGGTTTGAGACCAACTTCAAGAAAATAATGAGTACCCCTTATTTGAAAATGTAATAAATGTCCCTGAGCTAAAATTTCCCACTAAGGCAAGGTTACTGAGAGTCTCAAAATCTAAGACACAATGAAGTAGTGTACCGTGCCGCCGATGGTGCATAAGTTTTGCCTCTAAAGCAAAAGGTATGGAATTAAGTTGCGCAGACTTTTCACTTTTGGTGCTGTATTCATGTCGAATTCTCCAAAACTATACTATTTTTGAAGAATCTGGCTCGCATCTGTTGACACTTTTAAAGAGTCTAAGCAACATATAATATAGAGTATCCCATTATAAGTTGATACAGTGAAAAAGTACAAAAGATTGCTCATAGCACACAAATTATTTTAATTTCCATGAGCTACGTGTTGACTCAAAAGTCAAGAAATATACTATATCTCATATAAAATGATAAATTCATGAGTATGCAAATAAGAAGTGCATAAAATCGTATAACCCTGTAATCCAACTAAAATTAAATCACAAAATGTCACAAAGAAAATTATTATAACGACTTTAATCGAAGTAAAAAGAAAAATTAAAATGGATTATGCAACATTTTTATTTTTTTTTTGGTATCTTCTTAAATATGGATGAATGATCGGAGAGTAGTGACAACTTGTTCTATTGTATCAGAGTTTTTTACGTCTCGAGCGTCTAAATTAATCTTCAATATCAATTATTTTCCTTTTCCATACTTTTTGAGCCATGGATGGCTGCTTGTTTCTTCAATTGTTGCTATGGGAGTCACAAATTGAATCTCCATTATATGTTCAATGAAGATCATTCCTTCATATATGTAATATAGTCTTTGCCCCTCTTTTTTGTGGAATATTAGTTTCTTATCTGGGGATATCATTATTCCTCTATATTGTGGTGCTTCAGTTGGCGCAGTCCAGTTTACCATTCGACATTCGGAACAACAAATGTTGTTCGGAGTCAATTATATGGCTTTTCAAGCCTCTAAATATCACAAACTTGCACAAATTATTTTTGATCGCATAGTAAACCATGTCAATCAATTCCAAACCTCAAAATCAACATGTGTCAACTACAAAGAAGGGCAAAATAGTCAAAACACATAGTAATTGAAACTCCATAAATTCAGATCATTACACTAGATTACTACTTGTATCACAATTCCATTTCAGAGTACAAAAGATGTATTTTTCAAGTGCATCAATGTATTATACCAAGCAAATAAAAAGTAAAACGTCATTTTTGTGACGAAACTAATGGGTAATTCAACAAAATATCAAAATCAAACTCTTGATCAACTAAGTGTGGTCTTGTCACGGCAAACCTTAACATGTAAGCCTCTCACCCAAACTGATACACAAGGGGAAATGATAGAAATGCTCCTAAGGTAAGACTTCTAGAACGAAGACGAACCACATAGATATAATAAAAATGGAAAGAATAAAATCAACACATGGAGCCATAACTCTCAAAATCTGGTGTCAACAATATAAGAACTTCTAATACAATCCCAGAGTCAAATACATCAGAAAAATAACCACAAAGGAAAATATTTGTCTCCGAACACTAATAAAGATATAACCAATACAGAAAGATAGAGGTGAACTTTGGACGCATGAATGTCCAACCCCTACCTTGGAAGCTCCAACAATCTCCCGAGTCAAGCAAGTTGAGGTGCACTCAGGCTAGGACCTGCACCAAAAGGGCGCAGTAGGCAAGAGTACGGTCCACTTGTACTCACTAGGTATCATAGGCCGACCAAGAAAAGTAGTAAATAAAGCATACAAAATATACACTAAGGTCACATCACCTGCAATCAGAAAATGTTCTAAAACGGTAGCCCACGCTGCTTGCACTAAAATTTCTAATATATCACATATATCATAACATCACACCAAAATAGAACAAAAGTATGCATTATATCTCATATAAGTAGAACAAGGGGAATATGCATATACAAGATCATCAAATACAAGTAAAAAAAGATAAAGTACTTGCATAGATGACAAGTCAATATGACAATACAACACAATATAAACGTAACAAGGTAAGTGTAATATATATGATGGATGATAATGATGCACGAGGTCGTTACACAACCTCTCAGATCGTCGCACAATCCCTGTATACACCTACAGAGGCAAGCCTTCCCACACAAAACCCATGAGGGTTCGTCAACCCGTATGTAATCTACATATCTCATATCTCCTTTTTGAACATCCATTGGAAAGGGTTTTATAAGATATTACAATAGCTCCTCCCCGACACATCTCTTGGGGGGGTTTAAAAAGGTGTTTCCAGTATTACTCAGGTGTTGCCATGGTGGTACCAGTATTTCATGAATGAGTATGTTATAAGGATGTAATGGTCACAACCAATCACAATGAGTATTTCTACAACCAACCAGATGATATATTGTAACGCCCCCAAAAATGGGTTCTGAGACATCACACAGTGGTTAAGACTACGAGTAGCCTTAAGCTAACCTTGTCTGCCTTCTACTAAGTCTGAATCTCATAATAAGGAAATGTAAATATCAAAATCATACTGAATGCGAAAAACTGTCTGAATATAACATCTGAAAATTACTAATCTTAGGGGTCTGATGAAACAATACTGAAAATCTAAAGCAAACTAGCAGTTTGACAAGCCTCTACTACTAATGCTAGAGAGTCACTGGGACAAACGACCAGCTGACTCAATCTGTCTGAAAGAGTACTGATTCATCTAATCTAATAGTCTGAAAACTAAAAGACTAAGTCTCTAACCTATGAAGACTCACCAACTGTCGGGATATAGATGGAGATGCTCGAAATCACCTACGCTGCTGAAACTGAGCACCTGAACCTACATTATGAGACAATGTAGCACATAAACATATATGTGGATCAGTACTTTGAGGATGTACTGAGTATATGGGGGTGAAATGCATACGTAAAAATAGTATATCAATCATTATCATAATTTGTAAAATAATGCATGCTAAATGTAAATGAATCACATAAACTGGAATATCTAAAAACTAAAATCTGTATCATGAGAAGCAAATCATTCTTTAAGAATTTAGCGAGTCATAAAATATAGTCCTAAAAGATGAACTAGTGTTCTGTTGGTAAATCATGCTGTCTAAGTGTAGAAAGGACTCACTTTTATATCTAAAATCTGAAAACTAAAATCTGTAGCTAACAATTTTTTGTAAAGCATAATCAGAATAAAGTTGTGAGACCTTACACTTAGTTTTACTAAAAGCTTTTCTTTACTATTAGTATCACTCTGTTCTGTATGGAGGTTCTTCTATCCGATATAAACCATGTGAGCTATCATGGAGTCCAACATCTTGTTCCCTTATAGGGTAAACCTCACGATGGGGAGAGGTGTCATACTTTTGCCAAGGAGTATAACCTAATCTAAGTGATCGTATCTGTATCTATCATCCATATAAAAATGAGAATGATTTGATAATTTGTACCTACGTTGGCTACGTAGTTCTACGAAAGTAGGGCATGCTAATCCTACACTTCCCGCTTGGTGCTAAATACTGCTCCCTTTAATCTATATGCTCATTCTATTGAAAATCCACTTAAAAAACTTGCATAAGGGTTTATTATGAAACCAGATATGTATTTATCTGATTAAATTTGTAAGTAAAATAAATTCTAATTTTTGTAATCTGTAATAAATCTGTAAGGTGGATTTCAAATCATATCTGAGGATCAAAAGATCAAATCTTTACTAAAAATCTAAAAATAAACTGTTTATCTAATGCTTAAAGCATAATCTTTCTTGAAATAATGATATTCAATCTAGGGATGATAACCCAGGCATCAATTTCATGCCAAAACATCATAAAGTTCATGCTTATTAATGTAGTTAATGATAAATCAACTCAAAAATATAAAATTTACTGCAATACACATGAAAATATGAAAATAGACATGGAATTCAACATCAAAATCACTTGAAATCTCATAATCTTACAAATAACAATAATGGATATGAACCCTAATTTAAAACTCATGTATATTCATACAAAATATGGAAAATTATAGTTCAAATCTAGTTTTTGGGCACAAGAATGAAAGAGGATCCTTTTTCATAAACCCCACATACCTTAACTGATGATTGAATGAAGAAACTTGAACTTTGAATTCTTATTTTTGCTTTTGAAGATAAACTCTTGATTATATTAATTTGGGAATCCTAAATTTTGAGTTTTCTTGGAGAAACAATAGAGGAAATTTAATTTTTTGGCGAGTAAGTTTTGAGCTCTAGGGTTTTTCTTTAAGAGAGAATGGATGAAAATATGCATAAAGTTCTTAAGAATGAGCTTAATTCTTTGTTTATGACGAATTGGGGGCTTGGAGATTGACCTAATTGCCCTTTTTTAAATTTTCAACGGGACTGGAAACAGTTAGATTTTTTTCGATTTTGCATGCCATCGCGACACGCCATTATCGTTGTGGCTCACTGGAAAAGGGATGACCAGAAAATTAGCCATCAAAGTGATACATTGAAATTGCATTGAGCCACTGGAAAAGGGATGAGTCTCATTTTTTCCTTCGTCGCGATGCGCCACCGTCACGGTGAGCTATTGGAAAATGACGAACGGGACCTAAAACTTTAACGCGACATGGAGCAACCGCAGAGGTCCACTGGATTTTGATGAATGTGAATTAAACCTTTACTGAAATGCAGTGCTTTCCTAAATAGTACACTGGTGTAAGACCTCATAAAAAATCTGAAGCACAACTCAATTTCTTAGAGCTTGATAAGGGGTCCCAGACTTAGAAAGTTTCAACTAATTGTTGGAACTTAGTCTTTTCTAAATCTCTCAAACTTTAATGAATTTATTTATGACCTTTCCAATCTCTGAAAGTTAGTTTTTAAGTAGATTCATGATCGGGGTGTCAATAATACATCTCGGGTGAGTTTTGGATTTTTCAGACAAGCGTAAGGGCGTGTTTGAAACTCCAAAACAGAAGCTCAGGGAGATTAGACCGTGGCACCTTGCCCAGTATGGTGCTAGGGAAAGCCAGCGATGGATACTGCGGCGCCTCGCCCAGAGCGGCGCTCCAAAGCCCAGGTGCCCTGGCCAGTCCGGTCTGGGTAAATTTCTGCAGTTAAGCTCCGTATTTTTAAGGGCAAATGGGTCTTTTTACCTTCACCCCATAGCTCAATAACACGGGATTAAAGCACGAAATAGCCAAATCCCTCATATTTTTGACAAAATCATCTCAAGAACAAACCCTAGCTTCAACAAGTTCAAGAAACAAACCTCAAGAATTCACCCCTCTAGGAAATTGACTATAAGGTATGTTAGGTGTTTATCAAAGGGTTTACTTCCACTCTTGGAGTTCAAGAACCCTTTTTTAATTACAAGATTTTTGATTTCAATATTTACATGTTTAAATTCAATTGTGTTCATGTATGTGTTGGTGTTCGGAGATCAAATTCAAGATTTAATTGCTAGTTTCATAAAAATAAAGTAACGTATGTGGTGGTAATTTCCCGATCAAGAATCTTTGAGTTGTAAATTGATTGTGGTAACCATGATATATTAGCGTGTCATTCATGTCCAAGTACAAGATTATGCATCTTAGGTGTTTAACAAAATGCTTAATTGAGTTAGTTGTGTATTTGGGGTCTCTTGGTGATCCTAGTGTTGAACTCATGTCATTACAATGTGTTAAATTTCTAAATATGCTAAAGTTATGCCTTGTAAGTGTTTGATGGAATGTCCATGAGAATGAAATAGTGAAATTGTGACATGATAGCATGCATTCCCCATTCATGTATAAATAGATGCCTTACAAGTGTTTGATTGAATGCCTCTATGAATGAATCATAGACAAGTATGCATTGTTATGATTTTCAAGATTTACTATATTTTAATTTTCATGCTATCGAGTCCTGGGGGTATTTAATACCCGATAATTTAGCTGTTTACGAAGATCCAATGTCAGTTACAGAATAGTATAAGCCATGTCACAATCAGTAGTACCCTTAGTCAGTCACGAAACTCAGTAGAACTAAGTCAATCACACAACTCAGGAAAACTCAGTAACCTCAGCATCAGTCCAGTATTCAGTTCAAAACTCAGTAGTATTCAGTCCAGAGCCCAGTAAGCTTATTCAATTCATAGAATTCAGTCAGTAACCAATTCAGTACTCAGTAATAGTTCAATCAATACTAGTATAGTTTAGAAATTAGTTCAGTGTCTATTTCAGTTGGGAGTAGGATTCAGCACCGAGTGAACCCAAGGATGGGGACTCACCTGCGAGCAGAGGGTGTGATCTTTAAAAGCAGTCCTTATATTCTAGAACTACGTAGCCAGCATAGGTTAAGACATCAACTTGCCAGATTGAGGGTTGATGAGGTGTTTTAACCTACCAGTTAAGGGTATTACCATTCTCATTCAGGACATGTGCCAAATAAGGGTGACTCTTCAGTGTCTTTACCCGTGGCACGGTACTGGCACCCTTCCAATTGGGGTTATAGGTTGGACCCCAGTTATCTTATTTAGGGCATGTCAGTTAGATGATTACCTCCCACAGTCTCAGTTCCAGTTCCAGTCTCAGTATAGAATTCAAAATAGTTCTACAGAAATCAGGACTGTCAAATACAGTCACTCAGTTATAGAAATATAGTATTAGTAAACTCGGATATCAATAAACCAGTGATTCAGAACTCAGTATTCAGTGTTACCACGATCTCAGTTAGAGTTTAAGCATTCATGCATGTACTCTCGTTCAGTTATGTTCACATTATTCAGTCAACTATTGTTCATGCATATAAACCCATGCATATCAGCCTACCTCACTTAGAATACCAGTATATTTAAAGTACTAACGCATATTTTTGTCTTGCACTATGATATCTTATATCATAGGTTCAGACGCACGGGCTTCCAACTGTACTTAACAACCCAATCTATCAGTAATAGAATTAGTGGTGAGTCCTCATAGTTTGAACATAGATTTATCATTTCAATTATATTAGCACTCAGTTTACTTCAGTAGTTGGAGTTAGTTGCAGAATTGTCCCACCAGCTCATTGTTCAAACAATAGAGGTTTTTTAGATAGATGTATTAGTATTTAATTGTCAGTATTTATTTCTTATTTGAACCTTATGGCAGATTTCCATCTAATTTCTGAATAATTATAGTATTGTCATTCAGTTATTACAGCAGGTACCAGTCATAGGTTTGCTTTAGTCCTTCGAGATTATAAGCACAGTGTAGTATTTGGGATACAGAATCGGGGCGTTACAAACTTCGTATCAATGCCTATAGGTCAACAGAGTCCTAGAAAGTCTAAAAACCGCGTCTAGTGGAGTCTTGTATATGGGTGTGTAGCGCACCACACTTATGGATATGAGGCAATTAGATGTTTAAAGTTTTCCTTATTTCAGTAATCATGTCGTGCGGGTGAGCACAATCTCAAGTTAAACTATCTATCTAATCCAAGTTTCACTTATGTTTACAGAATATGCCACCAAAGAGAACTAAGGGAAGAGGAACGGGAGACCAGTCAGCACCTCAGCCCATCCAGCTAGATCCCCTGGATGAACATATCTCCTATGCAGAATTCAAAGCTGCATTCACTACCCTATCCAATTCTGTAGTAGCCTAGAATAAACGGCCAGCTGCTGTTCAGGCTAACCTAGTGGCCAGTACTTCTGCATCCATGATTCGAGACTTCACCCAAATGAAATCCCCTATTCTTAGGATCTAAGTCAGAAGAGGATCCACAGGAGTTCCTCGATCAAGTTGAGATAGTCACAGATATCATAGGAGTGACTTCCAGTGAGAGTTCTAAGTTAGCTGCCTATCAGCTACAGGATGTGGTTTATACATGGTTTAAGTAGTGGAAGGTAGACAGGGGCGCAGATGTAGAGCCCATAGAGTAGGAAGAGTTTGCTACAACCTTCTTAGATAGATTTTTTTCCCTTAGAGCTGAGAGAGGCCAAGGTGCTAGAGTTTATCAATTTAAATTAGGGTGATATGAGTGTGAAAGAGTATTCTCTCAAGTTTACCCTGTTACAAGGTATGCCCCTCATGTGGTAGTTAATAATAGGTCTAAGATGAGCAAGTTTGTGTCTGGTATATCTCATAGTGTGGTCAAAGAGTGTAGGAATGCAACGTTAATTAAGGAGATTGACCTGTCCTGGATTATAGTCCATGCTCAATAGATTAAGGAGTAGAAGCTTAAGAATAAGGAGAGAGAGGGAGAACAAGAGAGCCAGAACAGATAGCTTCAGTTTTACTCAGCCTAAGTCAGGAGGCGGTAACCATTCCCAGTTTCACCCAAAGTCTTTAGTTTCACCTCCTTCCTCAGCTAGTGCTCCAATCCCTAAGTTCAGAAATAGTAACAAAGATGGAGCGCCAGACTCTAAATCTCAAGGTAGTGTCAGTAGTGCTCAAAAAAATCCTCTTTACGGTGAATATGGTAAGAATCATAAGGGTGTGTGTAGGGCCGACAGTGATGTGTATTTTGTCTATGCAATCCAGGCCATAAAATCTAAGATTGTCCTCAGTCAGGTTATCAGGGTCAGTATAATTGTCCCCCAGCCTAGTCAGGTCGCCCAAATCAGCAGGGTGCCTCTTCCAGTACCACGAATGGGCAACGCACAAATAGACTCTATGTCTTTCAGTCCCGATAGGATCAAGAAATTTCTCTTGATGTGGTCACTGGTACATTATGAGTTTATCATTTACATGTTTATTCTTTGCTAGATCCAGGGGCTTCTTTTTCTTTTGTTACTCCCTATATAGCTGTTAACTTTAGAGTCAGTCCCAAAATTCTAGTAGAGCCTTTCTCAGTCTCTGCCATAGTAGGTAAATCTATTATAGTCGATGGGTATACAGAAACAGCCCGGTTATGATATCTCAGAAAGTGCCTTCAGATTCTAGTAGTAATGTCAGTATATATAGAAAAGAAGTAGGAGGGGATGATCCCAACCCATCTTTACCTCAGTACAAAGTTTTGTACCTCAGGTATCACAATATCTACTCATGTCTTACATGTCAGCTCTATGATTATAGCCCATATTCGTGCACATTACGAAAATCATGTATGTTTACAGTCACTAGTATAAGGAGTTCCAGTTCGCTCAGTGTTACAAATCATGTTCCATGAACACAGAAACTCCAAACTCAGGACATGCAGCTCCTGACTCATGCTACTCTCCTAATGATTACTTAAATTCAGATTATGTCACGTCTATTTTTCAGTTTAGATCTTTTGATAAATCTATGATGTAGTTTTAAGCAATTGCTTAAATAGGAAAGAGTAAATATTTCATGATAAGAAAAGATTGTTGCATGCTTGTTTTACACGAGGGTGTAGTTATGAAGATAGGCTTGAATTTCATGTTAGTATGTAAGTGACTGGCTAGCAAGAAGTGGTATTTAGTGCATGAAAGGTGGGAAGTTAGAATTTTTTATGAAATGAAAAGTTGAGAAAATGAAGAGTGTGAGTGTCTACTCAGATCCTCGATTTACATCAGTTCCAGTATAGTCTTAGTTACCATCTTAGTTATAGTCTTAGTCCAGTAATTAGATCAGTAACTCATTTCAATTTTATGTTTGCTTAATCACAGCGTATAGTTATTAGTTATTCGGTTATCAATATTTTAGTACCTTAGTTTACAGACTACTTCATAATTATGTTATACGCTTGGTCTTACATTCTCAAGTAATACAGTTTTCACGAATTCATGCTCAGTTATCTCATGTTACTCAGTTAGTCCTTACCTCATATGTATAATACTCTATAGTTTCAGTCCAGCTATCCAAACTAAGTACATTTACATCTTATATGACCCAGTATTCAGCTATCAGTCATTCAGTTAATCAGACAAGTTAGCATGTTATGCATTTATGCTCAGTACCCGAGTGAGTATTCTCAGTAGTCTCAGGTGAAGTGTTGTGCTAAGGTGGAGAGTATAGTGAGAGAGTATTCGAGGAATATGTCTAAACTTGAAAATTTATAGATGGAGTGCATAATGCTTAGTAGCTCTATCTTAGATGATATTTTGTAAACCATATCCCATGCCACAAAATTAGAGCCGTGTTATAATATCTTATTCAGAGTCATATTCATACCATGCCAAGATTATTTACTCTCTAAAGTCACTAGAACTCTATAGAAAGAGTATCAAGGATATGCTCCAGTCGAGTATAAGTTTTCAGCATGAGTTAGTCCGTAAAGCCAATAATTCAGTTTAGCAATCAGATAGACAAGTTGTGTAGTTTGGTTTCCCATTTTTTTTATCTATATGCACTATTCAAAGTCTCGTGAACATAACGTAACTATTCTAAGATCGAGCAACCAGGTAGTTGCGAGTCCAATTCAGTACATGTATCATGACTCAGTTTTAGATCTCAGATACTCAGGCACGATTTAGTTCGTAGGTGCCCCTGCATCATCTTATGCCATTCCTCAGTGTCTTAGCCAAACCAGTATTCTTCAAGGGACATAATGTCCTAAAGGGGAGATGAACTTTAATTCCCCAATCTTTCATAACCTAAACCTTTCATCTTCGCTTCACGTAACGAATCCAGTTTGGAATAGTGGGTACTCATAGGTGGACCCTCAAGTTCCAATCTCAGACGTAAGTCATGTATTCAGGGGCTCAGTTCATGATATTCAGTTCATGTATTATGTTTTAGGCTTAGTTATGTTCTTATTTTCCTGTTCATGCATGCTTAGTAAATGATCTCAGGTTCGTTAGTATTCTCAGCTTAAGGTAACAGTTTTTCTTAAACTAGCTCAGTTTCATGCTCAGATTTCCCTTACAAACTTGGTACAATTACTATTGCATATCAATCAAACATTCATGAGTTAGTCCAGTCAGATGTTAATGCATCAGATATACATGTTCAGTATGAGACACTCAGCTTATCAGCAATCCCAGTCATGCATTCATGAATCAGTTCAGTCATGTATTCATGCATCAGATATGCATGTTCAATATGAAATTTCAATATGTCAGTAGTGACAATCATGTAATCATGTTCAGTTGTGTATGTTCGGTACATAAATTCAGTCTATCAGTATTCTTAGCCTAGTCAGTTTCATTCGAGGACGAATGTTCCCAAAGGGGAGATATTCTAAGACCCTGCAAAAAATCCTAAGCATAACTCAGTCCCTTCGAGCTTGATAACGGGTCCCAGACTTAGAAAATTTCAGCCAAGTGTTGGAACTTAGTATTTTCTAAAGCCCTCAAACTTTGAGGAATTTATTTATGACCTTCCCGACTTTCAAAAGTTAGTTTTTAAGTTGATTCATGATCGAGGGAGTCAATAATACATCTCGGGTGAGTTTTAGAATTTTTGGACAAGTGTAAGGGCGTGTTTGAAACTCCAAAATAGCAGCTCAGGGTGATTAGCCCACGACGCCTCGCCCATTCTAGTGCTAGGGGAAGCCCGCGATGGAGATCGTGATGCCTCGCCTAAAGCGGCGCTCTAGAGCCTGCGACATCCTGGCCAGTCTGATCTGGGTAAATTTTTGCAGTTAAACTCTACGTTTTAAAGGGAAAATGGGTCTTTTTCCCTTCACTCCACAGCTCAATAACACGGGATTAAAGTCCCAAATAGCCAAATCCCTCATATTTTTCACAAAATCATCTCAAGAACAAACCCTAGCTTCAACAAGTTCATGAACCAAACCTTAAGAATTCACCCCACTCTCCATGAAGATGACTATTAAGGTATGTTAGGTGTTTATCCAAGGGTTTCCTTCCACTGTTGAGGGTTGATAAGGTGTTTTAACCTGCCAATTGAGGGTACCACCATCCTCATTCAGGGCACCTGCCTGATAAGGGTGACTCTTCAGTGTCTTTACCGGTGGCATAGTACTGACATCCTTCCAACTGAGGGTATAGGTTGGACCCCAGTTATCTTATTTGGGGATTTTTGGTTAGATGATTACCTCCCACAGTCTCAGTTTTAGTTCCAGTCTCAATATAAAACTCAGAATAGTTCTCCAGAAATCAGGATTGTTAGATATAGTCACTCAGTTATCAGTAATACAGTATCAGTAAACTTAGATATCAGTAAACCAGTGATTCTAAACTCAGTTTTCAGTATTACCATGATCTCAGTTACAATTTAAGCATTTATGCATGCACTCTTGTTCAGTTATGTTCACGTTATTTAGTAAACTATTGTTCATGCAGATGAACCCATGCATATCAGCCTACCTCACTTAGCATACTAGTACATTTTAAGTACTGGCACATATTTTTCTCTTGTGCTATGATTTCTTATATCATAGGTTCAGACGTACGGGCTCCCGACCCCACTTAGCAGCCCAATCTATCAACAGTAGAGTTAGTGGTGAGTCCTTATAGTTTGAGGATAGATTTATCATTTCAGTTATATCAGTACTCAGTTTACTTCAGTCAGAGTTAGTTGGGGACTTATCCCATCAGCTCTTTGTTTAGACAGTAGAGGCTTTTCAAACTAGAGTATTTTAGACAGATGCATCAATATTCTGTTCTCAGTATTTATTTCTTATTTGAACCTTATGATGGATTTCTGCCTAATTATAGTATGGTCATTCAATTATTACAGCAGGTACCAGTCATGGGTTAGCTTGTGGTCCTTCGGTATTATGAGCACTGTGTAGCGTCTGGGGTACTGACTCGGGGCGTTACAATTGCCTTACTAAAAATGCCATAACTTCTCAATCGAGTATCGGATTTTGGTGAAATTGGTATCGATGGGAAGCTAATTCATTTTTCTACACAGTGGAGGGTCTAAATCTAGAAAATTCAACATGTCACAAAGGTTATTCATTTGTTAAGCGAACTCTTGACATTTTAGGAGTGAAATTAAGCTAGGAAAAAGTATGGGGTATTACATATATTTTCACGACCAACCACATACAATTCCACAACCATGTGAGCCTATATCCATTTTTATTTTCATTTCATCCATAAATTTTCACATGTCTCATATGTTAATAAAGTCTGAATATAATTACAATAGACCAATGGTACCACATTAAGTATTTGAACAACACAATACAATTATTCACATGTATTCAAGGATATTAGTATCACATATTACCCCACACGATCACATATATTACATAATATCTCAATTTCGATAATTACATTACATATAGTCCCCACACAGGCACAACACATAAATAATCATTTTTTATGATTAGTTTTCACCCTTAACATGCATTTTGGATCATCATTTACTACTCAGCGCAGTCTAAAATATTTAAGCCATAAACCACCACAAAAGTCAAAACTGATCCGCTACACTTCGAACCCACGACCTTACTTTTCTTGAACGACCTCTAACTCCTCTAAAAACATCAAATATAAAATCTATGCATGAAAACAAAATCAATGATACTCATATTGATTACTTTTGATTCTTGGTCAAAACGGACTCCCGGAATGGGTTTTCGAAATAAAAGGAAAAATCATAACTTTACTTCAATAATATGTTCTTCATGTTTTTGGAAATATAGAGCTGAAATCCTAGTCAAATCCAGGAAAAAATGAGGTTCAAATCGAAGAAAAATTATTTTTAAGCTTTACCGGATAAAATCATTGAAATCCAGGTTAGAATTAAGAATCGGAGTTGTTTTAAAGGTTAAATTAATGAAAAAAAAGTAATTATAAGATAAAAATATTATTTAAGTGAAAAGAAGTGAAATTGAGGTTTAAAATCTATCCCTAAGATTTTGGGGTTTTGAGAAATTAATGAAGAAATTACGAAGAAAATGGTGAATTCTTACCTTAAATCCGTCATAGAATCAAGCAATAGATGCTAATCTAGCTTCCCAAACTCCCATGAGCTTCACTTTTAAGATCCCACACTATTTTAGGGTTTAAATCTCAAGAGGTAAGATGAAAAAAATGAGTAAAGTGAGAAAAAAAGAGGGGGAAAATCTGCTATTTATTGCTGAATTTTCTGCTACAGCAGTTTTTTAAGTCCAAACGGACTTCGATGGGGTGCCCAAAATTCGTTCGGAGTCCGATATATATATGTAAATGAAATATGTAATCACACTAATTTTGATGCTACGGACTCAATGGAGATATCAAATTTTTAAAAAAATCATCATTTTCACAAAGTTGACCTCCGAAAGCCGAAATCACAATTTTCCAAATCGAGGGTCGAAATGAGATTTAAAAGTGTAAAATCACACCAAATATGTTACAACCCTAAAATCGACATTTCGGATCTGTTGGCAAAGTCGATTTTTCATTCAAGGTTGTTTCGATCAAATGTGAATCTCACACCCATATTTCTAATTTTTTCAACTTTCCGACCAATAGGTCAAAATGAGCTCGGATGCACCGGGACCCGAACGAAATATCTACCTAGCCTAATATTGATATTTCGGCGTTGTTGGCATAGTCCATTCATCCATCCATCGGATGAATTAATATATATCCACATAAGTCCAAAATAAGATTCTCGAAGCCATAAAAAATCACAATATCACATAAATAGTACCAAAATGAATCGAAAATCATGTCAATCACCCACACTCTAACAATACCATAATGCAACTATGGAGAGGGATAAAATAGTCAAATCACACAGAAATACACATTCACATATTTCATCAAAAAGTTGATCGTTACATCATCCACCACTAAAAATCTAGTTCGTCCACAAACTAAGGCAAATAAATACTTAAATCAACAAAGCTAGGGAAAAGAACTACATATATCAAACTCAACCTCCCAAGTAGCCTAATCTATAGGTCGATGTCATTACTGGACTATAACCACAAGGATCACTCTAGAGCACAACCGCCTAACATCCCTAACCAATATGGAGACCGACTTCTCAACAAAAAACAACTGCTCATCTAACTCAACTGACTCCCAACGAATAACATGAGACTCATCTGGAATGTAACAGTAAAGTATAGAAACATGAAAAGCTGGATGAACCACTGATAGATCAAGGGGGGAAAAGCTAACTCATAAGCCACATCACCAATATTCCAAAGAAAAATGGGCAAATATACCTAAGGTTAAGCTTGGCTCTCTTCCCAAACCTCATCACACCCTTTATAAGTGAAACTCAAAGGAAAACACGATCACCAATACCAAATATCAAGGTATGAAGTCTACAATCAGCATAGCACTTATGCCTACTCTGAGCTGCTCTAAGTCTATCCTGAATGACCCAGAATCTATCCAAACACTTACAAAGAAAGTCCGTACCTCGAGATCTCACCTCTGAAATATCCATCCAACCTATTGGGAAGCGACCATACCTACCATATAATGACTTAAAAGGAGACATATCAATACTAGAATGGTAGCTGTTATTATATACAAACTCTGCTAAAGCCAAATGTTGCTCTCACTGGTCACCAAAATTCATCACGCATGTGCGAAATATATCCTCTAAAACCTAGATAGTCCGCTCTGACTGGCTATCAGTCTTGGGGTGAAATATTGTACTGAGATCCACCCGAGTACCCAACTCATCCTAAAAAAACTTCCAAAAGTAAAATGTGAATATAGGACCTTGATCTGAAATAATGGAAACCGACACACCATAAAAATGCACAATCTCATAAATATAGATACGGTCCAACCTCTCAGCACTGAATGAGACTTGAACCAAAATAAAATAATTTTAATTGGTTAATCGGTCCATGAAGACCCAAACACTGTCAGAACCATGAGATGTATAAGGCAAACCATTCACAAAGTTTGTGATGATCATTTCCCACTTCCACTCAGGAATGGACAACCTCTGAAGCAATCCACCAGGCCTCACAGGCTTGGCTTTCACCTGCTGACAATGTGAGAATGAGCCACAACAACTGCTATATCTCACCTCATAACACCCTACTAATAGGGTTGTCTCAAATCACGATACATCTTAGTCTCACCAGATGGATGAAATATCTGGAATAATGGGCCTTCTCAAGATCAACCCAATCTAATCACTTACTCTCGGCATACAAACTCAGTCTCTAATCATCAAAACTCCATCTAAATCAAGTGAGTCTTCCTTAATCTCCCCACTCAACACCTTATCTTGAATCAAACTCAATCTAACATCATTAAACTGATGAGCTCAAATCTTCTCCATCAGAGAAGATCTAGCCTCCATAAATGCCAAAACATGCCCAGGTGTCAAAATATTAAGCCAAACCATCTGGTTAGCTAAAGACTGAACCTTTAAGGCCAAAGGCCTATCTTGGGTCAAAAGACGTGCCAATCTACCCATATTAGTCGACCTTCGGCTTAAGGTATCCACAACCATATTAGCCTTGCCCGAATGTAAAAAATAGTCAAGTCATAATCCTTAACCAACTCAAGCCAACTGTGATGCCTCGAATTAAGATATCAATGGGTAAAAAAGTAGTAAATCTATGATAACTAAGAACGCATAATGACCATATTGAGTCTGAAAAGCTATCTTCAGAATATTCGAAGCTCTAATCCTCAACTGGTGATAACTAGACCACAAATCACTCTTCAAAAACATAGCAACACCCTGAAGCTAATCAAATAAATTATCGATGCGAGGAAGAGGATACTTATTCTTAACCGTCACCTTATTCGACTACCAAAAATCAATATACATCCACATAAACCCATTATTTTTCTTCACAAATAAGATAGGCGCACCTCAAGGTGAAATACTAGGTCAGATAAATCTTTATCCAATAACTCCTGCAACTGATCCTTCAGTTCTTTCAACTCTGTTGGGGCCATCGTATAAGAAGGAATAGAAATGGGCTTGGTTCCCGACTCAACATCAATAGCAAAATCAATATCATGATTCAAAGGCATACCAGGAAAGTTCGTAGGGAACACATCTATAAACTTACAAACAATATGAATGAAATCTAAAAAAGCAGGTAAAACAACACTGGTGTCATGAATATGAGCAAAGTATGATAAACATCCCCTCTCAACCAATCTACGAGCCTGAACATAAGCAAAAATCCTCTTTGGACCCGAATGGAAAAAGCCCTTCTAAGCTATCCTTTGTACACCCAGTGAAGCTAATATCACGGTCTTAGTATAATTATCTAGGATAATATGATAATAGGCCAACCAATCTATAGAAAAATAATATCAAAATCAACCATATCTAACATAAGCATGTCTACAAAAGTCTCACATTGGGCAAAATCCACAACACAAGATTAGTACACTCAATCCGCCACTAAAGAATCACCTACCAGATCAGATGCATGAATAGGCATGGAAAGAATCTCACTAACAGAATCAAAACCTGAAGCAAAATACACAGACATATAGAAAAAAGCAAATTTGAGATAAAATAATATAGATACAGGTCTAAAACAGATGGGGAAGGTACTTGAGATATTAGTATCAGACGCCTCTACCTCTGGCCAAGTTGGTATAGCATAACACTGACCACAACAACCAATTGGCTGAATAGACCCATAACCACCAACTGCCTGAGTGGTCTTATGACCACCCCCATGACCTTCACTACCTATGCCCCTCACACCTCTAGTAGCGCCTTACCCCTCTGTAATGCCCCAAGAGTATACCCTGGGCATCACATGGTGCTTACAATCTCGAGGGACCACAAGCTAACCCATGAGCTGGTACTTGCTGTGAGTACTAAATAATATAATACTAATATAGAAGAACAATGGTTATGCCATAAGGTTTTAAGTAATGAAAACTAATAAAATCTATAAATGCCAAATTGATAAAAATAATATGACAATATCAATTGAAGTATGAATATTGAATAACTGACTGTAGTGTCTGAAAGCCTCTAAACTAACTGAATGTGAGTTGATGGGGCAGGCCCCAACTAACTTCAACTAACTACTAAACTGGAAGCATGATATAAAATAGTCTGTCCTTGAAATATGAGGACTTACCTCTAAGAAGTCTAAGAGAGATCCAGGAACTAGACGTTCAAACCTATGATATGATACATCATAAGGCAACAGAAGAGTATGCAATGAGTACTTTGAATGTACTTGTATGCTAAATGAGGTAGGTTGATATGCATGGTTTTATGAACATGAATAATAACTATTTGTATGTACATATATAGATATATATAACATGTAAAACTGGGTGCAGTGTATGAAATCTACAGACACTGAGGATACATGAAGTCTGTAAATGCTGAGAATACATGAGATCTATAAATACTAAGGATGCATGATCAAGCAAATAATATATTCTGAATATAATCTGTAAATACTGAAAATACTAAAGTTTGATAACTAAATTACTGATATCTGTATCCTATGGTCAAGCAACTAAAACTGAATTACTGGACTGATTATTGGATTGAGACTGTGGGAGCTATAATCTAATTGATATGCCCCAATAAGCAAGTTTGGGGTCCAACCTGTAACCCCTGTTGGAAGGATGTTAGTACCGTGCCACAAGTACTAATGCTGGTTGTGTGGATCCACTAAAATGGTATACTTTATTGCCCTAAAGGACTAAGGGTGTCAAGCCTGAATTGACGGGTGACCCCTGTGAGATAGTCAAGCCTAAATTGATAGGTGACTTCTCATATCCTACGCTTGCTACATAGTTTTGGAGTACAGGGACTACTACTAATGACTCTGCCTATCGGATGGGGAAGTCGTAATCCCTGTACTCAGTCATTACTAAATCCTACTCCCAACTGAATGACACTAGATTACTAAACTGTTCTGAGTTTAACTAACTAATTTGATAATGCTCATAATATATTCTGAAGATATTCTTTAGATGCTAAAACAAGACTAAGAAAACAACTATGGATTTTGGGTATTCAAAACCCACAAGACTCAAAACAATGATAGTAAAATAGTATCAAGATTAGGGGACATAACATGAAAGCTTTTATCAAATACTTATTCTTGTAAGCATTTTATTAAACACTTGAAGTTTATAGTTTAATCAAATCATGGGAATGGTATAGAACTTAAAGTAATATCATGAATTCAACATCCATGACACTAAATCATGATTCAAATCAATTGATAATAATATTAAAATATGTGAGATTTGATAACAATGATAATTCCATTTAAACATAGTGTAGAATCAAAGTTCATGGAGATTCATGGGTAAAATCATAATTTAAAATCAAGATAACTTGAAAATATCATAATTTTTAAATTTAAAATCGAATACTTGGACTCCATGGGCGAAAGGAACCCATGGATGAATACTTAACATACCTGGGTTGACGAGTTCGTGAGGATTGATGGTGGGTTCTTAAGATTTGGCCTTCAATTTTGAAGTCTAAGTTTTCTTGTCCTTGAAGAGAATGGATTCCTTTAAGAGTAGTTTGTGAATAATGGGCATATAATGCCCTATTAGACTTTAATTTCTTGTTTAGGATGGATTTAGGGCTTAGGAAAATGACAAACGACCCCTTGGAAATTTAAATTACTGACTGAAAATCCTAATTTTTGGTCTTAGCGCGAGGCGGTATAATTGTGTTGGGCCACAGGAAATTGACATTTGGGACCTGGAATCTTGGCGCGATACGATGAAATCCCAGTGCCTCACCCAATGGAAATCCCCCCTTGGCGCGACGTACCATAATCGTGGAGTCATACTGGAAAGTGGCAATTGGGAAATTGACTGGTGTCGCGATGCTGTGGGATCGCGATGGCTTACTGGATTTTGACAATTGTCATTTGTCCACCCTCCACGACGCAATGAAGTACAAGGCGGTACACTGTTTAACTAAAATAGTTTTAACTCTTTACTCGATTTTTGGATTTGGGCGACTTTTATATCATTGGAAAGCTGACTGAATTTCCTATGCAATGGTAAGCCCTAAACTAAAAAATATTGAGTATTTAGAAAAATTTATATAGGATAAATCATGTACTAAGAGTTAAATTAAGCTAGGAAAATACGGGGTATTACAATATCTTTCCCTTGGGAACATTCTTCCTCAAATAAGACGGGCTAGACTGGAAGCACTAAGGAATTGAGAGTACATATTGAATATACATGATGAAAAAAAGGTCTAATGACTGGGTCTGAAATGTGATTCATTACGGAATTGGGTCTTCAAATGCATGACTGACAAGAACATGATATGCAAATCAAGTTGAGCATGATAAAGAGAAATCTAAGAAAGGTTAATACCTTAAACCAAATCTGAGTTTGCGAAGAAATGATGACGGTACTTGGTCCGCATATCAGCTTCTGCTTCCCAAGTGGATCCCTTAATGGATTGATTCCACCAAAGAACTTTGACTAGTGAAACTTCTTTATTCCTTAGTCTGCGAACTTGATGATCGAGAATTTGGACTGGAAGCTCTTTGAAGGAGAGATCATTCTGAATATCTACTCGCTCAAAGGGAACTATGACGCTGGGTCACCCATGCATTTCTTTAGCAAGAAGACGTGGAATACTAGGTGTACTATAGCTAAATTTGAAGGCAACTCAAGCTTGTAAGCTACGTTTTTAAAATGAATGAGAACTCTGTAAGGGCTGACATATTAGGGACTGAGCTATCCCTTCTTGTCGAACCTCCTTACTCCCTTCATGGGAGAGATCTTCAGGTACACAAAATAATTGATCTCAAACTTGAGATCCTTCCTTCTCACATCTGCATACGATTTATGTCGGCTTTAGGCTGCCCTGATCCTTTGTTTGATCAACTGGACTTTCTCTAAAGCATCAAACTCCAAGTCCAGCCCTATTACTGCAGCCTCACCCACTTCAAACCAACCAATCAGATAAGTATATCTCCTACCATAAAGATCCTCAAACGAAGCCATCTGGATACTGTAATGATAGCTATTATTATATGCGAATTCAATCAGAGGTAAGTGGTCATCACAACTACCTTTAAAATTAATAACGCAGGCTCTTAACATATCTTCTAGAGTCATAATGGTCCTTTCTGCTTGACCATCTATCTGAGGGTGAAAGGTTGTACTGAGGTGAAATTAGGTACCAAAACCCTTTTGGAATGCTTTCTAGAATTGAGAGATAAACTAAGTACCTCTATCCAAGCTGATGGATAAGGGAACACCATGCAACCTAACCAGCTCTCTGATATAGAGTTTGGAATAGTCCTCGGCTGAGTACGAGGTATGGAATAGAAAGAAATAAGATGATTTGGTCATCTTATCTATGATAACCCAAATCAAATCATGCTGATGACGAGTACGAGGCAAACCCGTCACAAAGTCGATATTCACTTCTTCCAATTTCCATGTCGGAATACTAAACTCCTGTATGGACCCACTAGGTTTTTGGAGCTTAATCTTAACCTGCTGACATGTAGAGTACTTAACTACAAACTCTGTGATATCTCTCTTCATCCCACTCCGCTAATAGATCTCCCACAAATTACGGTACATCTTAGGGGCCTTTGGATAAATCGAGTACCGCGCACCATGTGCTTCTGCAAGAATTCACTGTCTCAATTCATCAACACAGGGCACACACAATCTACCTTGACAATGCAATACACCATCTCCCCCTTGGGAGAAAACCTCTACTTTCTGATCTCTGATTGACTCCTTCAACTTTACTAAACTAGGATCTCTATCCTCCTTTTCCTTCACCTCGGAAACTAGAGATGATTTTTAACTATTTTACACCTACACACTACCCTCTGTTGAATCGACCAAGAGGACACCTAGTTGGGTAAGGTGATGAACTTCCTGAACTAACTTTTTCTTACCATCATCTACATGAGCAACACTCCCCATAGACAACCTACTGAGAGCTTCTGCCACTACATTGGCCTTACCCGGATGATACAAAACACTCATGTCAAAATCTTTCAATAACTCTAGCCATCTCCTCTGATGCAAATTCAAATCTTTCTAAGAGAACACTTTCAGCAAGCGTTTGTGATCTGTGAACACATCAAAATGCACCCCATACAAGTAATGCCTCCAAATCTTTAAGGCAAATACTACAGCTTCTAGCTCAAGATCATGGGTAGAGTAATTATTCTCATGAGGCTTAAGTTGTCTAGAAGCGTCGGCCACAACTTTACCCCTCTGCATTAAAACATATCCCAACCTAACTCTGGAAGCATCACAGTATAAACAAACCCACCTAAACCATATAGAAATATCAAAACTAGAACTATAGTGAGTCGAGTCTTCAACTACTGAAAACTCTTCTCATAGGAATCTGACCACTGAAACTTAACTTTCTTCTGAGTCAATCTAGACTTGGGGGATGAAATAGTTGAAAACCCTTCAAAAAACCGATTGTAATAACAAGACAAACCCAAGAAACTAATGATGTCTGGCAGAAAAATAGGTCTGGGCCAGTTTCTCACCATTTCGGTCTTTTGAGGGTCAACTCTAATCCTTCATCGAAAATAATATAACCAAGTAATGGTATTGAACTTAGCCAAAATTTGCACTTACTAAATTTGGTGAATAACATAGGCTCTGAGAGTATGAAGTACAATTCTGAAGTGATCTGTGTGGTTATTTTTAGTACTGGAGTAGACAAAAATGTCATCGATGAAGATTACGATGAACATGTCTAAGTACTGTTTGAACACGCAATTCATTAAGTCCATGAAAGCTGCTGGGGCATTTGTAAGACCAAAGGACATGACTAGAAACATGAAGTGACCATACCGGGTTTGGAAAGCTATTTTAGGAATGTCACATTCTCTGACTCTGAGTTAATAATAGCCTGATTTGAGGTCTATCTTAGAAAAATAACTGCCAGCCTGAAGTTGGTCAAATAAGTCATTAATTCTAGGAAGTGGATATTTATTCTTGATGGTGACTTTATTCAAATAATAGTAGTCAATACATATTCTTAGAGAACCATCTTTCTTACACATGAATAGAACTGGTGCACCCCACAGGGAGACGTTGGGTCTGGTGAACCCCTTTTCTAAAAGGTCCTTTAACTATTTTTTTCAAATTTTTGAGTTAGGCTAGAGCCATTCTATATGGCAGAATAGAGATAAGATGAGTATCTGGGGGAAGATCTATTCCAAAGTTGATTTCCCTTTTGGGAGGAACCCAGGAAGATCTTTAGGAAACACATCTAAGAATTCATTTACTACTGGAAATGATTCAAGACTAAGAGTCTCTAAAAAGAGTCTTTGACTCATACAAGATGATAGACACATCCCTTGGATATTATTTTACTCGCTCTAAGGTATAAAATCAATTGACCCTTAAACGTTGTAGTACTATCCCTCCATTCAAGGACTGGTTTATTTGGAAACTAAAACTGAATTATTTTTCTACAATCAACTTAGGCATAGAATGAATGGATCCAATCCATTCCAAGAATGACATCAAATTCCATGATCTCTAACTCCATAAGATCAACTGAAGTGACTTTCTGAGATATTATGATCGAGCAGTTCCTGTATACCTTCCTGGCTACAATGGAAACACCTACTGGGGTAGGCACTAAAATGGGCTGTGCTAAGATTTCTGGACTGATCTCAAAATTGATGCTATATAAGGGGTTACAAAAGAAAGAGAAGCTCCAGGGTCTAGTAAAAACATATAAGTGAAAGATTTATAAGATACCAGTAACTATGTTAAGAGAATTTTCCTAATCTTCTCAGGACTAAAGAGAATATAATTTGTTTGGATGCTAACACCGGTAGCACTGAAAGTGGCACCATGCTGAGTTGGGTGACCGACTGGAATTGATGACTGATGGGACTGGCCCTATTGATTTAAATCCCTACCTTTCTGAGCAACTACCCGACACTCCCAAATCTAATGGCCTGACTTGCCACACCCAAAGTATATATCACTGCCAGATATACACTCACCCTGATGGTTTCTAACATATTTCTGACATAAACGATTCGTACGGGCACTGTTAACACTGTTTTGGGACTTAGAGCCTGGTGCCCTATCCTTATTATCATTTCTGAATTATGGCACTGGGGCACTGGCTGAAGAGGGTACTGGGATTGAAGACCTCTTACAAAAGTGAGGACGGTTACCACCTTCTGATCTTGGTTGGCTGAAATTGAAACTACCCATTTTAGCCTTTTTGTTCTCCTTTTCTCTCCTTAGTCTTCTACTCCTTAATTTGTTCAACATAGACCATCAACCTATACAAGTCCATCTCCCTGATCAGCATTACTGTCCTACACTTCTTGACCATACTATCAGACACACCAGACATAAACTTGCTCATCTTAGACATGCTGTCAACTACTACATGAGGAGTATACCTAGCTAACTGAGTAAACTTGAGGGAATACTCTTTCACGCTCATGTTTCCCTGCATCGAGTTAATAAATTCTAAAACCTTGGATTCCCTCAACTCCTACGGGAATAATCTATATAAGAAAGTTATAGCAAACTTCTCCCACTCTACAGGCCCTGCGTCTACGCCTCTATCTACCTTCTACTTCTTAAACCATGAGTGGGCTACATCCTACAACTGATATGTATCTAACTCAGCACTCTTAGTAAAATTTACTTCTATGATATCTTTCACCTTATGCACCATGTTTAAGAATTCTTGTAGAACCTCTTAAGACTTAGATCCTGAAAAGGAAGAAGGATTCATCTAGGTGAAGTCCCAAATTTTGGCTATGGAATCATGGGCCACTGGAATGACTGGAACAGTGGCTGGCTATGCATTCTGAGCTACTACAGACTGGGTTAGAGTAGAGAATGCAGCTCTGAACACTGCATGAGAAATATGCTTATTCAGGAGATCTTTCTAAATAGGCGAAGGTGCTGGTTGGTTCCCGTTTCTTCTTCTGTTTGTCTTTTTGGGAGGAATGTTCTGTAAACGGAAGGAAGATTAGATTAGACAGAGAGTTTAACATGATCTCTTGCTCAATCGCACAACATGAATACAAAAATAAGGGAAATTCTTCCTAAACATCTCGAAACCTCTTGTCCATAAGTGTGGCATGCTTCACACCAATGCACAGAACTCTACTTGACACAGCTTTCAGCTTTCCTAGGACACTTTAAAACCTTAGGCTCGGATACTAAGTTTTTAATGCCCCAAGAGTCCACCCTGGGCGTCACATAGTGCTTACAGTCCTGAGGAACCACAAGCTAACCCATGAGCTGGTACCTGCTGTGAGTACTAATAATATAATGATAATGCAGAAGAACAACGGTTATTCCATAAATGTCAAACTGATAAAAGTAATCTGACAATATCAACTGAATTCTGAATACTGAATAACTGGCTGTAGTGTCTAAAAGCCTTTAAACTGACTGAATATGAGTTGACAGGATAGACCCCAACTAACTCCAACTAACTACTAAATTGGAAGAATGAAATAAAATAGTCTATCCTCGAAATATGAGGACCCACCAATGCTACTTCTGAGAGTCTAAGAAGTCTAAGCATGATCCAGGAATTGGACGTTCGAACCTATGATATGAGACATCATAACACAAGAAAAGAGTATACAATCAGTACTTTGAATGTACTGGTATGCTAAATGAGGTAGACTGATATACATGGTTTCATGAACATGAACAATAACTATTTGTATGCACGTATCTAGGTATATATAACATATAGAACTAGGTGCAGACCTAAAATCTGTCAACACTGAGGATACATAAAGTCTATAAATGCTGAGAATACATGAGATCTATAAATAATGAGGATGCAAGACCAAAAAAATAACATGTTCTAAATATAATCTGTAAATACTGAAAATACTAAGGTCTGATAACTGAATCACTGATATTTGTATACTATGGTCAAGCAACTGAAACTGAATGACAGCACTGATTAGTGGACTGAGACTGTAGGATATATAATCTAACCGACATTCCCCAATGAACAAGTTTAGGGTCCAACCTGTAACTCCAATTAGAAGGGTGTTAGTAACGTACCACGAGTACTAATGCTGGCTGTGTGGATCCACTAAACTGGTAAACTGTATTGTCTTGAAGGACTAAGGGTGTCAAGCCTGAACTGATGGGTGACTTCTCATATTCTATGCTGGATAAATAGTTCTGGAGTACAGGGACTGCTACTAATGACTCTGCCTATCTGGCGGGCAAACCGTCATCCCTGCACTCGCTCGGTGCTAAATCCTACTCCCAACTGAATGACACTAGATTAATAAACTATTCTAAGTTTAATTGACTGATTTGATAATGCTCATAATATATTCTGAAGATATTCTTTAGATACTAAAACAAGAATAAGTAAACAGCTATGGTTTTTGTGTATTCAAAATCCCCAGGACTCAAAACAATGATAGTAAAATAGTATGAAGATTGAGGGACATAACGTGAAGGCTTTTATCAAATACTTATTCTTGTAGGCATTTTGTTAAACACTTGAAGTTCATAGTTTAATCAAATCATGGGAATGGTATGGAACTTAATGTAATAGCATGAATTCAACATCTATGACACTAAATCATGATTCAAATCAATGGATAATAACATTAAAACATGTGAGATTTGATAACAATAATAATTCCATTTAAACATAGCGTAGAATCAAAGTTCATGGAAATTCATGGGTGAAATCATAAGTTAAAATCAAGATAACTTGAAAAGATCATAATTTTTAAATTTAAAATCGAATACTTGGACTCCATGGACGAAAGGAACCCATGGATGAACACTTAACATACCTAGGTTGATGAATTAGTGAGGATTGATGGTGGGTTCTTGAGATTTGGCCTTGAATTTTGAAGTCTAGGTTTTCTTGTTCTTGAAGAGAATGGATTCCCTTAAGAGTAGTTTGTGAATATTAGGCATATAATGCCCTATTAGGCTTTAATTTTGTGTTTAGGATGAATTTAGGGCTTAGGAAAATGACCAAACGGACCCTTGGAAATTTAAATTGCGGACTAAAAATCCCAATTTTTGGTCTTGGCGCGACGCGGTATAATCGTGTTGGGCCATTGGAAATTGATGTTTGGGACCTGGACGCTTGGCGAGATGTAGTGAAATTGTGGTGCCTCACTGGATGCAAATCTCCCCCTTGGCGTGACGTGCCATGATCGCGGAGTCATACTGGAAATTGGCAATTGGGAAATTGACTGGTGGCACGATGCAATGTGATCGCGATAGCTCACTGGATTTTGACAATTGCCATTTGTACACCCTCCACGACGTGATGAAGTACCAGGTGGTACACTGTTTTACTAAAATGGGTATAACTCTTTCCCCGAGTATCGAATTTGGGTAAAATTTATATCGGTTGAAAGCTGACTGAATTTCCTACGCAATGGTAAGACCTAAACTGAAAATACTGAGTATTTAGAAAAATTTATATAGGATAACTCATGTACTGAAAGTGAAATTAAGATAGGGAAATATGGGGTATTACACCTTCACAGCTAAGATAAAAGTGACCCGAATCACCCAGCAAGGATATTTTCCTGGTCATATGGCCAATATCATCACACACATAGCTACCTTTACAACTAGTCTCAAATAGCCACCCTGAATAGCTGAACTAGATGATCCACCACCTAAACTCTATAAATTTGCCTGCACTGGCCTACCATGGTATCCACGAGAACCTCTAAGATCTCTACCTCAGGAGGTTTGCTTCCTGAACTCACAAAAGCATCGCGCCTTCTTGTTGCCTCCGTGAGATGCACTAAGAATACCATTTGTCATCTTAATATGATCCATAACACTCTGAAAAGAAGCCACAAGAGCAACCATCTCATACGTAGCCAACTGAAGGGTGACATCCAAACCCTACACAAACTTTTAAATCTTCACAGACTCGATGAAAATGCTATCATAGGAATATCTGGGAAGGGCATGGAAGCATGCCTTACACTGAACAACTATCATAGAGCCTTGCTCCAAATGATCAAACCTGTCCCGCATCCAATCCCTCAAATATTAAGGCACAATTCTCTCCAGAAAGGCATCAACAAACTAATCCCATGACAACTCATAAGCATCAACACGCCTACAACCGACAAACGATCTCCACCAATCTCTCATAGTACCTCTCAACTAATATGTAGTATAAGCCAGCCATCCATGCAGAAAGAGTGAAACATAACTTAGAACATTAGATATGACAGAAATTTGCAAGGTAAGAAATAAAAATAAGAAAAATTTTCTAAACATAACTTATAGCCTCTAAATATAGATACAGATGTCTACTTATCGATCTGCGAGACTCTATTTGATATCCGGTTCATACACCATTAAGACTAATGAAACTTGGTTGCTCTAATACCAATTTATCATGACCCTAAATTCGCTAGGTCATGATGGCACTTATCGCGGCAAACCTTAATAAATAGGCCTCTCACCCAAACTGATACACACAACAAAAAAATAGAAATGCTCCCAAGGTAAGGCTTCTGGAATGAAGCTGAACCACATAGATATAATGAAAGAAAAAAGAATAAAATCAACACATGCATCCATAAGTCCCAAAACCTAGTGTCAACAGTATAAGAACTTCTAGTATAATTCCGGAGTCAAATACATCAGAAAAATAACCACAAAGGAAAATATATATCTCCAAACACAAATAAAAATATAACTAATACAGAAAGATAGAGGTGAACTTCGGATGCATGAATCTCCAACTGCTACCTTGAAAGCTCCAACAATCGCTCGAGTCAAGAAAGTTGAGGCGCACTCAGGCTAAAACCTGCACTAAAAGGTTAGAGTATGCATGGGTACGGTCCACATATACAAAGTAGATATCATAGGGTGACCAAGAAAAGTAGTAAACAAAGCATAAAAAATATACACTAAGCACACGTCACTTGCAATCAGAAAATATCCCACTATGGTAGCCCACACCGCTCACACTAACAATTCTAATATATCACATAGATCATAACATCACACCAAGATATAACGCAAGTATACATTATATCACATATAAGTAGAACAAAGGGGAACATGCATATACAAGATCATCAAATACAAGTAAAAAAAGATAAGACAATTACATAGATGAAAAGTGTAAGACCCCGCAAAATTCTAAGCTTAACTCAGCACTTAGAGCTTTATAAGGGGGTCCCATGATTAGAAAATTTCAGCCAAGTATTTACACTTAGAATTATTTTAGCCTTCATAAGTTGGCGATCTCATTTCACAACCCTAGCGACCTTTAAATATCGATTTTTAGGTTGATTCATGACCAGGAATGTCACTAGTTATCCCTAGACAAGTTTTAGAATTTTCGGACCTCATTTGAGGAACGTTTGGAAGTCCAAACTAGTGGGTCAACGCGCCGCATTACCTATCATGTTGGTAAATGTTTTCCCCAGCTCCCAGTGTCAAATTTCAGTGAGCTTACGTGGACTCAGCGTGGTGTAGAGGCCATAGCGTTGACCTCATCGATGCGGCGTGTCAGTCTACGTGTCACTGGGCATGATTTCTGCTTATTAAAATCCACGTCCAGAGGGGTAATTGGGTTATTTTCCCACCCCTATTCAGCCTATAAAACATAAAATTAATCATTTCTAGGGAAAATGTTTATTATTTTCTCTCAAATTACTCAAGAACAAACCCTAGGGAATCTACTTTCAAGGCTCAATCTTCAAGAACACTCCATTAGTATTCATTAATTCAAGTACCAAGGTATGTGAAGTGTTCATCCAAGAGTTTCCTTCCACCCTTGGAGTTCAATAAACTCTTTTTTGAAAAAAAAACTTCAAGTTATTTGATTTCATGAATTCCATGTTGGATTTGATTATATTCATGATTATAATGTTAATTGGGTTTCTAATTCAAGGTTTATTACAAGTTTCATGTGGAATTAATTATCATGTGAGTAGTATTATGTGAATTCATGTTAAAGCCATTGAATTTGTGAATTTGGGAATTTATGTTATGATGACTACATGTGGCTTAGTATCATGTGCATAGTGGTGATCCCTAAGTGTTTGTTAAAATGCTCAAGTAAATTAAATAGGGGAAAATCATGAAATACTAGTATATGTGTAAACCTATACCTTGCAAGTGTTTGATAAAATATCTCTAAGGATGAGTTATGAACAAGTGCACAGTGTTATACTTTTCAAGTTTACTCTATGCATTACTTTTTATGTTATCGAGTCCTGGGGTATTCAATACCCCAAAAATTAGCTATTTACTAGAGCTACAGTAGTTACAAAACATTCTGAGTAGTGTCACAAATATTAGTACTCTATATTCAGTTCAGAACTTAGTGAACTCAATCAATTAATAGAACTCAGTAGTACTCTGTCAGTTAACAGAACCCAGTGAACTCAGTTCAATTCAGTTAGACAGCATGATGAGTAACAGTTCAGTCCAGCCTAGTATAGTTTAGAAAACCATTCAGAGTCTATTCACTTGGGAGTAGGATTCAGCATCGAGTAAATCCAAGGATGGGGACTCACTTGCCCGTAGAGGGTGTGATCCTTAGAAGCAGTCCTTGTGTTCTAGAACTATGTAGTCAGCGTAGGTTAAGACATCAACCTACCAGTTGAGGGTACCACCGTTCTCATTCAGAACACCTGCTAGATGAGGGTGACCTAGGATTGTCTTTACCCGTGGCACGATATACTGATACCTTTCTAACTAGGGTTACAGGTTGGACCCCAAATCAGTTCAGAGAGGGGCATGTCAGTTAGATAATTACCCTCCACATTTTTAATTTCAGTTTTAGTCTTAGAATAGAACTCAGTTCAATTCTACAAAATTAGGACTGTCAGATACAGTCGCTCAACTTAGAATAGAACTTAGCAAGTTTTGCAGAATTAGGATTGTTAGAAACAGTGTCTCAGATATCAGTATTACAGTATCAGTAAACTCAAATATCTGTTAATCAGCATTTAGAACTCAGTATCCAATATTGACATGATCTCAGTTAGAGTTTATGTATTCATGCATGTACTTTCATTCAGTTATACTCATGCTACTCAGTTAGTTATTTGTTCATGCATATGAACCCATGTATATCAGCCTTCTTCACTTAGCATAATAGTACATTCAAAGTACTGATGCATACCCTTCTTTTAGGCTATGATGTTTTATATCATAGGTTTAGATGTACGGGCTCCTAACTGCACTTAGCAGCCCATCTATCAGCAGCAGAATTAGTGGTGAGTCCTCATAGTTCGAGGGCAAAGTATCATATTATTTTATCATTTCAGTATTTTAGTATGCAGTATTAAGAGTTAGTTGGGGGCCTGTCTTATCAACTCCTTATTCAAACAGTTAGAGGCTTTCAGACTAGAGTATTTCAGATAGATGTTTCAGTATTCAGATTTTAGTATTTGGTATTTATGTTAGTTATGAATCTTACAGCGATTTTCAGCCTATTTTTTGCATTTATTTCAGATATGTTTTATTATTGTAGTGTTGTTATAATTTGGTGCTCATGACAGGTACCAGTCATGGGTTAGCTAGTGATCCTTTGGGGTTGCTAGCACCCTGTAGCATCCGAGGTACAGACTTAGGGCATTATAAACTTGGTATTAGAGCCTAAGGTCCAACAATGTCCTAGGAAGTCTGAAAACTGCATCTAGTAGAGTCTTATGCATGGGTGTATAGCGTGCCACACTTATGGATAGGAGGCTACGAGATGTGTTAGGATAATTTTTCCCTTTTTTTAGTGTTCATTTCGTACGAGTGAGCATGAGCTAAAGTTGAACTCCCTGTCTAATCCAAGTTTCCCTTCTGTTATAGAATATGCCTCCAAAAAGGACTAAAGGAAGGGGCACAAGAGACCAGCTAGATCCCCTGGATGAGCATGTCTCCCATGCTGAATTCAGAGCCATTTTAACCACCCTATCCAATTTCGTTGCAGCTTAAAATGAACAGCTAGATGCTATACAAGCGAACACAGTGTCCAATACTATTGCATCCAACATTTGGGACTTTACCCAAATGAATCCTCCTTCATTTATAGGGTCTAAGTAAGATTAGGACCCACAGGAATTCCTTGACCTGGTGAAAAAAGTTACAAATATTATGGGGGTGACGGTTAGTGAGTGTGCAGGGTTGGTTGCATATCAGTTGTAGGATGTGGCTCACTCATGGTTTAAGCAGTGGAAGGAAAAAGGGGCGCGGATACAGGGTTCATGGAATGGGATGAGTTTCCACTATTTTTCTTAATAGGTTCTTCCCACTAGATTTGAGGGGAGCTAAGGTTCTGGATTTTATTAATCTAAAGCAGGGAAACATGACAGTGAAAAAGTATTCTCTCAAGTTTACTCAATTAGCCATATATGCTCCTCTTGTAGTGGCAGATAGCAGATCTAAGATGAGTAAATTTTTTGTTAGAAGTGTCTAACAGTGTGGTCAAGGAGTGTAGGACCGTAATGTTGATTAAGGAGGTGGACATATCCAGGCACACGGTCCATGCTCAGAAAATATAGGAGTCTAAGAATTGGGAGAAGGAGAGAGAGAACAAGAGAGCGAGAATAGGTAGCTTCAAATTCGTTCATCCTAAGTTAAAAAGTGGGAATATCCTTAGTTCCAACTCCATCCTCAGCCAGTGCTCCAGCACTAAAATTCAGAGATGTCCCCAAAGATAAGGCTCCAGGCCCTAAGCCTCAGGGCAGTGTTAGCAGTGACCGAATGAATCCCTTTGCCAGAAGTCTGGCAAAATCCATCAAGGTGTCTGCAGAGCTAGAAGTGATGTGTGTTTTAGATATAGCAAGCCAAGCCACAGGGTCCGAGGTTGTCCTCAGTCAGGTTTCTAGGGTCAATATAATTATCCCCCAGCTCAATCTGGTCCCCCGACTCAGCAGGGTTCCGCTTCCAGTGCCACCAGTGGGCAACACCCAAATAGACTCTATGCACTTCAGTGCCAACAAAATCAAGAAAGTTCTCCTAATATGGTCACTGGTACGTAATAGATTTATCATTTACATGTTTATGTTTTGCTAGATCCTGGATCTTCTTTATCTTTCATAACTCCTTATATAGCTGTTGACTTCAAAGTCAGTCCCGAAACTCTAGTAGAGCCTTTCTCAATTTCTAGTCTAGTGGGTAAATCTATCATAGCCTGGCGGGTATACAAGAATATTCGGTTATGGTATCTCAGAAAGTTACCTCAGCAAACTTAGTATAATTAGAGATGACAGATTTTAATGTCATTCTCGGCATGGATTGGCTTTATTTATACTATGATTTAGTTGATTGCAGAAATAAAATTGTCCAATTTTAGTTTTCGAATGAACCTGTCCTATAGTGAAGGGTAGTACTTCAACACTTAGGGGTTATCTTGTTTCCTACCTTAGGGAAAGGAGAATGATATCTAAGGGATGTGTTTACCATCTAGTCCAAGTCCAAGACTCTAGTTCAGAAACCCCTACTCTTGAGTCAGTATCAGTAGCATTTGAATTTCTAAATATGTTTCCCGAAGATCTTCTCAGAGTTTCTTCCAAAAGGGAAATTGACTTTGGAATTAACCTTCTTCCAGATACCCAGCCCATCTCTATTCCGCCATATAGAATGGCTCCAGTAGAACTAAATGAGTTAAAAGAATATTTGAAGGATCTCCTAGATAGGGGATTCATTAGATCCAGTGTATCCCTGTGAGGTACACCATTTTTATTCGTGCGTAAGAAAGACAGTTCCCTCAGAATGTGCATTAACAACCATCAGCTAAATAAAGTTATGATCAAGACCAAGTATCCTCTTCCCAGAATCGATAACTTGTTTGACCAACTTCAGGGTGCCATTTACTTTTCTAAGATAGACCTCAGATTAGGCTATCATTTGCTCGGAGTTAGAAAATGTGACATTTTGAAGACAACTTTCAGAACTTGGTATGGTCATTTTGAATTCTTAGTCATCTCATTTGGTCTTACCAATGCCCCAGTAGCTTTCATGGACTTGATAAACCGTGTGTTCAAGAAGTACTAGGACATGTTCGTCATAGTATTCATAGATGACATTCTTGCCTACTCCCGCCGTGAGCATGATTATTCAGACTATCTGTAATGCCCTAATTTTCTAAAACCAGTATGTCATACGGTGCTCATGATCCCGAGGGACCACAAGCTAACTCTTTCTGATATCTGTAACTGAGTACTGCATAATATATTGAAATAAATACAAAAAGCTAGCGAAAACTTGCCATAAGGTTCAAATATCTAAAATAATCAATACTGAAAATTAAATAATGATATATCTATCTGAAAAGACTTTAAACTATCTGAACTATGAAGTTGATGGGACATTTCCCTAACTAATTATGTCTACTTAAAATAAACTTATTCTAATGCCATAATAAAATAAGGATCATCCTCGAATGATGAGGACTCACTGCTAAGTCAACTATTGCTGGCTGAGTCGGGACTGCTATGGGTGCTCTGGTTCTCGCTCGTCTGAACCTATAGTATAAGACACCATAGTGCAAGAGAAAAGTATGTGTTAGTACTTTGAATGTACTACTATGCTAGATAAGGTAAGGCTAAATGCAATGTCTTATGAATGAACATAACTTAACTAAATAACATGAGAGTACTAAATGAGGATACATATATGGACTGAGTACTACCTTCTGAATACTTGAACTTCTGACAACTGAGTCTACTAATACTGATATCTACATTTACTAACACTGAGAGTCTGAATAACCGAGTCTACTGATGACTGAATTCTGAGCTTACTAATATCTACTAACTAAAACTGAGATCAAACCTATCTAGTGGATGATCTTCTAATCTAGTAATAATGATAAGGAATGATTGAATCTGAGTATGAGATCAGGCCTATCTAGTGGGCGATCTCTGAATCGATTAGTACTGGTACTGGTTAACTTCATGTAAGACCAGGCCTTTCTAGCGGGTGGTCTATGAATCTATGGAACTATATAAGCTCCTCACTGAGCTGAATGACCGTATCTGAGAGTCCTGATTTTTGAGTGCTACTGCGAAGACTAAGACTGAGCCATAACTATGGTTGTTCTCACTTAACTGACATGACCCAACTCTAAACTAATGGGGTTCAACCTGTAACCCCAATTGGAAGAGTGTCAATATTATGCTATGGGTAAAGACCTCTGCTATGGTCAAGCCTCTCTAATGGGTGACCCTGAACAGGAAGTCAAGCCTAAGGCATTATGATAGTCAAGCCTTAATCTAAAGGGTGACTCCTGGTCCTGCGTTGGATACGCAGTTCTGGAATTCAAGAATTGTTACTAATGACTCTGCCTCTCTAAGGGGGAAGTCATCATCCCTGCACTCGCTCGGTGCTAGTTACTACTCCCAACTAAAGGACTCTGAACTTATTCTTTACTAAACTTAGACTGAGCTGAATTTGTTACCGAGAATACTGATCAACTGAGTTAAGATGAGTTTACTTAGTTTCGAAGACTGATAAAACACTACTAGATCTTGTTATCTAACTGAATGATGCTGAGTTCTGAATAGATTACTTGAATGTTACTAAGGTTTGAACTGAACACTTGGATACTACTAAGATTTGAACTGAGCCTGGAATGCTAATGATACTTAGATTACTGAGATTTCTTAAGTTCTATAACTATCTGAGAGTGCTGAGTTCTGTAATTAACTGAGTATTAAGAATCATGGTTTGACTGAGATTATCATGAAAATGCCACGGTCTCTAGACTTGCAGCTAAATTGTTGGGTATAAATACCCCCAAGACTCGATAACATAAAATTAAAACATAATTATTCTTGAATAATCATGACCATGAACTTTCATTCACCATTACAATCATTAAACCATCTCTTCAAGCACTTGGAAATCATAAACATGTGATGGTATAAGGAGACATATTATTGGCTCATACTCCATTCAACAAGGTCTTGCATCAAACACTTAACATGCATTAAAGAACACATAATTGGGGATTTCATGCTAACATGTCACAATTCATTCCCTAAGGCTTTTCAATGAACACTTGGTATGCATGGGCCTAAACATAATTGGGATTTCTTATCAACATGTTATAATGGCCCTATTTCCTTCACACAAACATTTTATCAAACATATGGGGAGCATGCTTTGGTTATTCAATAATTTCTACACCTAATTATCATAAATACATCAATCAACATGCAACTTTAGGGATTTAACATGGACATAATGCGATTCAACTCAAATCAAGATCAAAGATTACAACTTGTATTTTAAAGCATGAACTATATCTCAACAATAACATGAACATGAACTTCAATTCACACGAAGCATGAAAACTCAAAAATTGTAATCTTTGAATTTAAAAAGGGATTCTCGAACTTCTTGGGTGGAAGGAACCCAAGAATCAACATCTAACATACCTTAGAAGACTTTCTTGAAGGTTCTTCTTGATTTCTTGGCTAGGGTTCTTGACTCTTTGAGAGAGAATATAATGTTCTTGAGAGAAAAGTGAGGAAAATAATGGAATAAGGATTTATTGGGTGTTTAATTCCGTGTTTAGGGTTGATAGGGGTCATGGAAAACATCTAACATGCCCTTGGAAATTAAAAAACTGAAACTAGAAAGCCGACAAAAGCTTCTCCACGACGTTGTGGAATCGCGGTAAGCTACTAAAATTTGACAATTCTGAAATTGAGCCTTTGTACGACGCGCCATAATCACGGAGACTCTCTGGATTTTGACGATTGCCATTTTGGCTAACTTCGCTATAAGCTAAAGTACCAGGTGGTACACCGTCGTACTAAAATGGATCTAACTCTTTTCCCAAGTTTCGGATTTGGGCGAATTTGGAATCGATGAAAATCTTATTTGAGTTCTCACTTGATAAAATATATTTATCTTTGAAGAAAGAGCTTGAATGTTCTAGACATAAATTTGAAATAGGAGAAGCGTGGGGTATTACACTATCTAAGAATAGTATTGCAAACTCTTAGAAACCATCAGTTGTTCACCAAATTCAGTAAGTGTGAATTTTGGCTAAGGTCAGTAGCTTTCCTCAGCCATATAATTTTAGGTGATGGCATTAGAGTGGATCCCAAAAGACCAAAATAGTGAGAAAATGGCCCAGACCTATCTCTCCATCAGATATCAGGAGCTTCTTGGGCTTGGCCAGCTATTACCAACGGTTTGTTAAGGGATTTTTGTCTATTGCAACTCCTATGTCCTGATTGACTCAGAAGAAGTTCAAATTCCAGTGGTCAGATTCTTGTGAGAAGAATTTTCAGGAGTTGAAGACTCGACTCACTACAGCTCCAGTTTTAACTCTACCAGATGGTTCAGGCAGATTTGTGGTATATTGTGATGTTTCCAAAGTTGGTATGGGGAGTGTTTTGATGCAGAGAGGTAAGGACACATCCTATGCCTCTAGATAGCCTAAGCCCCATGAAAAGAACTATCCCACTCATGATCTTGAGTTAGCAGATGTATTTTTTTCCTTAAAGATTTAGAGGAACTATTTGTATAGAGTGCACGTTAATGTGTTCACTAACCATAAGAGCCTGTATTATATGTTTTCTCAGAAAGACCTAAACCTCCGTTAGAGAAGGTGGTTGGAGTTGTTAAAGGATTATGACATGAGTGATATATATCATCCGGGCAAGGCCAATGTAGTAGATGATGCTCTCAGTAGAATGTCTATGGGTAGTGTTTCTCACATGGAAAATGATAAGAAGAAGTTAGTTCAGGAAGTTCATCAGCTTTCCTGACTAGGTGTCCACTTAGTCAATTCAACAGAAGGTAGTGTGTGGGTGCAGAGCAGTTCAGAATCATCTCTGGTTTCCGAGGTGAAGGAAAAGCAGGATAGAGATTCCAGTCTAGTGAAACTGAGGGAGTCAGTCAAAGATCAAAAAGTTGAGGTTTTCTCCCAAGGGAGAGATGTTATGTTGCATTCTAGGGTCAGCTATGTATGCCAGGTATAGATGACTTAAGACAACGAATTCTTGCAGAAGCGCATGGTGCATGCTACTCGATTAATCCAGGGGCCACCAAGATGTATCGTGACTTTCAGGAAGTCTATTAGTGGAGTGGGATAAAGAGAGATATTGCAGAGCTTGTGACTAAATGCTCAACATGTCAGTAGGTTAAGATCGAGCATCAGAAGCCTAGAGGGTCTATGCAGGAGTTCAGTATTCCCTCATGGAAGTGGAAGAAGGTGAATATGGATTTTGTGATGGGTTTTCCCCGTACCCATCGGCAACATAATTCTACATGGGTTATCATAGATAGGATGACCAAGTCAGCTCATTTCCTACCAATTCATACCTCTTATTCAGCAGAGGATTATGCCAAGCTCTATGTTAGAGAGTTGTTCAGATTGCATGGAGTTCCATTATCTATCATTTCAGATAGAGGTACGCAGTTTACCTCATATTTCTGGAAAGCCTTCCAGAAGGGTCTTGGTACCCGAGTTTAACTCAGTACAACTTTCCACCCTCAGAAAGATGGTCAAGTAGAAAGGACCATTCAAACTTTAGAAGATATGCTAAGGGCGTATTCCATTGACTTTATGGTCAGTTGGGATAACCATTTGCCATTGATTAAGTTTGTGTATAATAATATTTACCATTCCAGCATTCAGATAGCTTTATTTAAGGCGTTCTATGGGAGAATATGTAGATCACCCATTGGTTAGTTTGAAGTGGGTGAGGCCACAGTGGTAGGGCCTGACTTGGTATTTGATACCTTAGAAAAAGTTCAGTTGATCAGAGAAAGGCTCAAGACAACTCGGAGTCGACAGAAACCATATGTAGATGTGCAAAGAAAGGATTTCGAGTTCGAGATTGGTGATTATGTGTATTTGAAAATCTCTCCTATTAAAGGAATGAAGAGGTTTGGCAAAAAGGGAAAGCTCAGTCCCCGGTATGTCAGTCCTTACCGAATTCTCAACCATTTCAGAAAGGTAGCTTACGAGCTTGAGTTACCTTCAGATTTAGCTTCAGTACATCCAGTGTTCTACGTCTCCTTGTTTAAGAAGTGCATAGGTGATCCAGCAATTGTAGTCCCTATAGAGGGCATAGATGTTCAGAATAGCCTCTCTTACGAGGAAATCCCAGTAGAAATCCTCGGCCACCAGGTTTGAAGACTAAGGAACAAATAAGTTCCTCTAGTCAAAGTTCTTTGGCAGAATCAGTCCGTTGAGAGAGCTACTTAGGAAGCAGAAGTAGATATGCAGACCAAGTATCCTCACCTCTTCTCCGTAAACTCAAACTCAGCTCAAAGTTACAGTTTTTCTTGCATTTAATCAGATTTAGATTTTCTTTATGAGTTTGATATTAGTTCAGTTGCATAGAATTCTCATATCATGTATACCTTCATGAAACATCTCAATCTTGTATTTATGAATCAGTTCAGTCATGTACTCATGCATCAGATATGCATGTTCAGTATACAAGCTCAGTTTATCAGTAATATCAGTTATGAAGTCATGCTTCAATTATGCATGCCTAGTAAATAAGTTCAAACTATTAGTATTCTCATCTTAGTCGGTCTCATTCGAGGACGAATGTTCTCAAGGGGGAGATATTGTAAGACCCCGCAAAATTCTAAGCTTAACTCAACCCTTAGAGCTTGATAAAGGGGTCCTATACTTACAAAAATTCAGCTAAGTGTTTGCACTTAGAATTATTTTAGCCTTCATAAGTTGGAGATATTATTTCACAACCCTTATGACCTTTAAATATCGATATTTAGGTTAATTCATGACCAGGAATGTCAGTAGTTGTCCCCGGACAAGTTTCGGATTTTTTGGACCTCGTTTGAGGCATGTTTGGAAGTCCAAACCAGTGGGTCAGCGTAATCTCGACGCGCTGAGTCGCCTATCACATTGGTAAATTTTTCCCTAACTCCCAGTGTCAAATTCCAGTGAGCCAACGTGGACTCGGCGTGGCACGTCAGCCATAGGGTCGACCTCATCGACACGGCGTATCGATCTGCGCGTCATTGGGCATGATTTTTGCTCATTAAAAGCCGGGTCTAAAGGGATAATTGGGTCATTTTCCCAACCCTATTCAGCCCATAAAACAAAAAAATAATCATTTCTAGGGAAAAACATTCATTATTTTCTCTCAAATTACTTAAGAACAAACCCTAGGGAATCTACTTTCAAGGCTCAATCTTCAAGAACACTCCATCAGTCTTCATTAATTCAAGTACCAAGATATGTTAAGTGTTCATCCAAGGGTTTCCTTCCACCCTTGGAGTTCAAGAAACTCTTTTTAAAAAAAAATTCAAGTTATTTGATTTCATAAATTCCATGTTGGATTTAAACATGTTCATGATTATAATGTTAATTGGGTTCCTAATTCATGGTCTATTACAAGTTTAATGTGGAATTGATTATCATGTGTGTAGTATTATGTGAATTCATGTTAAATCCATTGAATTTGGGAATTTGGGAATGTAATACCCCGGAAAATTTTTCAAAGAAATTTTGTGTCTAAACTTGTTAGGTTCTATCGTCTAGAATGAATTATAAATTTTTCATGCGGAATGTATTAGATTATGACCAACCATTGCGTAGAGTATCGAATAAGATTTCCAAATATATGTGGATCATCCACAATGGACACCCAATCGACGAGTTATGATCATTCCGATCGAACCATGGATAGTAGTGAACAGTAAAACATGCAGGAAAAATTACTGAGGCCTGGCGTATTTTTGCACCAATTATAAACGATCATAACTCCTAGTTCATAATGATCTGGGTGATCTACTATATATCAACGGAAATCTCTACGAGTCCTCTTACCAATAAAATTAGTTTCATCCAAGTTGTTTATCGGAGTAAAATGTTATGATCGATCTACTTCAGCCTATCAAAAGTGATTTTTGGGTCAACTTCAAATGATCATAACTCCTCGTACACAATGATCTGGGTGAGATACTATATATAAACAAAAATATATGAGAGTTCTCTTTCTAATGAAATTGGTTTCATCCAATTTGGATATCGGAGTAAAACGTTATGGTTGATCTATATGGTTGATCTACTTCAGACTATCAAAACAGTCCACCAAAGGACAGATTCGAGAATTATTTGATTTTTAGGGGCGTTTTGGTCACTCTCCCTCACCCAAAATCTATCCAAACCCTATATTAAATCCTATTAGAAGCATTATATATTATATTTCATCAAATTCCCTCAAAAAGAAAACCCTAATCTCCTACTTCCAACTTCAAGAACCTCCGAAGTTCACCATTAATTCTGCAAATTTATTAAAGATTCCAAGTTCCTAGTTCAAGAACTCCAAGAACCATCATTCAAAGGCACGATTAACATCTCAAAAACGAGTATCGATCTAAAGTTCATCATTCAAGATATGTGGGGTTTTTCAACAAGAACTCTTTTTCGTTCTTGTGCCCAAAAGTACTTTTCTTTACAAAGGCATGATTTTTATTTGATTTTTTACGATTTTGAAGCATGAACCCATATCTTATGATGATTATTATGAAATCTTGATGTTTATGATTTTGAAAGATGAATTTACATGTGTGGAGATATAAAGCATGTATCTTGAACGATATTTATCATGATTTTGATATTTGGGTCGTGAATTCCCATTGAAAATTGAGTTTTTTTAGAAAGTGTGTGTTATAAGCACGTTGATTTTGAATATTTGAAATATTTTGAATGATTTGACCTTTTGATCTTAATGGAGTTTTTTTGAACTCGAGTGTGAAAGAAATCCACAATGTGGTTGATTTTGATAGATGGGAAGCACGATGGCTTCTGATGTATATTTATATATTACTGAAATTGTTTTTTTGTGGATTGTCCTTGAAATAATCTGAGCTAAGTCCGGGAGAAATCTTTAGCATCGAGTGGGAGGTATAAAGCTACCTTACTTCCCTAGAACTACGTTCTCCCGTAGGAGTGAGCCTGAGGCTGATTTATATAGTGATCACTAGTTTGTGTGGATTTGATATCGATAGTCCTACTCCAATGGCAAGGATAGGACGGCTCTCCCCAACGTGGGTTGTACATTGGACTCCATGTAGCTCACATGGTTTATGTCGGTATAGGATCTCCCAGTGTGTGTGTTTCCTTGTGTCTATGGTGAATGGTGAAGTGATTTGAAAGTGGAATTGTGAAAGTTATTCTTTTGAAAGATTTAAATGATATTTACATTATGAGAATTGATATTCTTGATGAACTGAAAGTGATTGAGAAATTATATGATGACTCACAAGTGTTATTGTACTTATGTCATCCTCTCATGATTATGATGATTTTCTTCGGGCTATGTGAGTCTTTCATACATCCTGCATATTTCTTATGAATATTTATGATGATGATGTTTATACAACTGCATACACCCCCATATACTCACATCTTCGAATGTGGGCTGCATTTTCTCGGAATGTAGGTTCAGGTGCTCAGTTCCAGGTTTGACAGTAATTCTTTGGGCACGCTATTCTACATCCTCTGTTGTGGTGAGTCCTCATGTTCTGAGGATGTGATGTCTGATGTTGGTTTCACAGAATTGTTTACATTTATAACTGAGTACGAGTCAGTTGAGGCATGTCTCAATGGCTCGCTGGTTTTATTGATTTTCTTAGAGACTTGTCAGACTCATATAGATGTTAGGAGTTGACAAATAAGTCGTATTTTGTTATCTTTCTGAAATTCTTTTATTCTTGGATGATGATTACTCTGTTGATATTTGAGGGTTATTTATGGAAACCCCGTTGATTTGTGTTGAACTGAATGAAAATGGCTCAAAGGGTTAGCTTGGGGATACTCATAGCCTCAAGCACCGTGTGACGCTCCGGGACCCATTTTCTGGGGTGTTATAAACTTGGTATCAGAGCCTAAGGTTTTAAGGTTTCCTAGGGAGTCTGACAAGCCGCGTTAAGTAGAGTCTTAATCATCGGTGTGTAGCGCGCCACATCTATAAGCAAGAGGCTACAAGACGTTTTAGGAAAAAGTGTGATTCTTTCTTTCAGAAGTCTATCGTGCTTAAAGTGTCTCTCTCTGCTATTGATTCGTGTTCTCCTCTTTTAGAAATCACTGATCATAAGAGTCTGTAGTATGTGTTTACCCAGAGAGAATTGAATTTTTGGCATAGACGATGGTTAGAATTGTTAAAGGACTATGATATGAGTGTGTTGTACCATCCGGGCAAGGCTAATGTTGTGGCAGATGCCCTAAGTAGGGTGTCCATGGGTAGTGTTTCGCATGTGGTAGAAGGTAAGAAACAGTTGGCTCATGATGTACATCATTTGGCTAGATTGGGGGTTAGGTTGTTTGACTCTACTAAAGGTAGTATAGGGGTTCAGAGTAGTTCCAAATCCTCCTTGGTTTCGGAAGTGAAGGAAAAGCAATACTTAGATGCTAGTTTGGTCAGACTGAAGGAGTCAGTCAAGGACCAAAAAGTAGAGGTTTTCTCCCAAGGGGGAGATGGTGTGTTGAGATTGCAGGGTAGATTGTGTGTCCCAAATGTTGATGATCTGAGACAAAGGATTATGGTTGAAGCGCACGGGGCCCGATATTCTATTCATCCTAGTGCCACCAAGATGTACCGAGACTTGTGGAAAATCTATTGGTAGAGTGGCATGAAGAAAGATATAACAGCATTTGTAGCTAAGTGTGCAACATGCCAACAGGTTAAGGTTGAACACCAAAGATCCGGTGGTATGATGCAAGAGTTTAGTATTCCCACCTGGAAGTGGGAAGAGATAAATATGGACTTCTTGATTGGTTTACCTCCTTCCCAATGCCATCATGATTCAATTTAGGTTGTGGTTGATAGGTTGACTAAGTCTGCTCATTTCTTGCCTATTCATACTTCATATACTACTGAGGATTATGCTAGATTGAATATCCGAGAGCTAGTCACACTGTATGGAGTTCCCTTGTCTATCATTTTGGATAGGGGTACTCAGTTCACTTCACAATTTTAGAAAGCTTTTCAGAAGGGTCTTGGTACCCAAGTGCTTTTGAGTTCTGTTTTTCATCCGCAGACCGATGGTCAGGCTGAGCGGACCATCCAGACCTTAGAGGATATGTTGATAGCTTGTGCACTTGACTTTAAGGGAATTTGGGATGATCACTTACCTTTGATAGAGTTTGCTTACAATAACAGTTTCCACTCTAGTATTGGCATGGCTCTGTTTGAAGCCTTATATGGAAGGAAGTGTAGATCACCCATAGGTTGGTTCGAGGTGGGTGAAGCGGCTGTGAGTGGTCCTGATTCGATATTTGAGGCTATGGAAAAAGTTAAGTTGATTAGGGAAAGGTTGAAAACTACGCAGAGTCATCAAAAGTCATATGCGGATGTTAGAAGGAGAGACCTTGAGTTTGAAGTTGGTGACCTAGTGTATCTAAAAATTTCACCCATGAGGGGGATGAAGAGATTCGGAAAAAAGGGGAAGGTTAGTCCCCGTTATGTTGGTCCTTACAAAATTCTTAGCCGTGTTGGTAAGGTAGCTTATGAGGTCGAGTTGCCTTCCGAGTTGTCCTCTGTTCATCCAATATTCCATGTCTCCATGCTTAGAAAGCATATTAGCGATGCTGTGGTAGTGGATTCCTCTGTGAGTGCTGACATTCAAGAAAATCTTTCTTTTGATGAGATTCCTATTGAGATTCTTGATTTCAGTGTCCGAAGACTAAGGAACAAAGAAGTTCCCTTGGTCAAGGTGTTGTGGCGAAACCAATCTGTTGAGGGTGCAACTTAAGAAGCTGAGGCGGATATGCGATCCAAGTACCCGCACCTATTTTCTGCGAACTCTGATCAATCCGAAGGTACCATTCTTTCCTATATCATGCACTTTTGATAAAAGTTGCAGCAGTTCAGTTGTCATTTATTATGTGTTCAGCTGTAGTTTCTTGAATTTATGCATTCTATGTTGCATTCGGAGTGAGAAATGATGTGGTGATGAGTCTAACGAATGGTTTCAATTGTATTCTCTATTCCCTATCTAATATTGGCATGTCTAGCGTCATTCGAGGATGAATGTTTCCAAGGGGGGATGATGTAATACCCTGAGAAATTTTTCGTTGAAATTTTGTGCATAAACGTGTTGGGTTCTATCTTCTAGAATGAATTATAAATTTTTCGTATGGAATATCTTAGATTATGACCCGCCATTACGTAGAGTATCAAATAATCTTTCCAACTATATGTGGATCATCCAAAACGGACACCCGAGCGACGAGTTATGAACATTCCGATCGAACCATGAATAGTAGTGAACAGTAAAACGTGCAGGAAAAAGTACTGAGGCCTGGTGTATTTTTGCTCCAACTTTAAACGATCATAAATCCTTGTACATAATGATCTAAGTTATATACTATATATCAACAGAAAGCTCTGCGAGTCCTCTTTCCAATGAAATTGGTTTCATCCAATTTTTCTATTGGAGTAAAACGTTATGGTCGATCTACTTCAGCCTATCAAAAGCAAATTTTTTGATCAACTTCAAACGATCATAACTCCTCGTACACAATGATCTGGGTGAGATACTATATATCAACGGAAATATATGAGAGTCCTCTTTCTAATGAAATTGGTTTCATCCAATTTGGATATCGGAGTAAAACGTTATGGTTGATCTACTTTAGACTATCAAAACAGTCCATCAAAGGACAGATTCGAGAATTATTTAATTTTTAGGGGCATTTTGGTCATTCCCCCTCAACCAAAATCCGTCCAAACCCTATATTAAAGCCTATTAGAAGCATTATATGTTATATTTCATCAAATTCCCTCAAAACGAAAACTCTAAGCTCCTACATCCAACTTCAAGAACCTCCAAAGTTCACCATTAATTCTGCAAATTTATTCAAGATTCCTAGTTCCTAGTTCAAGAACTCCAAGAACCATCATTCAAAGGCACGATTAACATCTCAAAAATGAGTATCGATCTAAAGTTCATCATTCAAGGTATGTGGGGTTTTTCAACAAGAACTCTTTTTCGTTCATATGCCCAAAAGTACTTTTCTTTACAAAGGCATAATTTTTATTTAATTTTTTTATGAATTTGAAGCATGAACCCATATCTTATGATGATTATTATGAAATCTTGATGTTTATGATTGTGAAAGATGAATTTATATGTGTGGAGATATAAAGCATGAATTTTGAACAATATTTATCATGATTTTGATATTTGGAGAGTGAATTCCCATTGAAAATTGTGTTTTTTTTAGAAAGTGTGTGTTATAAGCACGTTGATGTTGAATATTTAAAATATTTTGAATGATTTGACCTTTTGGTCTTAATGGAGTTATTTTGAACTCGAGTGTGAAAGAAATCCACAACGTGGTTGATTTTGATAGATGGGAAGCATGTTGGCTCCCAATGTATATTTATATATTACTGAAATTATTTTGTTGTGGATTGTCCTTGAAATGATCTGAGCTAAGTCTGGGAGAAATCTTTAGCACCAAGTGGGAGGTATAAAGCGACCTTACTTCCCTAAAACTACGTGCCCCCGTAGGAGTGCGCCTAAGGCTGATTTATATAGTGATCACTAGTTTGTGTGGATTTGATATCGATAGTCCTACTCCGATGGCAAGGATAGGACGGCTCTCCCCAACGTGGATTGTATGTTGGACTCCATGTAGCTCACATGGTTTATGTCGGTTATAGGATCTCCCAGTGTGTGTGTGTTTCCTTGTGTCTATGGTGAATGGTGAAGTGATTTGAAAGTGGAATTGTGAAAGTTATTCTTTTGAAAGATTTAAATGATATTTACATTATGAGAATTGATATTCTTGATGAACTGAAAGTGATTGAGAAATTATATGATGACTCACATGTGTTATTGTACTTATTTCATCCTCTCATGATTATGATGATTTTCTTCGGGCTATGTGAGTCTTTCATACATCCTGCATATTTCTTATAAATATTTATAATGATGATGTTTATAAAACTGCATACACCCCTATATACTCGGTTTCTTTCCATGGTACTGACCCACATCTTCGAATGTGGGCTGCATTTTCTCGGAATGTAGGTTCAGGTGCTCAATTCCAGATTCGACAGTGATTCTTCAGGCACGCTGTTCTACATCCTCTGTTGTAGTGAATCCTCATGTTCCGACGACGTGATGTCTGATGTTGGTTTCACAGAATTGTTTACATTTGATAAATGAGTACGAGTCAGTTGGGGCATGTCTCAACGGCTCGCTGGTTTTATTGATTTTCTTAGAGGCTTGTCAGACTAGTATAGATGTTAGGAGTTGACTAATAAGTCGTATTTTGTTATCTTTCTGAAATTCTTTTATTCTTGGATGATGATTACACTGTTGATATTTGAGGGTTATTTATGAAAACCCCGTTGATTTGTGTTGAACTGAATAAAAATGGCTCAAAGGGTTAGCTTGGAGCTACTCGTAGCCTCAAGCACCGTGTGATGCTCCGGGACCCGTTTTTCGGGGCGTTACAGGGAATTTAAGTTATGATATCTATAGGTTGCTTAGTATCATATGCATAGTGGTGCTCCCCAAGTGTTTGTTAAAATGCTCATGTGAATTAAATGGGAAAAAATCATGACATGCTAGTATAGGTGTAAACCTATACCTTGCAAGGGTTTGATAAAATTTCTCTATGGATGAGTTATGAACAAGTGCACAGTGTTATGCTTATCAAGTTTACTCTATGCTTTCTCTTTATGTTATCGAGTCCTGAGGGTATTCAATACCTGAAAACTTAGTTGTTTACCTAGAGATACAGTAGTTACAGAACAGTCTGAGTAGTGTCATGAATAGTAGTACTCTGTATTCAGTTCAGAACTTAGTGAACTCAATCAGTTAATAGAACTCAGTAGTACTCTGTCAGTTAACAGAACCTAGTGAACTCAGTTCAGTTTAGTTAGACAGCACGATCACTAACAGTTCAGTCCAGCCTAGTTCAGTTTAGAAATCTGTTTAAAGTCTATTCAGTTGGGAGTAGAATTCAACACTGAGTTAATCCAAGGATGGGGACTCACCTGCCAGCAGAGGGTGTGATCTTTAAAAGCAGTCCTTGTGTTCTAGAACTATGTAGCCAACGTAGGTAGAGACATCAACCTGCCAGTTGAAGGTTGGTGAGGTGTTCTACTTACCAGTTGAGGGTACCACCATTCTCGTTCAGAGCACCTGCCAGTTGAGGGTGACTTAACATTGTCTTTACCCATGGCACGGTACTGACACCCTTCCAAGTGGGGTTACAAGTTGGACCCCAAATTAGTTCAGAGAGGGGCATGTCGGTTAGACGATTACCTTCCACAGTTTTAGTTTCAGTTTCAGTCTCAGTATAGAACTCAGTTCAGTTCTACAGAATCAGGACTGTTAAATACAGTCGCTTGGCTCAGAATAAAACTTAGCATAGTTTTGCAGAATAAGGACTGTTAGAAACAGTCACTCATCTATCAGTATTACAGTATCAATAAACTCCGATATCAATTAATCGGGATTCAAAACTCAATATCCAGTATTGACATGATCTCTGTTACAGTTTATGTATTCATGCATGTACTCTCATTCAGTTATACTCATGCTACTCAGTCGGTTATTTGTTCATGCATATGAACCCATACATATCAACTTACCTCACTTAGCATACAGTACATTCAAAGTACTGACGCATAACTTTTTTTTGCGCTATGATGTTTTATATCTTAGGTTCAGACGTACGGGCTCCTGACCACAGTTAATAGCCTATCTATCAGCAGCAACTTAGTGGTGAGTCCTCATAGTTTGAGGGAAAAGTATCATATCATTTTATCATTTCAGTATTTTAGTATGCAGCATTCGAAGTTAGTTGTGGGCCTGTCCCATCAACTCCATATTCAGACAGTTAGAGGGTTTCAGACTAGAGTATTTCAGACAGATGTTTCAGTATTTAGATTTCAGTATTCCGTATTTGTTTTAGTTATGAACCTTACGATGATTTTCAGCCTATTTTCCACATTTATTTTAGTTATGTTTTATCATTGCAATGTTGTTATGATTCAGTGCTCATAGTAGGTACCAGTCATGGGTTAGCTAGTAATCCTTCGAGGTTACTAGCATCGTGTAGCATCTAGGGTATAGGCTCGGGACGTTACAAAAAGTCAATATAGCAATACAACACAATATAAATATAACAAATTAAGTACAATGTATATGATGATAATGATAATGATGATGATGCACTAGATCGTCGCACAACTTTTGGGATAATGGCACAATCCCCGTGCATACCTATGAAGGCAAGCCTCCTAACACAGGACCCATTGGGGGTTCGTCAACCCGTATACAATCCACATATCTCATATATCCTTTCCAAAACATTCCTCAAAAAGGATTTTATAAGGTGTTATAATATCTCCTCCCTGGCACATCTCTCGTAGAGGGTTTCTACAAGGACCCCACACGGTCACACATATCACATAATATTTCAATTTTGATAATTATATCACATATAGGCTCCCACACGGGAACAACAAATAAATAGATATTTTTCATGATTAGTTCTCACCCTTAACATGCATTTTATATCATCGTTTACTATCCATCCCAGTATGAAAGATTTAAGTCATAACCTACCTCAAAGCTGAAATCGGTCCGCTTCACTTCGAACCCACAACCTTACTTTCCATGAATTACCTCAAATTCATCTAAATATATCAAATATTAAATCTACGTGTCAAAACAAAACCAACGACAATCATATTGACTACTTTTGATTTGAGGTCAAAACGTATTTTGAAACAGTTTTTCAAAAAAGAAGGGCAAAATCATAACTTTACTTCAAAAATGTGTTTTCCATATTTTTAGGAATCTACATCTGAAAACTCAAGTCAATTCGGGTAAAAAAACGAGGTTCGCATTGAAGAAAAACCATTTTTAAGATTTACCAGATAAAATCTTTGAAATTCAAGTTAAAATCATAAATCGAAGTTGTTTTGATGGTTAAATTGATTAAAAATTATTAGTTATAAAATAAAAGCATTATTAAAGTTAAAAGGAGAGAAATTGGGGTACAAAATCAAGCCCTAAGATTTTGGGGGGATTTGAGAAATTAATCAAGAAATTACTAAGAAAATGGTGAATTCTTACCTTAAATCCATCATAGAATCAAGAAATAGATGTTAATCTTGCTTCTCAAGCTCCCACAAATTTCACTTTTAAGCTTCGACACTATTTTAGGGTTTAACTTTCAAGGGACAAGATAAATAAAATGAGCAAAAAAAAGGGGGAAATCTGTTATTTATTGCAGATTTTTCTGCTCTAGCAGATTTTTTAAGTCCAACCGGGCTTCAAAGCTTTGGACTCAATGATGATATCAAATTTTTAAATAAATGTTATTTTCACAAAGTTGACCCGCGAAATTCGAAATCACAATTTTCCAAGCCGAGGGTCGAAATGAGATTTAAAAGTCGTATAATCATAGCAAACATGTTACCACCCTAAAATCAATATTCTGAATCAGCTGGTAAAGTTAATTTTTCATACGAGGTCGTTTCAACCAAATGTGAGTCCCAAACTCATATTTTTTATTTCTTTAACTTTTCGACCGATAGGTCGAAATGAGCTCGGGTGCACCGGGAACCAAACCAAAGGTCTACCCAGCGTAAAATTGATATTTCGGAGCTTCTGACGTGGTCTGCTCAGTCATCCATTGCACATATTAATAGACATCCACATAAGTCCAAAATAAGGCTCTCGAAACAATCAAAAACCACAATATCGAATAAATGGTACCAAAATATATCGGGAACCATGTCAATCGCCCCACACGCTAGAAATATCATAGTGAAACTATGGGAAAGGATGAAACAATCAAATCATACAGAAACACACAATTCGAATGTTTCATCAAAAAGTTGATCGTTACAAGTCTATCTATCAAGAGTTCAATGCAATTTAGTAAAATAGGGTGTGGTAAGAATCATAGGTAAGTATTGTCTATTCGTTACGAAAGACATATGCCAAATACAGGATCGTCAAAAGATGTGATGAAGTTTAATTGAGTACTTTTTTACCGATAAGACAGAAGTAAAAGAAATTATACAAATTTGAAACTAACGAGAATTACACAAAATAATAGAGTAACACATAGTTGAAAGCAAAATCCACCTAATACCGATAGAAAATTGAACAGTTTTACCCTTTGTCATTGAAGTTAATTAAGAAGAGTGCGAAGAATTTTAGGATAGGAATTGGCCATAGATTTCGAAAGCATTTTTTGAAATAATTTAGCCAAATATTTGCTTGGGAATGAAAATTATAACCTAATTTTTGGAGACTAGTTTTCATTTTTCAAGTCCAAAATTTGATCTAAACCTTTTTTTTTTTTTTCCAAAATATAATTGTTGGTTTCATTTAAAATTTTAAAATTTCTCCCAATCTTTTTATATATTAAGCATCATGTATTGCTTCAGATTTGTTTTGCTTGATTCGTTTAAATTTTTCTTAAGATTTATAAACTCTTGTCAATACATGAGATCTTTCATCTCCTACATAAAATAATATTTTGATTTATAAATTTTTATTCAGATTTTAAAATTCTTGCCACAATATATAGGGATCTATCATCTCTTACTGTTGTAATTATTTACTTTTCTGCACCAATGGATCTTCGTAACTAATTACAATTGACGAATCATACTATCTAGTATTGTGTTATTAGCAGTTTTTAGTAAAATATTGTGTTATAATTTAGAATAATATATTATCTAGCTCGTTATGACAATTACGTGTCTAATTTATTTGTATATACAATTATGATTTATGATAATGATGATGAATGTGATCATTGAAAGTTCTGCATAATTTGTATTACCAAGTATGTTTGTTTGGTATGAGAATATTTTTTATAGTATTTAGAACTTATGGCTATTAAGTTATGCTTAATGATTTTCAATATAAATGTACGTTCTTGATATATATATATATAAATCCTATAAGACAATATCAATATATATA
>NC_061111.1:48685904-48775124 GCF_002878395.1 Capsicum annuum
GACTAGGGAACTTAGATTCTTAGGTTTTCTTGAAGAGGACAATTGAATTCTTGGATTCTTCGGGGAGGAAAGTTTGAGTTTCTTCTTTTTGGGAAAAAACCCTAATCTTATTGTTCTTGAGAGTGGGATACTAAATAACCTATTAAGTAATTGAATATGAGGGAAAATAATGTCTTATGATGCTTTAAGTCGTGGGAGGGGTAGGGTTTAAGGTGATGAAAAGACCAAAATACCCCTACGAAAACTAAGTAAGAATTCAAGAAATTTTTAGTTTATGAGTTGATAACTTATCAACTAGTTGATGGCTTATCTACCAAAGTCATCACTTTTATAGCTGAGACGGTTATGGGTGACGACTCGGCTGATAAGTCGCCACTTAGTTGATAACTTATCACCCAAGTCATCACTTTATAGCTGAAATTGATCACATTCTAGTTAAGGCTGATGACTTGTCTGATAAGTTGTCACTTAGTTGACGACTTATCACCTCAAGTCATCACGTTGATGATAGACAGAAATATTGAGCTAAAATGAGCATAACTTTCCACTTTGATATTGGATTAAGGTGAAACCAAGTTCATTTCGAAGAAGACTCATAGAAATTTTATTTGATATATAGTAAGATACATGAATTAATATATTCTGATAGATACACTTGTTTAAAGTTGACCCTTGTAGGATCGAATACAAAAACTCAATCAATAAAAGTGTTCTCTACTCGACTTTCCACTAAGTGCTTCCTATGAACATTTTTTAACCTCTTAAGCACTATTCTCACTAGGATAATGATCATGACGCATGTATTAAAATGTAAAACATGGCACTAGAGATTATAGAGGTAGGAACGATGGTTCAAATTCTAGCATAAACATACGGGGTATTACATTATCTTCCCCTTGGAATCATTCATCCTCGAATGATGGGTAGGAACTTATTGCAACATTAAAAAGTATGGATTATTGTATATATGACATATCTGCTAATGAAGGAAATAACTGAGCTAAAACTTTTAAAATACTATCATGAAGATGATTTCTTAGCTAACTTGACTTTATTGACTAAAAGGTACTGATTCATGCTGGGAGTTCGGACCTCATGTGAAATTTCCATGATACAATCATTGTTATAGAACTGCTAAGTGATAAATGATACATTAAAAACTCCATGAGTTACTAAGGATTGAATAAAGTATGCAATTTGTTATTTAGGAACTATCCCTCAATAAGACACGTAATGAATCAAAGGAAAAGGGGCTTCATGGCATCACCAAGTACACTATGTAAGCATGAATCACGAGATAATGAGATGAAGGTCGTACAAAGGTATTACAATATCTTAGATGGAATACTTGGAAAATGAGATCATGCACTAAACACTTACAAACTTAGTCATAACTTAATATCTAAATCTGAAATTAATGCATGATGCATGAACTGAGATGAATGTGTAATTTGCATGAATGCGAACATTTTTCCTTATGGAATTTCCATACTCAGGAAACTTCTGGTAGTAAGATTGGATGGAAAGTTAGAAATCTTTAGGAGTTTATCTGTCTAATTGCTAAACTGGATTGCAGGCTACATGGACTAGATTATACTGACTGATCATACTCAAATGGAGTATTTCTTCAACACTCTTTGAAGAAATTCTAATAATATTAGGGATCAAAGAATTTTGGGCATGATCTAAACAAGACATCCGAATAAGGAATCAAAACATTGATACAACTCTATAACATGGAGCATAGACATATAAACCATAAGCTACAATAGAATTACTAGGCCTTAGAAAATGAAACTTCTTAATTTCAAACTTAGCAACACTTCTCAATTACTGCCTCAACTATACATACCACTTTAAAACCATACTCATTTGATTCAACTAATAATTCTCACATGGGTACTGACAAATCCATCTACTAAAGTCTAGACTAAACTAAATTCTCTCACCATGATCAAGCCTAACTCAAAATGTCAAGGTACAACACGCCACTCCATAATACTAGTCTAAACCACATGATTCAATATTCTATGTCTCTTTTATACCTTACATCCTAAGCATAATACGCCTCACCACTTTAATGGCTAACCCTAAACTCTTACTATGGATCATGTAAGACCTCGCAAAATTCTTGGCTTAACTCAGTCCTTTAAGCTTTTTCAAGGGTCCCAGACTTAGAAAATTTTAGCTAAGTATCAATACTTAGAATTATTTTAGCCTTCCAATTTGGAGGATTTTATTTCCAACCTTCCCCGCCTTAGTTAGTCGATTTTTAAATTAATTCATGATCAGGGTCACTTGTAGGTCATCTCAGGTAAGTTTCAGATTTTTTGTACTAGCGTAAGGGCAAGTTTGGATGCCCAGAATAGTGAAGGGCTATGATAGCCCCGTGTCATGAGGGCCATTCAACCCAAGTAAAGGTTATGTCGTGATAGATACTTGACCCGATTGGGGTTTGGGCCGCGATGCCTATTTGACCCAAGCAGCTGTCGCGACGCAAGGGCAACCCTATTTAGCATTAGTTTAATATGGGTTATGGGGGAAAATGGGCTATTTTTACCACCTTATTTAGCCTTAACATGAAATTAATAAGCCTATAGGGAAAAATCTTATTCTTTACTCATAAACTCACTCAAGAGCAAGCCCTAGCCTTATGAAGTTCAAGAATTCAAGTCTCAAGAATTCACTTTAATCTTCTTGAAAGTAGAAATCAAGGTATATGAAGTGTTCATCGAAGGGTCGCTTCCACCCTTGGAGTCCAAGAAATTATTTTTAAACTTCAAGTTTATGGATTTTATGAATTTCATGTTGGGTTTGATTATATTCATGTTTGTAATGATTAATTGGAATTATAATCCATGGTTTATGACAAATTTCATGTGAGGTTAATTGATATATATGTAATATCATGTGGATCCACGTAAAACCGTTGAAATTTTCAATGGGGATTTGATTATGATGTCTACTTGTTGTTTAGTGTTATGTGCATATGTATTATCACCAAGTGCTTGATAAATTACTCTTGTAAACTAATAAGGGAAAGGTATCATGTCATGTTAGATTATGTGCATGTTGTATCATGCAAGTGTTTGATAAAATGTTTCCATGAATGAATTGTGAACAAGTGCATATAACTATGCTTTTCAAGCTTATGCTATGATTTACCTTTGATTTTATCGAGTCCTGGGGGTATTCAATACACAAAAACCTAGCTGTTTACCTAGATCTTTAGTCAGTTACAAAACTCAAGAAAATCTTAGTAGTATTCATAAGTCATTCACAATATTCATTTCAAAACTCAGTGGCATTCAGTCAGATAATAGAATTCAGTAGTATTCTGTTAGTCAGCAGAACTCAGTGAACTCAGTTCAGTTTAGTTAAATTGTAGGATCAGTAACAGTTCAGTCAATCCTAGTATGAACTAGGAAATCTTTTCAGTGTCTATTCAGTTGGGAGTAGGATTCAACACCAAGTGAACCTAATGATGGAGGCTCACCTATTAGTAGAGGGTGTGGTCCATAGAAGAAATCATTATGTTCCAGAACTACATAGCCAGCATAGGTTGAGATATCTTTCAGCAAGACTAGGGTTGATATATCTCCTTTGAGTATTCCTACCAATGAGGGTTGATAGAATAGCTTTATGTCAGAGAGGGTTAACTCACAGCTTGTCTTTACTTGTGGCACGGTACTGACACCCTTCCCTACCTGGGGTTATAGGTTGGACCCCTATTAGTTTAGAAAGGGGAATGTCGGATAGATAATTGCTTTCCACAGTCTCAGTATTAGATTCAGACTCATTATAGAACTCAGCTCAGTTCTACAAACTCAGGACTATCAGACGCAGTCACTCAGCTCAGAACGGAACTCAGCATAGTTCTACAAAAAAAAGAATATCAGATACAGTCACTTTATTACCAGTATTTCAGTATCAGTAGACTCAAATATCAGTTAATCAGTATTCAGAATCAGTATCCATTATTATCACGATCTCAATTACAGTTCATGTATTTATGAAAGTACTCTTATTCAGTCATATTCATGTTATTCAGTCAGTATTGTTCATGCATATGAACCCATTGTAATACCCCATATTTTTGCTAACTTCAATTCATTCGTAGAATGTTAAGAATTTGCTTCAAAGTGAATACTATTTATTTCATGCAGTATTTTCAAGATTTCAACTTTTTATTTTCTAGGAAATTGAATAAGCTTTCCAATGAAATAAGATTCGCGTTAATCCGATAGTTGGGTAAGAAGTTATGGCTATTTTAAGTTCTAGTCGTAAAATACCGTCATTTGGAACCTTAGCGCATCGCAGAGCGGTGTAAAATCCCAATTGTCATTTTCCAGTGGCCCTCCTAGTTGAACCAAATCGCGAAGAGGGCCAATTTCTCGTTTGGCAATTTCCAATGAGACCTTGCAATACTAGCGCGTCGCGCCAGTGGTCAAAATGACAAACATAAGGACTTCGTGATTATGGTGCATCATGGAGGGAGCCTATTTCCCGCTTGTCCAAATTCCAGTGAGACGCCGCGATATGGCGCGTTGCGGTGGCCACCCAGTTTGCAAAATATTTCATTTTAAAGATTTGTTTTGGGGTTTAAAGAGGGCATTTTGGTCATCCTCCAAGCCCCTAGTCCATCTTAAACAATGAATTAAACCCCTTCAAAGGACTTTACATTCACTTTTCATCAAATCTCTTTCAAGCAAAACCCTAGTTCATCAAACTTTCTCCTTAAGAAATCCAAATTCCTCCATTAATTCTCCATAGAAATTCATGATTGAGGATTCCCAAGGCAAGATAATCAAGGATCCACTTCAAAAACTAAAATAGGAATCAATAGATCAAGTTTCTTTATCTGATTTTCAATCAAGGTATGTGGGGTTTGAACAAGGATAATCCTTTCATCCTTGTGCCCAAAACTTTATTTTAATTACAAACTTTCTGAATTATATATGATTTTTCATGAATTTCAAGTTAGGGTTTATACCTATTACCAATATTTGCAAGATTATGAGATTTTTCATGATTTAGAAGTTGAATTGCATGATTATGTTTATGTTTCCAAGTATATTACTAAAATTTACTGATTTTGAGTTGATTTATAAATAATCATATTATCAAGAATGAACATTTTGATGATTTAACCTAAGATTTATGCTTTAAGCATCTTGAGAACATATTATTTTTAGATTTTTGGAAGAGCTTTGATCTTTGATCATCAGTTTAACTATGAAATTCACTTTACAGAATTTAGATCAGCTTTATTTACAGATTGAAAAAGATAAATGCATATTTGGTTTTAAGATAACCCTTATTCTTGTTTGACAAGTGGATTTCCAACAGAATGAGCGCAGAAAATAATAAGGGAGTAGTATTTAGCACCGAGCGGGAAGTGTAGCGCATCCTGCTTTCAAAAAACTATGTAGCCAACGTAGGTACACATTATCAGATTATTTCTATTTCTATATGGATGACAGATTTAGCTTGTGATCGATCACATGGGTAGGTTATAATCCCTGACAAGAGTATGACGCCTCTCCCCAACATGAGGTTTTTTCCTTAGTAGGACGATATGTTGGACTCTATATTGACTTTTTAATGTGTGGGAAACTGAATAATCTTTTCAACAATATAAGATTGCCTTAATCCGATAACCAGGTAAGAAGTTATGGCTATTTTAAGTTCTAGTTGTAAAATAGCGTCATTTGGACCCTTAGCGCGTCACGGAGCGGTGTAAAATCCAAATGGTCATTTTCTAGCGGCCTTCCATGATTAAACCGTATCACGGAGAGGACCAACTTCCCATTTCATAATTTCTAGTGAAACCTCACGATACTGGTGCGAAATGACAAACATAAGGGCTCTGTGATTATGGTGCGCCGCGAAGGGAGCCCATTTCCCATCGTCCAAATTCTAGTGAGCCACCGCGATAGTGATGATATTTTCTCTCCTTTCATAATCTAGATCATGCATTAAATTTGTTCCTTTAGAATCTTCTATCTATTCATGTGTTACCCCAAAATTCATCGTCTATGTATTATTCTTGAGCTAATATAATTAGCAAGTTTCAATTCATCCCCATATAACGCTCTCAGATTTGCTATCAGAAACTTCAGAGGTCAAACCAAGGGGACTGAGAGGAGCTCCCTAGTATGTTAAGTTCTTTGAGTTGAAAGTTTATGTTCTCATCCTTATGAGTTGTTCAGTTGAGACAGAAATGGATATGTATCCAGATTCCTCATTATTCCTTCTGTACAGATAGTGCTCATGAGTGTAGATAGTATAATCCTAGACTATAAAATATAGTGTGTATTTGAGGGATATTATGAATTTTAGTGTTATGATTTATGAATAGTAGAACCTTATTATAGTTTTAAGTATGGGTGTATGAGAGTAGAGACGAGAAAAGTGACAGTACGATTGATAGAAAGTATAGATATGAACTTGTGTATGTTAGCAAGTTGTGTTAAGGTGATATATTCTTGTGTGTTAGTTTAGTGAAAGGAAGAGAAAGAGTTATTAGTTAAGGTGAATTGTTGTTTTCTTGAAGAAAGGAAGATATTATTGATTATAATTATTATGTTTTAAAGGTATAGGATATTAATGAAGTATTTGGTGGTTTATCATCATTAATTTAGGCTTCCCTTGAGGTGGCACAAAAATATGAGTTTAGCTGAAACTTATAGATCTGTGATAGTAATCTAGATGTATAGAAGGGTAAATAGTAATGATGTGTAGGAGGAGGATGTATTAATGGATTATGATGAGATAGTCCATATGATTATGATAGATTATTGTTGTTATGAAGTCCTAGTGGACTAGTGTTTCTTGATGATTTATTTCATAGCTTCCAAGCGAGAGTTGTACGTGAGGTTGGGTTGTAGAATTACGTTAGCACTAGACATTAAGTTTGAGCAATTGATGGTCGTCAAGGTGGATGTGATGATTTCATGGTTAGTGTTGCTCAGTTCAAGATAGTGATGATGAGCAATTGTGTAGATGGGAGATAGCAAATGTGTTATGTTTGGAAAGATTGTTGTAAGCTAGTTTTATGTAAATCGATAAGTTCGAAAGAATTTTAAGGTGAAGTTTATTTTCTTGTGTATGACTCGGTTAGTTGAGAATATTTCATGTGTATCATCCTAAGACTTGAATGGTGCATGGAGGTTGTTATTGATAGAGGTATTAGAGAATATAAGAGAGATGCTCTTATGGTTATTTGTTTAGAAGTGCATATGTGGATATGAAAATAGGCTTGAATGTTATGTTGGGGTATAAGAGGATAGGTGTGTGGTGCATTAATCGATTTCTAGTAAAAGGTTGGATTTAGTTGTTAAGGTGATAAGAAGAATTATCTTAGAGCATAGTAGTTATGACAATTCTTGGGGTATTGAATTAATGGTTTAGACTAGTATTATGGTGTTATGTGTAATGTCTTGTAAATTCCTAGTTAGGCTTGACCTTGATGAAGGGATTTAGTTTAGTTTAGACTTTAGAAAATGGAGTTATCAACGCCATGTGAGGATTATAAGTTGAATCAATTGATTATCATATTCTAGGGAACAGTATAGTTAACGGAGTGTTTTATAAGTCTTGCTAAGCTTGAAAATAAAAAGTTGCATTGCTTAAGGCCTAGCAGTTCGATCCAATCACAGTGTATGATTTATGATTCTATGTTCCTTGCTATAGAAATGTAGCAATATTGTGATTCCTTATTCAGAGGTCTTGTTCACATCATGCCTGGAGTCCTTTACTCCCTACTATCGTTAGAGTTTCTTAGAAAAGTGTTGAAGAAGTACTCAATATGGGTATGAGCATCCAGTATGATTCAGTCAGTGTAGCCAGAAATACAGACTAACAGTCAGAAAGACGAATCTCTATCATTTTTCCATCTTCCGATTTGGTTCAGTCTCACTGTAATGTCCCGAAATCCCATCCTGAGACGTCACATGGTTCTTAAGGCTACAAGTAGCCCTAAGCTAAACCTTTGAGCATGTTACTACTTATAATACTTACTTTAGGATGAATAAAATAAATAATGATACTTTGTTAAGTCAACTATAATCCAAAATAACTAGAAATAATGTCAGAATAGCAAAATACTAATAATCTGGAACACAACTTCAACTAACAGTCTAGTCTGACAAAGCCTCTACTACTCAAACTTGAGAGTCATTGGGACAGACCCCCAACTGACTCGCAATGATTTGAAAGTAAAACTCGAAATACTATGAAATGGGAAAAGTGCAAATATAGGTCCTCGAACCATGAGGACTCACCAACTGTGGAATGTAGACAAAGGCACTAGGAAATCACTGATGCTGCTGAGACTGAGCACCTGAACCTACATTATAAGACAATGTAGCACACTGACGTATATGTGGATCAGTACTTTGAGGATGTACTGAGTATATGGGGGTGTATGCGATACTTAAAATAATAATATCATCAATCTTTACAGAAATCATGCATGCTAATATAACTGACTCACATAGCTCGAATAATCTCAAAATACATATCTCGTAAATTATGAATAATAGAACACATAGTATAAATCTCATCTCAAGGAACATACTTTACTTTAGAAATTCATTACTTACTCTTACCAATAGGGAAAACTACTTTCTTCTTGGTAAAATTTTACTTGAAGAAACCACTCTAAAAAATCTTGCTATTAGGTAGGTTCTCCTAACAGACATACACCATGCGAGCTACATGGAGTCCAACGTCTTGTCCTCCTAGGGAAGAAACCTCACATTAGGGAGAGGCTTCATAATCTTGCCAGGGAGTATAGCCTCAACTCAGTGATCACTATCTCGGCCTCGGGCCCATAAATCCTAATCCTATGGTGACACGTAGTTCTGGGATATGAAACCGTAGGAACTTACCCAACTCAGTGCTAAATACTAATCCCTTTAGTTGGCTACACTCATCTCATGGAAATCCACTTTAAAATACTCTCGTGGTTCATAAAGAACCCAACTATAAAATCTATAATCTCATATAGAAAAGTGGATTTCAAAGCTACTATGACCATTAAGGTCAAAACTTTCTCAATAATCTGAAAATACTCAAATAATGGGTGCTTATAGCACAAAAGTTCTTAAAATTACAATCTCAAATAGGGATTAATGACCTATATATCAATCTCACGTTAAGACTTATCAAAATTCATACTCGATATCATAAAGATTCATAAATCATATAGAAATCTAGAAATTTTCAGCAATATGCATTATAATCTCAACATTCTCATGTACATCAATTTCTAAATTATTGAAAATATCATAATCTCAAGAATAATAATATAGGGTATAAACTCGTACTTAAATTCCATAAGAAAACATGTAAAATCATATATATTTGTAATTTAAAATAAATTTTGGGTACAAGGACGAAAGAAGTGACCTTGTTCAAACCCCATATACCTTAGATTATGTCTTGTAGATGGAAAATCTTGCTTGAGACTCTTTTTCATACTCTTGAGTGAGGGTTCTCGAAGCTTTTGACTTGGGAACCTTGAATCTTAACTCAATTTGTAGAAACTATAGTGGACTCTCAAGGTTCTTGGAGAAAGATTTGGATTTGCCCTTGAGGGTTAATATTTAGAGAAAGCACAAGTTCTTGATGCTTTGGATGATTCTCACGTTATTTCCCTCTTGAATACCATTTATTTTGATGAGGTATTTTCAATATTTTTACTTTTTATTATGTGAAAAATTGAATAAGCTTTCCAACGATATAAGATTCGCCTTAATCCGATAATCGGGCAAGAAGTATGGCTATTTTAAGTTCCAGTTGTAAAATACCGTCATTTGGAACCTTAGCGCATCGCGGAGCGATGTAAAATCCCAATAGTCATTTTCCAATGGCCCTCTATGATTAAACCGCATCACAGAGAGGGCCAACTTCCCGTTTGGTAATTCCCAGTAAGACCTCGCGATACTGGCACGAAATGACAAACATAAGGGCTCCGTGATTATGGTGCATTGCGGAGGGAGCCCATTTCCCGTTCGTCCAAATTCCAGTGAGCCACCGCCATAGTGGCATGTTACGGTGGCCACCCAGTTTGCAAAATATTGTATTTTTCATTTTCGTTTAGGGGTTTAAAGAGGGCATTTTGGTCATTATCTGAGCCCCTAGTCCATCTTAAACAATGAATTAAACCCCTTCAAAGCACTTTACGTTCACTTTTCATCAAATCTCTCTCATGTAAAACCCTAGTTCATCAAACTTTCTCCCCAAAAAATTCAAATTCCCCCATTAACTCTCCAATGAAATTCAAGATTGAGGATTCCCAAGGAAAGATAATCCGGGATCCATCTTCAAGAACTCAAAAAGGAATCAATAGATCAAGTTTTTTCATCTAATCTTCAATCAAGGTATGTGGGGTTTGAACAAGGATAATTCTTTCATCCTTGTGCCCAAAACTTTATTTTAATTACAAACTTTCTGAATTATATAAAATTTTTCATGACTTTCAAGTTAGGGTTGATACTCATTAACATTATTTGTAAGATTATGAGATTTTTTCATGATTTAGAAGTTGAATTACATGATTATGTTTATGTTTTCATGTACATTGCTGAAATTTCCAAATTTTGAGTTGATTTATAAATAATCATATTATCAAACATGAATATTTTGATGATTTAACCTAAGATTGATGCTTTAAGTATCTTGAAAACATATTATTTTTAGATTTTTTGAAGAGCTTTGATCTTTGATCATCAGTTTAACTATGAAATCCACTTTACAGAATTTAGATCAGCTTTATTTACATATTTAAAAAGATAAATGCATATTTGGTTTTAAGATAACCCTTATTCTAGTTTAAAAAGTGGATTTCCAACAGAATGAGCGTAGCAAATAATAAGGGAGTAGTATTTAGCACTGAGTGAGAAGTGTAGCGCATCCTACTTTCAAAAAACTACGTAGCCAACGTAGGTACAAATTATCATATTATTCCCATTTCTATATGGATGATAGATTTAGCTTGCGATCGATCACATAGTTAGGTTATACTCCCTGGCAAGAGTATGACGCGTCTCCCTAATGTGAGGTTTCTTCCTTATTAGGACGAGACGTTGGACTCCATGTTAGCTCGCATGGTTTATGTTGGTTTAGAGAACCTCGCTTAAGATGAAATATTCTTCCCTAAAGCTTTGAAAGATTTTTTCCTACAACTTAATAGTAAATATCTTAAGAATAAGTTTTAAAGTGTCTCTCTTCAAATAAAGTGTTTTTTCCTTATAGTTATAAAGCTTACTGACTACAGATTCTAGAATAGAAAGAGTAACAGAAAAGCTTTCAGAAAAACTAAGTGTTAAGGCTCACAAGTTTTACTCAAATTATGCTTTATAGAAAGATATTAGCTATAGTTTTCATCTTTCTGATTTCAGATTTAGAGTGAGTCCTTTCCACACTTAGACAGTGTGATTTACAAGGAGAATACAAGTACAACTTTTTGAACTAAATGTTATGACTCACTAGATTTATAAGGCATGATTTGCTTCTCATGATTATTATTTTCAGCATTTCAGATATTCCAGCTTATGTAAGTCATTTACATTTAGCATGCATTATTTCACCCCCATATACAAGTACATCCTCAAAGTACTGATCCACATATATGTCTCTGTGCTACATCATCTCATAATTTACGTACAAGTTGTAGCATGCATACCATATTCAGACAGCTTGCAGATTCCAACTAGCAAATGATGAGTCCTCCTACTTCAAGGACTTTAGTTAGATGTTATTTCTGTACTTCACTTTCTCATACTTATGTATTGATTAGTGATAGTTAAGGTCTTATCCTAGCTATCTATAGTCAGTATGTTAAAGGCTTCACAAATGTCAGTTAGAGTCAATTATGTATTTTCAGTCCCTCTTTCAAACTTTATCAGAATGTAAAAGTTATACTAGTATTTTATTTTCTATGATTACACCATTATTATGTTTCCGCATTGTAAACTCAGTTGTTTTATACATATTATTCAGTTTCTTATGAGTTATGCCAGTAGAAAGGTTAGCTTTGGATCACTTGTGGTCCTAAGCTCTGTGTAACATCTGGGGACCAATTTTTGGGGTGTTACACCCATGCATTTCATCCTACCTCACTTATCATACCAGTAAATTCAAAGTACTGATGCATACTTTTCTCTTGCACTATGATGTCTTATATCCTAGGTTCAGATGTGCGAGCTCCCGAGCACCCTTATAAATTTAGACTTTCAGCAGTCAGAGTTAGCGGTGAGTCCTCATAGTTCGAGGACATGATTTTTTTCTTTTAGTACTTCAGTTACCAGTTCACTTTCAGTAGTTGGAGTTAGTTGGGAGCTTGTCCTATCAACTCCACCGTTCAGATAGTTTAAAGGCTTTTCAGACTAGAGTATTTTCAAACAAATGTTTCAGTTTTGGTATCACTATACTGTATTTTATTTTATTTTAGTATTAAACCTTATGTCATATTTTCCGCCTAATTCCTGCATATTACAGTATTGTTATTTAGTTATTGTAACAGGCACCATTCATGGGTTAGCTTATGGTCCTTCGGGATTATTAGCACCGTGTAGCATCTGAGATATAGACTCAGGGAATTACAAACATGGTATTAGAGCCTAAAGTTCAACAGAGTCCTAGAAAGTCTGAAAGCTGCATCTAGTAGAGTCTTGTGCATGGGTCTGTAGCGTCCAACACTTATGGATGAGAGGTTATGAGATATTTTAGGAAAAGTTTCCCTTCTTTCAGTATTCATGTCGTGTGAGTGACCATGAGCTCCAGTAAAACTCTTAGTCTCATCCGCTTCTTCCTCTTGCTTACAGAACATGCCTCCTAAAAGGACTAATTAAAGAAGAACCAGAAGTCAGTCAGCAACTCAGCCTGTTCAGATAGATCCCCTGGACTAGCACATCTCTCATGCAGAATTCAGGGTTGTATTCGCTACTCTAGCCAATTCAGTCGCAACTCAAAATGAATGGGCAGCTGCTGTTCCTGCCAACCCATTGGCTAATACTGCTGCAGTCAAGATTTGGGACTTTACCCGAATGAATCCTCCCTTATTTTCAGGTTTTAAGTCTGAAGAGGATCCACAGGAGTTCCGCGATCAGGTTTAGAATATCACAAATATCATGGAAGTGATTTAGAGTGAGAGTTCTGAATTAACCACCAATCAACTATAAGATGTATCCCATATGTTGTTTAAACAGTGGAAGGTAGACAAGGGTGCAAATGCAGAGCCCATAGAATAGGAAGAGTTTTCTATAGGCTTCTTATATAGATTCTTCTCCTTAAAGTTAAAAAAATCCATGGTGTTAGAGTTCACCAATCTCCGGTAAGGCAGTATGAGTGTGAAAAAGTATTACCTCAAGTTCACTCAGTTATCTAGGAATGGTCCCCATGTAGTAGCAGATAATAGATCCAAAATAAGTAAGTTTGTGTCTAGGTATCAGGTAGAGCATTAAAGAGTGTAAGACTGTGATGTTGATTAGGGAGATGGATATATCTAGGCTTATGGTCTATGCGCAACAGATTGAGGAACAAAAATTTAAGAAGAAGGAGAGAGAACTGAGAGAGCCAGAACGGGTAGCTTTAGTTTTTCCCAACCAAGGTCAAAGGGTGGTAACTGTTCTCTATTTAGTCTGAATTTTTCTGTCCCAGTTCCATCTTTAGCTAGTACACTAGTACCAAGGTTCAAGAATGATAGTCATAATAGGGCGTCAGGCTACAAAATCTAGAGTAGAGCAAGCGGGGTTTGTACTAATCCACTTTGCAAAGAATGTGGTAAGAATTATAAGGGTATGTGTAGAGCCATCAGTGATGTGTGTTTTAGATGTGGCGAGTCAGGTCACAGAGTCCGTGACTATCCTAAGGCTAGTCTACAAAGTCAGCACAATCATTCTTCAGCTCACTCCGGTTGCCCGAATCAGCAGGGTACCACTTCCAGTGCTGCCAGTAGGCAGCACCCAAATAGGCTTTATGCACTTCAGTCCAGGCAAGATCAGGAAAGTTCCCTTGATGTGGTCACTGGTAAGCTATAGACATCTCATTTATATATTTATGTCTCATCAGATCCAGTAGCTTCTTTGTCTTTTGTAACTCTTTGCATAGCAGCTAACTTTAAAGTCAGACCAAATATTAACAAAACCTTTCTCAGCCTCCACCCCAGTGGGCCAGTCTATCATAGCCCGGAGGGTATACAAGAACTGTCTGGTTATGATATCTCAAAAGGTCAGGCTTCCAGATTTCATTAGTAATATTAGTATGTTTAGAAAAGTAATAGGTGGGAATGATGCCCAACCCGTCTTTACCTTAGTTCAAAGTTTTGTACTTTAGTCATCATGATACCTATGCATGCTTTACGTCTCATCTCCATGAACACAACTTATATTCATGCACTTTTCATAGAATCGTGTGCATTTCTAGTTCTTAGTATGAGGAGTTCCAGTTTACTTAGTAGTACGAATCATGTTTCATGAACACGAAAACTCCAAACTCAGGTCATGCGGATCATGACTTCTGCACTCATGCCTTACAGTTTGTTCAGTCCTAGTTACCATCTAAATCGCAGTCTTAGTTACGGTCTTGGTTATAGTGTCAGTCTCAGTCCAGTAATCAGATCTGAAACTCTATTTAGTTTCAGGTTTTCTAGACCACAGCATACAGTTATCAGTTACTCAGTTATTAGTATTTCAGTACCTCAGCATACAAAATATTTCAGAACCATGTTATATGCTTGGTCTTGTATTCTCAAATAATACAGTTTTCACGAATTCATGCTCAGTTATCTCATATTACCCCGTTAGTCCTTACCTCATATACATTATACTCTACAACTTTAGTCCAGTTATTTATGCTAAGTACAGTTCAGTCTTCCAGACCCAGTATTCAGCTATCATTCATTTAGTTAATCAGATAAGTTAGTATGCTAATGCATTCGTGCGCAACGCCCATGCGAATATTTTTCAGTAGTACCAAGTAAAGTGTCATACTAAGGTTGAGGGTATCATTGAGAAAGTATTCAAGGGATATGTCTAAGCTTGAAAATTGGTAGTTGTAGTGCATAAGTCTTAATCACTCTATCTTAGATGATGATTCGTAGGCCTTGACTCATATTACAGAAGTCTAGCCACATTGTGATGTCTTATTCAGACAATGCCAAGCTTTTCTTGCTCCCTAAAGTTACTGGCAACTCAATAAAAAGAGTGTCAGAGAAAAGGTCCAGTTGAAAAAAAGTTTTCAGTTTGAGTTAGTCCGTAAAGCCAATAATTCAGTTTAGCAACAGACGGATAAATTCGTATGGTGTGGTTTCCCATCTTTCCATCTAATTGCACTATCCGAAGTCTAATAAATGTAACTATTCTAAGATGGACCAACCAGGTAGTTGCATGTTCAGCTCAGTTCATGTGTCATGTCTCATTTTTAGGCCCCAGATATTCAGTAATGATTCAGCTAGTAGGTACCTTATGCATCATCATAGTTTTTCTCAGTATCTCCGCCAAGTCAGTATTCTTCGGGGGACATAATGTCCCAAGGGGAAGATGCACTATAACTCCGAGCTTTCATGTCCTAAATCTTCCAGTTCTCTTCACGTAACGAATCTAATTTGGAGTAGTGGGTACTCATAAGTTGACCCTTAAGTTCCAATCTCATCTGTAAGCTATGTATTTAAGGGGCTCAGTTTAGTTCACGATATTCAATTCATGTATCACGTTCCAGTCTCAGTCATGCTCTTATTTTCCCATTCGTGCGTAGTCCAAAAATGTTCTTGGGTTTATCAGTATTTTTTTAGTTTAAGTGATAGTTTTTCCTTGAACTTACTTAGTTCCATGTTTAGATTACCTATACAAACTTGGTATCAGTTACCATTGCTTATTCAGCCATGCATTCATGAATCGTGTTCAGTCATGTACATATGCATCAGACATGCATGTTCAGTATATAGAAACTAAGCTTAGCAGTAATATAAGTTATGAAATGATGCATCAGATATGCATGTTCAGAATGAAATTCCAGTATAATAGTAGTCTTAGCCATGAAATCATGTTTCAGTTATGTATGTCTAGTACATACTTTCAGTCTGTCAGTTCTCCCCGCTTAGTCAGTCTCATACGAGGAAGAATATTCCTAAGGAGGAGATATTATAAGACCTCACAAAATTCTTAGCTTAACTTAGTCCTTTAATCTTGTTAAAGGGCACCAGACTTAGAAAATTTTAGCTAAGTATCAAGACTTAGAATCATTTTAGCCTTCCAATTTACAGGATTTTATTTCCGACATTCCCGGCCTTAGTTAGTTGATTTATAAATTGATTCATGGTCAGGGTCACTTGTAGGCCATCTCAGGCGAGTTTTAGAATTTTTGGACTAGCATAAGGGCTAGTTTGGATGCCTAAAACAGTGAAGGGTCGCAATTGCCCCGCGTCACGAGGGCTAGTCAACCCAAGAAAGGGTCGTGCCGCGATGGCTACTTGACTCGAGTGGGATTCACACTGCGATGGATACTTGACCCAAGCGGCGTTCGCTATATGAGGGCAGCCCTATTCAACATTATTTTAATACGGGTTGTGGGGGCAAATGGGCCATTTTCCCCACCTTATTCAGCCTTCACACGAAATTAATCAGCCTATAGGGTAAAATCTCATTCTTTACTCATAAACTTACTCAAGAGCAAGCCCTAGCCTCATCAAGTTCAAGAATTTAAGTCTCAAGAACTCACTTCAATCTTCTAGAAAGTAGTAATCAATGTATGTGAAGTAATTATCCAAGGGTCCCTTTCACCCTTGGAATCCAAGAAACTATTTTTAAAATTTAAGTTTATGGATTTCTTGAATTCCATGCTGGGATTGATTATATTCATGTTTATAATGATTAATTGAGATTCTAATCCATGTTTTATGATATTTTTCATGTGAAATTAATCGATATATATGTAATATCATGTGGATCCATGTAAAACCCTTGAAATTGTCAATGGGATTTGAATTATGATGTTTACTTGTTGTTTAGTGTTATGTGCATATGTATGCTCACCAAGTGCTTGATGAATTACACCTGTGAACTAATTAGGGAAAGAGATCATGTCATGTTAACTTATGTGTACGTTGTATCATGCAAGTGTTTGATAAAATGTTTCCATGAATGAGTTGTGAACAAGTGCACATGATTATGCTCTTCAAGCTTATGCTATGATTTACCTTTCATGATATTAATTCCTGGGGGTATTCAATATCTGAAAACCTAGTTGTTTACCTAGAGCTTTAGTCTATTATAGAACTCAAGAAAATCTCAGTAGTATTCATAAGCCAGTCATAATATTTAGTTCAGAACTCAGTAGCATTCAGTAAGATAACAGAATTCAGTAGTATTCCGTCAATCAGTGAAACTCAGTTCAGTTCAGTTAAACAGTATGATCAGTAATAGTTCAGTCAAGCCTAGTATGAACTAGGAAATCAGTTTAGTGTCTATTCAGTTGGGAGTAGGATTCAGCAGTGAGTGAACCTAACGATGGGGGCTCACCTGCCAGTAGAGGGTGTGGTCCTTAGAAGCAATCCTTGCATTCCAGAACTACGTAGCCAGCATAGGTTGAGATTTCTCCCTGGAAGACTAGGGTTGATATATCTCATTTGAGTTTTCCTACGAGCGAGGGTTGACAGAAGAGCTTTCTGTCAGAGAGGGTTAACTCACAGCTTGTATTTACCCATGGCAGGGTACTGACACCCTTCCAACTGGGGTTATAGGTTGGACCCCTATTAGTTAAGAAAGGGGCATGTCAGTTAGATAATTACTTACCACAGTCTCAGTTTCAGATTCAGTCTCAGTATAGAACTCAATTCAGTTCTACAGACTTAGGACTGTCAGACATAGTCACTCACCTCAGAACAGAACTCAACATAGATCCATAGAAAAAAAGACTATCAGATACAGTCACTCAATTATCAGTATTTCTATATTAGTAGACTCAAATATTATAAATCAGTGTTTATACTCAGTATCTATTGTTATCATGATCTCAGTTACTATTGACGTATTCATGCATATACTCTTACTAAGTCATATTCATGTCATTCTTTCAGGATTGTTCATACATATGAACCCATGCATTTCAGCCTACCTCCACTTAGCATACCAATACATTCAAAGTACTAATGTATACTTTTCTCTAGCGCTATGATGTCTTATATCATAGGTTCAGATGCGCGGGCTCCCAAGCACCCTTAGCAGTTTAGACTTTCAGCAGTCAGAGTTAACGATGAGTCCTCACAGTTCAAGGACATGATTGTTTTCTTTTAGTATTTCAATTACCAATTCACTTTCAGTAGTTAGAGTTAGTTGGGGGCTTGTGCCATCAACACCACAGTTCAGACAATTTAGAGGCTTTTCAGACTAGATTTTTTTTAGACAGATGTTTCAGTTTTAGTCTCACTATATTGTATTTGGTTTTATTTCAGTATTGAACCTTATGGCATGTTTTCCACCTAATTCCTGCATATTACAGTATTATTATTTAGTTATTGCAGCAGGTACCAGTCATGGGTTAGGTTATGGTCCTTCGGGATTATGAGCACCATGTAGCATCCGAGGTATAGACTCGAGGCTTTACAGATCACTAGCGCATATTGAATTCCTCCACTTACATCTGAACACGACATTCAAGCCTATCATTATAACCGTCTATAAACTTCAAGAAAAACACCCATAAAGGCATACTTCTCATATTCTCTAAACCTCTATCGATAAAAACTTTCTTGCACAATTCTTAAGAAGACATACCAAGAATTCTCAACTAAATATGATATACACCAAAGATTTACCTCAATATTCCTTCATTCTATAGCCTTAGATAGAAAAGCATAAATAATCTTTCTTAATGAGGGTCATCAACTCCCTTTCATCTAAACCAATGCTATACATTATCATCACCACTATCTTAACATAGAAAGAGATCACTGAAGGCTAATGCATAAAGACCTAAAGCATCATAACTTTGACACTTAATGAGGCCTGAGGAATAAAATATCAAAGGCATGGATTTGTTAAAAAGATCTAAACTGAGGACGTACATGATATAAATCTTAATTTCACTAGTATTATGAATTCTAAGAACTGATCATACCCTGAAACATGAGTTCATACTTATCATAAGCTATTCAACATAAGATTAGAGTACATAGATTTATGAGGGATAACTCGAATCACAGAGTGAAGTGTTACTTACTAGAAGATAAGAATGAACTTTAATACGCATAAAGTGTGTAAGCATTGGCCTTTGGCATGGATCTATCATGCAATAAATGAATATAGTGTGATACTGACTGAAATCCAAGGAATACTCTAGAGTAAGAGGGGATCACTATCTCATCACCACTCTTACAGATATGCATCACAATCTAATTTTCAAAACATTATTTGGTTCTTCACTCTACCATCTCCCCCTTGAACCAAAGCAGACATTCTAAGCTTATGGGTCTACTCCATATCCTAGAGATTGGGCCATAATTTATTAGCTCTAATGGTCTATACATGAATGCTCACTCACCTGAATAAACTATACCTAGACAATACTAACTTCATTATTGGATACTCTCTTAATATATTCTACCCTTAACTCCCTTTCGCTACAATAATCATCATCATAGACTTACAGTCTATTAATTTGACAAATATACCTGCCTCACTAAGAACATAACTTACCTCCCTTTTTTTAGCTAACTAATATCACATCTCTAAACTTAGATTTTCACTAACTAAAATCATACCGAAAAGCTCAGCATCATCTATCCATAGCTCCTTAACAGGACTATCAAGAATATCATTTACTATATGACTAGCCTTATTCACACTTAGAAACTCGCAAGCATTATCTAAGCATACATGGCACTTAATAATCTTAGAAAATAATGCAACCCCATATCACCTTGGTCATACCTCTACATCATACTTACAACATCATACTAAATAGCAAATAACTAACCTTAAACTCTTGGATACACTATTCAAGCCTACTAGATGACTTCCATATAACTAACATTACTAACCGAACAATCTTTATTTCAACCTTAATGATCAAACACTGTTCAATCTTAGATTATAGTACTAGTCATGATTAACCACAACTTTACACACCATTCTTACATGTCGAAACATCAAGAAACACTATTCCACTAGAACCTTATAATAATAATATTTGATCATAATCTTACAATCTATCTAATTACAGTTCATAAGCACATCCCTCTTCTACACATCTCTAGTACTTATCCATCCATATATCTAAATTATACCCCTAGCTCTACAAACCTCAACCAATTTCTTTTCACAACTTCAAGGAGAACCCGCATTAATAATTCTTATCAACATAATACTTTCGTTAGGAACCTATACTTTTCTAACAAAATAATTACCATTAATAACTCCTTTTCTACTTCAAGCCAACAAAAATTTACCTTAACTAATAATTCTTTCTCTACCCTTTACCAAGGAACTTGTACCATATTCTTTACCCCTAAGCTAACACACAAGGACCTATCACCTTAATATAAATTTGAAAGTATGCATAAGTTTATCTCTATACCTTCTATTAATTGTCACTCCTGCTTTTCTAGTCACTACACTTCTATACCCATTCTTCCAACTATAAGAAGGTTCTACTAGTTATAAATCATAATATTCTAGGTTGTAATATCTCTTGAATACATACTCTACTTAACAATCTAGGTTCGTACTATCTCATCTTATGAGCACTATCTGTATTGAAGGGTAAATGAGGAATCTGAAGACATATGTTTTTCTATCTTAACTGAACAACTCATATGGAGGAGTATATAACTTTTGACTTGAGGAACTTATGACACACTAGCGAGCTCCCCTCAAGCCCTTTGTGTGTCTTCTGAAATTACAGATAGTAAATCTAAGAGCATCATCTTGTGATGAATCAGAACTTAGTAATCCATTCATCTCAAGAATAAGTCATAAATAAAGGATTATGGAGTAACACATGATTGACAAAAGTATCTAAGAGAACAACTTTACAGCACAACCTAGAGCATGATGAAGGGAAACATTTCTTGAATGCCCTGTAGCCTCTCGAAGAAAAGCATAGACGTCTCTGTACCGTTCTACAAGACTCTACTAGACACGGCTTCAGAGACACCCAAGGACACTTGAAATTTGTGCTCTGATACTAAGTTTGTAACGCCTCAAGACTACCCCCGGGCATCACACGGTTCTTAGGACCACAAGTTATCCCAAGCTAACCCATGAACTGGCATACTGTTAAGCAACTTATTTAAATATATATAAAATAATTGAGTTTACTATGCAAAAAAATAATAATAATGAAATCTGAGAAAATATAATACTGATACAATTTTACATTCGAATAAAATTGAAAAGAGGAATTGACATTACATGACTAACTCTAACCGACATCTTTGTAGCCTCTACTATACTGACTATAGATAGCTGGAATGCGACTACAGATATGACTAATCAATACATATGAATAAGAAAGTAAAGTACATGAATAATATCTAACTAAAGTCCCCGAAGTAGGAGGACAAGGAATACCTCTTAACATTCATAACCTACAATCACAATACTTATTGTCCAAGTAAACAACAAATGTGTACCTCTCTTTCTCAATTTCAAAATCATTAAATCTATTCTATAGTACTCTACACATATTTGAATACTCTTTGTTATTTTCTAAAATAGTTCTTGTCATAGATGCAATGTCTAAAATCCATGTTTCAGCAAATCTGATCATATCTACATGTTTATTTATCATTTTGTGCCCAACATCCTCTAATATTTTGATTATGGACTTATGTCAAGTAGCTAAGATCTAAGAATTGAAAGACTCACATATGCTATTTTCTACAATATTAAATTTAAAATGTGTTTTGAAATATACCCTACACCAAAAAGAAGAAGGATTAGCCAACATGACCTCAGTTATTTCCTTCTTACCTAGTCTTTACATTGCTTGTATCTCCTCACTAAACTTGACTTCAAAGCTTGCTTTTGCATATCTCCAAAACTTATTCTTTCTTCTCCCTTTCAGTGCACACGTTAATTACTCCAAATATGTCTAGCACATATTCTTCTCTCCGCATTTGTTATTCATCAAAACAAGAACAAGACCCTGTAATAAGTATAAGTATTATTAGAATAGGGAATTTAATGGAAATAATAGTCAAGCCTTCACCAGTTCCCAAATTTACATCAGCAATCAAATACCTTATGAACTAATCCCAGCTTTGTTTTGTTTTTGTATCAACAACTGCCCATGCAATAAGATACATTTGGTTATTCCTATTTTTTCCCACAGCAACCAACAACTCACCCTTACATAATACTTTGATAAAGCACCCATTAAAATCAATAATTTTTCTACACCCATCTAACCATTTTTGCTTGAAGGAATGAAAGCACATATAGAAATAAACAAAGAGGTTCTTTCTTAAATCAGTTTCTTTGTCAATATTTACCCAGTAAGAGCTTCCACAATTTTTTTTATTGATGATATTTGCATAGTCACATAATTTGGCGAATTCCAGATTCCAATCACCTATATTCTCCTTTATAACAATCTGTTTAGCTCGATAACAAATAGTTTTACCTATATAAAGACCCAACACCTCGCTCACCAAATCCTAAATTTCCCAAATTCTTATGTATGATTAAGAAACAATTTTTTCCTTACACTTTCTATCAATCAAGTTTGAAACACATATCTTATTCTTGTTTAGAGGAATACACTTGTAAATTAGGTTATAGTTCTTAACGATAAAATCGCTGGTGTCCCTATCAGTAGAAGCAAACAGCAACCACTTGCAATTAGGTACAATGCACTTCACCTTTATTCTATGTTTTTTATTAGGTTTTAACTTCAACTTTCTTCTATACTCTACAACATAATCTGCAACAACTTTCCAAAGATGTTTTGCACTCTAAAAATCATTCTAAGCTCAAACACAACAATTTTACAATTTTTATCATACCTAACTTTCTTATTTCTCTTTCTTCCAGGTACATCTACCCCTCTAATAGCATCTACATCTAGCTCCTCTTTACTATTTTTACTCCAACAGTCAGAACTATCATGGTATTTCTTATCTTCACCAAACTGTCCAGCATATTTGTTAGCCTTATCTTTTCCAATATCCTCAAAGCCTCTATCCACACGACAAGTAACTCCCATAGGTACTTCTTCAGTTTCAACCTTTTTTCTTTTCTTTTTTTTTTGTTTGTTGTTTCTTCTTTCTTGTCTCAAAGCCCTCAACTCTTCATCCACATCTGAGCATCTTTTGAAGGAATATCTCCAAGATCTAAATCACTACTCAAGTAATCTGATACATCACCTTCTATATTAACATCTTGTAGATGGATGTTTTCTACACCTTCTACATCAGCCACATCACCATATATGTTAACATTATCTACATCAAGCTCATCTACTATGTTAGAAGTCTCTCTCTTTCTCTCTCCACTTATGTTAACATCCTTCCTCTTTTCACCAAAGTTAACAAACTCTCTCTCTCTCTCTCTTTCTATGTTAACTGATTCTCATAAACACTAATAGATTCTCTCTATATATTAACACTTTCATCAACACTAATAGTTTCTCTCTCTAAGCTAACATCCTCACCAATCTCATCCATTGATACCATCTCACTATCTATAACCATGAGTCCAAGTAAAAGACCTACAGGTCCTTCAGGGTTAAGTATTGGTTTATCTAAAACATGAATGACATAAAAGTCAATAGAGTCCTTTTATTTTAAGTCTTTAACTAGTTCCAAGAGATGTCGGTCATTTGTAACCAAGTTGAACGTTTTAGTTACTACATCTTGGTAATAAATTCCCCCAACAGTTTCATACCCTAATTCTTTATTATAATATAACAATTTCAGTAATAAAAAGTGGTCCTTATCAATATACCTTAGTTTTGGCACATAGTTTCCAACATATGTAAGGACAGGAATATTGGAAAAGCCCCCCCCCCCCCCCCCCGGTGAAATTCTATAAAAGTAATATTCATTTTTAGGTTACCTGCAACAAATGGTAAAAAATCAGAGTTAGTAAATGGAATACACCTAAAGAACACGCCAACAAGCGAAAAGCATCAACATTTAATGCATATGAAAAAAATAACGGAATATTCCCAATAACACATCTCCTACAGTGACATTTAAAATCCTAAAAACTAAATTATGCTAAAATTTAACAAATTTAACAAATAAAAATCATAAAAACACTTACATAAGGAAGATGTGAGCAAAACACCTAAATTTTTCTTTGATTTGACAAGAATTTTGGTTAAATTAGGGCTAAAATTTGAAGGGAGAGAGAAAGAGAGTGAAGGTCGGGGAGAGAGAAAGGCGATGTTAAAGTTTTCATCAAATTGGACTTTTTGACCTTTTAACTCTCAAGCTTTTTTTATGTGGATATATTTAATCCACGTGGAGAAATTTGAGTGAACTAGTTTTTCACATAAGCAACGCTTAGTGACACGTGCAGGGAATCTCATGAGATATGGGCAAAAAAGGTTTAGGTGGATCAAATTTCGGGTGGGTTATGGCCTGATAGGTACAAGTCTGAGTTGAGGGGTTCAAGTGAAATTTCGAAACAAGTTTAGGATCCTATTGATGACTTAGACATTAGTTTTTTGTACTTTATTTAATATATGTTGTATTATGATTTCAAAGCTAATATTATTGCACTTTCTATAAAAATTCCTGCTTAACTTCATATTTCAAACAATTATATTTGGTTCCTAATTTGTGAATATATTACTTTTCCTTATGTTCATTTCCTTTTTTTTCATTTATCGCTCATAAATTTGCAATTTAGAAGGACCAAAGGTGGCTAAACAGGATTTGTGGTCTAAAGACAATTTTAAGAATAGGCCCTTAAAATATTAATAAAATTTTATATATGTTTATTTAATTTATTTTCATTTTGTTTTGTAATGGTGATGTATGAACCATCTTGTGCGTATATATACATATACATACATACATACATATATATATATATATATATATATATATATATATATATATATATATAATTCTCATTAGACTATATGTTAGTTTCCACCATGAAGAGATCTAATAACTGAATTCTTCATCAAAGTTTCAACAATATTCTTATAAAAAAGATTATGGTTAAAATACTTTTTATCAATGAATTCTCCACATTTAATGATCTCAATTTTGTACTACTAACTAGATGTTAAAATAATTATATACATATGAATTAGTTTTTAAGTCTATTTTGAATTGAATTAATGGCTTGATCCACTATTTATCAGAAATAATTTAACTCTAATAATAGTAGAAGAGACTTTTTTGTCTTTCTGCTATAGATATTGCAATTAATTATTTTTTACATACGTGCTTATTATGAAAATTAAGTGATAATCAGGCTATGCTAATTTATGTGACACTTTTTACTTATTGAGAGTCAAATTATATAAATTTTGATCAATATTTTTAATCTATTTTTTCTTCATACTCATGACATGAGAAAAAAAAGTAGTGTATAAAACTTATTGTATAGTTTTTGATCACCTGAGTTTTAAAATATTGAATTAATTCAATCCTATTTAACTTTAAAATTAATCAGATTAATCATCATAATGTAAAACTTGACAAATAAATTGAGATAAATAATATTTATATAGGTAGCATCTATTTGTTTCTAAATAATTCTGTGAAACTCTCAAAAGACAAAGAAATCTATTTTCTTAAAGTTATAATGATGCTAGTTAGATATTTTATGCACTAATGAAAATGAAAATATGGGGAGCTTTGATTTGGGGCATAAAAAACTTGCTTTAGTTGCTTCCCCTAAAGCCGGCACTGTGAAGGACACAATGAATATTTCACACTTAGAGATTTGAGTTATTGTTATGATGAATGGAATTCATATGGTGTTGGTGCTCCAATTATTTTAAAAGAAGATCATATATATACACATATATATTTCACCGAGTTTCTGTATGTTACTAACTGTGCCCCATATTGAAAGCAAGCAAGCCCCCATTGTATAAAAATTGTTATTTTACTAAACAATTCATTTGTTACGGAAAAATAAAATGAAAATGGGAACAATAAGTTTTCATTTCACGTTGTTATTAAAAAAGGGCTTACGTTAATAATATATGACCGTTTGTCATGCACACACGGATGGCTCAAGCGAATTCGTGGACTACAGCCAAAATCGAACGAAGGTCTTTACATTTTTAAGAAAATATAATTGTTTTTATAAAGTCTATATTTAAAATTATATAATCGATTTATTCTAATAATTTTTTTAATTAATAATAGAGTCAATGCATTAATTTCTTGACACATGGTATTCTGGACTAGATATATCAAACTTCATCTAAATTTTTTTATATAAAAAATTATTTTTTTATAAATAATATTTAATATATTTTTTAAAAATTTATAATTTATTATTATAAAAAAAATGAGGCCTTCAAATTTTAGGGCCTTAGGCGGCTGCCTTTTTTCTCAAAGGATTGAGCCACATTGCATGCTAATGTGGTGACGTAAATGCGTTTGCCCATCTTTTTATAGGTATTATATTCTAATTTGTAGACATAAATGCAGAGAACTTAGACAAGAAAATAGGAGAAATCATTCGACCAACTAGGAGGGAAGATGGCGATATTCCTCTTTCACTTTTTGGGCCAGCATCTTTTGCAAACTGATGTATGAATAAACGAGGCCTAAGCCTGTACAAAAATTGATAATCTTTAAAATGCTGATAATTTTTCGCTACGGCAACTTAATTATACTTGTCATAATTTCAATATTTTCACCTCAAAATCCTACAACCTGAACCATATTTACTTATTTTAACTCACTTGGAGAATATATCTCATGTTATTATTTCTAATTTAGTTTTTTTATTTCATGAGAACCTGTCTTGTGCTATGTTTTGACTATAATCCATAAATGAACAGTCGACTTTTTCGGTTCGTTTTTTTTTTTTATAGTTGTTGGTTCAGTATTTCAGTTTTCTGTTAGGGAAAAGAATGTACCGAACACCTAACCGAGTATATAGTTCACTTTTTTTAAAGTTTGATTCGATTTTTTTAATATGGGCTTGATTAATGAGTTATTCTTTTGCTTGTAAAATGAGATATTATGTAAATTGAAAAAGATGATATGCTAGGGTATCAGATTACCTTGATCATCCCAGTTAAGTAAAAAAAATTTCATGGAGAGACGAGTTTTTCAGATTTAACTCGGTAAAAAAGTTCTTTTTCAAAACAAAAAAAATCATGGCCAATTGCCCATTTAATGAGGCTTTTATGTCAAAAAGACTCTTTATCCAAACTATTTTGCCAAATATCCACAAGTTTTAAATCCTTAGCCAAATACTCACTTAATTCCACCTCACCATCAACTTTTCCAACTTAACAATTTCAGCCCCAACCTTTATAATAATTCACTTTAACCCAATGCTTCCAACTTAATAAATTCACCCACAAGTTTTTAATAATACACTTCAAGCCACTCCATCATCTACCACTATATATATAAAAATAATATATGGGTTTCCAAAAATATTAAAAAAAAATAATTTCAAAAGCTAAAAATAGAAAGTGGTTATTTTTCCCACCAAAAAGCTCCGATTCCGGCCACTTTTCCAGCGTTATTTTCCGGCGATCAACTGTAAATTAGTCCACAAACATCATAAGCTTGTCCATTGCATCCATTGTTACCCCATTTGTTTCCGATCTTCTCAAATACACTTTCCACCATTGTTAAAAAGCTTTAAATCACTCACATTATTCAAAACCACTTTAGAAAGTGCATTACAGCAGCTCAGGCTACTCCAAGTTCATTTCTTTATTCCATAAACCCAACAATCATTGATTACAAGCAATATTTACAATTCAAGTATTTGTACGGAAATCTGCGCAGTCATCGACCCGTCCTCGCCCATGATCGATCGTGCATACAACACGACATAGACCATAAGCATAATCTACCATCGACCGAAGCTTAATTCTAGGATGTCTATTGCAGAATTTGTTCTGGTTTCTAGTGATTTCATGGGAGAATGGGTGGAGACTTTGAAATGTTGGAAATGAAGATCATTTACCAAGGTGACAATTCCCATTCCTGTTCGCCGCAACAGTTCGTACGATGAATTTGTTGCAAGAGTAATGCAGAGCGGGAATCTAGATTGCGCTTCAAGCGACGTGGTGATTAGTTATGTAATGCATTCAAGGGAAAAGGTTAATCCTACGATCATAAAGAGCGATGTACGTGTGCTGACGTACATAATGGATGCTGATACAGATGGCTTTAGGCCAATTTTGAGGATAAATGTGGTTGAGTGGTCCTTTGAAGGACCGCTGAATTCATCAGCACCCCCACCGCGGCGCCCGACAGTCGACGATGATTTGATCGATGATGATTTGAATGATTACGAGAACGATGTGGATGATACAATTAATATGGACGATTATTCTATGCATATGGAAGACTTTTCATCGGACTCACAAGATGATGAAGAAGACCATGAAATGAAATCACAAGTAGGACACTCCTTCACCGACGGAACCAATTTCTATTGTGATCAACTATTTACCGATAAAAAAGAGCTGAAAATGCAACTAGACACAGCAGCGGCGAGGCAGTCTTTTGATTATTATATGGAGAAGAGCTGCACAAAATTGATGAAAGCGCAATGCTTATCTCGTGGTTGTGGCTGGCCGTTGCGGGAAAAAAAGTACGACAACTCGGACAGATTTTGGATATACAAGTATGTCGGGATGCACACGTGCGGCATTGAAAACGCCACCTGCAGGTACAAAAAAGTCTCATCCGAATTGATTGCTTCAGTATGCTAAAATCATTTTCGGGATGGTAAGGGTCCAAGCATAAGAGAAATTCAAATAATTGTATTTAAGGAGTTGCGTTGCAATGCAAGCTATTGGATATGTTGGAAAAGAAGTATAATTGTGAAGAACATCATTCGCGGGACATCGGAGCACGGATATGCTTGCTTGCCGGCTTTTTCCCACATGGTGGACTTATTGAATCTTGGGTCTTCTTACTCTATCATGGTAAACCAGATGGATTGATTGTTTGTTTACTACTTCTTAGCATTCGGAGCTTACATACGAGGATATGCCCACATGAGAAAGTTAATTGTCATCGATGGCATACATTTGTATGGAAAGTACGGGGGCATTCTGCTGAGCGCCGTTGCACAGGACACCAAAAATTATATATTTCCGATTCCCTTTTGTGTCGTCGATAAGGAGAACGATGCTTCTTGGACCTTCTTTTTTCAGAAGCTGAAGTCTATCATTGAAGATAAACCAGATCTATGTGTCATCTACGACAGGAACATTAGCATCGCCAATGCCATCTCCCGTGTATACAGTCGTGCACATCATGGACTTTGTATGAGGCACCTCGCTGAAAATCTTCACGTAAATCAACACTTCGGAGAACATATTTATCTATTCTACGCCGCGGTAAAGGCTTATTCCTTTGATGAGTTTAGTGATAATTTTATAGAATTGAAGAGTAAATGCCCCGAGGCAGCTCATGTCCTTGAAAATGTGCTTGATTTTGAAAAATAGAGTAGAGCACACTTTTCGGGCAATACATACGACATGATGACCACAAACATCGCCGAGTCGCTTAGCTCAATTTTGATGGATGAACGGGAGTACCCCGTGTCATACATATTCAATTCAATTTCTAAAAAAATTGGTGAAAAGTTTAAGGAGCGGTATACATTTGTCAGTGGTAAAGAGAACATATTTGTGCCTTCTGCGGAAAGGATCCTAAGGGATAATAAGAGTGCGAGCGATTCCTTGTATGTGGGTAATCCAAACGGGGTTCTCGACGAGTATATGGTGTTCGGCAATGGCGTTACTGCCAAGGTCAATCTCTTGAAGAGGAGCTGTTCTTGTCAGAAATTTGACTTGGTGAAAATGTCGTGCGAACACGCGATGGTAGCTTTGCGAGCAAAGTACGGCGATGGCAAAGGTTATGGTAACTCTATCTACGACTACTCTTTGCCAATTTATAAAGCTGAAAGTTACCTCCTCGCATACTCGAAAGCAATTAACGTGGTCCCTTCAGAGACTAAATGGACTGTGCCACAGGAATTGGTAGACACCAAAATTTCTCCACCCCCGTACGATCCCAAACTCAGAAGGAAGAAATTCAAATGGACTAAGGGCGTCGGTGAGACATTCAAGTCCAAAAGGAGGAATAGGTGTTCAATATGAAAGAAATTCAAACACAAAAGAACCACGTGTAGAATGGGCATCAAATCATAAATAGGCTTTTTTTTAGCTTCAGTTGTAAAGCTACTGTTTTTGAGGATGAATGTGCATTTCTGTAGATTTTAACGTTCAGTTATTATCGACCTAAAGCTTTGTCTATGATAGACAATCTATAGTCTACGGTATATATAATATAGGGTTTATAAAATATTATGTATTAATTATATTATTGTTGATCTAACACATTATGTTAGTTATTTTCCAGGCTTATCTCTCCAATCGATGCAATGAATCATTATTTCCCTTGTTTCTTATTCCCATTTATTAAAAAGCTGCACAAAACATCTCTTCACGAGGAAAAACAGCTGGTATACGCATATGAAACGTTTTCTCTTGCCAGACACGTCGACCTACCATTGGGCGGATATATGAACGGACGCAATCTACTTTTCTATAAGTACAGGCCCTCTTTCTACGCAACCCTTCAGTTTTTCCTAAACTGAAAATATCAGAAATCATCTCTTTTTCTTCTTCTTCACCCAAATCAAAAAAATGCCTCCAAGAAGGATACTTCTACGCCCTATAAGAAGTGTTCCTCTGAGGCACTACGACCTCCTCCTCCTAAGGAATGATTTGGACCAGCTTTTCTATGGGCTGGGTCAAGACCGCATCTACCTGGAGCGGGAGCTCCGTCGAATTACTCGTTTCTTGAGGGCAATTCTGGAAAGTCTTGGAATGGAAGGCCCTGACTACATCACACCCCCCCACACCATCCCCATAACTTATTTTAAATGTTATATTTTAGTATATATTTTTAAGTTTTTTTTATTTGTTCATTGCTGAAGAAGCTTTCTTTGTAGGATCTTGTTAGAAGAAAGCTTCTTTCATTTTTTCCTTTTTGATGTAAATTTTATTATGTAATGCAATGAACAATTTTAATACAACTAAGTTTCAATTTCTTTTAACATTGTGTGTTTGCCATCTTTGTTCTGATCCTTTGTTTGAAAACTCGAATCAAATATGTCTGCCTTTTTAAGTTACAATATTGTAGCTTGTCTAATTTCCTGAAGAGTAAAATATAATGTTTAGATTTTATACAAAGTATTTCGTCGACTGTACATATTAGTCAATCGTAGACTACATGAATCGATGGATCATCGGGTAAATTAAAACAAATAATAACAGATTTTTAAAAAATAATTTAATTTTAAAAGATTTAAACAGATTATCACATGTTATATGGCTAGTGAAAGAAAATAATTAAATAAAAATAATTTAAATAGATAATCACACGTTTTGGGAATTATGAAAGACAATTATTAAATTAAAAAAATAAATAATAGTAGCATGTATTTTGGGCTGGTGAAAGAAAATAATTAAATATAATATGATTTAAATGGATAATCACATGTTTTGTGGCTGGTGGAAGAAAGTAATTTAATTAAAAAGGATTTAAATAGATGATGTTGGACTGGTGGTGACACTTAATAGATCGTCGTATATCATGCACTATGTCCTCCATCGATCAGTCTGGTATATCATAGACTTTCACGTTTATGATCGCATCGACTGATATCATTATTATGCATAGACCATTGTGATCTATGTACACAGTTATAGACCATCACTTGGATGTAGTTAAAAAATTATTAAATAAATTATAAATAAATATGGTGTGGATTTCTACACATGTTAAGGAGTGTAAACAAGTCATATAATCATATTAGAGCTTAGACAAATTAGGGAGGGTGAATTAAGAAGTGTGTGGATGGGTAGTGGTTGAATGCTCAATATCGTAAGAGTAATGTTTCTCAAAGCACAAGTATGTATTGAGGATGATAAATGTTTTATCACTATCAATTGCACACACTCTTTTGATTTAGGGGTGGTGATAAAAGAAATATGTGGAATGTGTAGGCATCAAATACAATACATATCCTATATACATACTTATGCTTTGTTTAATCATTACTCTTACGATATTGAGCATTCAACCACTACCCATCGACACACTTCTTAATTCACCCTTCCTAATTTATCTAAGCTCTAATATGATTATGTGACTTGTTTACACTCCTTCACATGTGTAGAAATCCACACCACATTTATTTATAATTTATTTAATTATTTTTTAACTACATCCAAGTGATGGTCTATAACCTTGTACATAGATCATCGTGGTCTATGCCTAATCATGATATCAGTCGATGCAATAATAAACGTGTAAGTCTATGATAGACTATACTGATCGATGGATGACATAGTTCATGATCTACAACGGTCTATTAAGTGTCATCACCAGTCCAAGATCATCTATTTAAATCATTTTTAATGTAATTGTTTTCTTCCACCGGCCCAAAAACATGTGATTACCCATTCAAATCATAATATATTTAATTATTTTCTTCCACAAGCCCCAAAACATGTTACTTTTATCTATTTAAATTTTTTTTAATTTAATTATTCATTTTTAACTACCTCCACGTGATGGTCTATAGATGTGTACATAGATCATGGTAGTCTACGCATAATTAGGATATCAGTCGATGCACTAATAAAGGTGTAAGTCTATGGTAAACCATACAAATCGATGGCTAACATAGGTCATGATCTACGACAGTCTATTTAGTGTCACTACCAGTTCAAAAGAGAAAAATTACTTTTTCAATGGTAAAAAATGGCTACTTTTGTAAGCCATCAGTGTGAACACTTTGTTTTTACTTCATATATAAGGTGTACATCCCTCCTTATTTTATTTCATCAACTTTATTTTGTTTTTAAAAATTCTACAATGTGGCAAGCATCTCAATCATTCAATTCTAAAAATACTCTAATTTGTCATTGTGGAAATACGACTGTCTTGAGGACGTCACGCACGGATTCAAATCCAGGTCGCAAATTTTATAATTGTGCAATTACAAAGGTGAGGTGTGTGTGTTTTTTTAAAAAAAGTTAAGTTAATGGTTATGTAATTATTTTTTTCCTAGGATAATGGTGCATGCTCCTTTTTCAAATGGCTTGATGAGCTATCACCTCCATCCAGTCCATCAACGTTTATTTCGGGACTCGAGACATCAAATTTTCAAGGCTTGGCAAAATTTAATCTACTACAAAGGCTCCAACAATGCGAAGAAAATAAATATTTTCTCATGACTCTATTCAAAGAAGCCGAAGAACAGAGGAATCACTTTAAACTATTGCTACATGACACCCAAATAGAGAGGGATCAACTAAAACTAAAATTGATTTTGACCGAAGAAAGAGAGAATGTCCTAAAAATGATGTTATGTGCTATAATGCTAGTATTCGTTCTTTGGAAAAGTGTAACATAGATGTAGTGATATTGAATAAATAATAATAGTTCTACTTTTGTATAATGTTAAATACTATTTTTGATTGAACCATAGTTGATTAAACAACACTTCAACTTAAATTTGACCAGCAGGGTAATGATAGACTATGCATACGGTATATGGAATATTAAGTATGCATTCTATGATATCAAGCATACAATGTACCAACTATGACCACACCCTGCATATTCAAATTCTATGCCATAAATCATTTTGATAGAAACAGATTCAGCTCAGAATCATAACAAGTTTCATAAAATAAAAGAATAATTGTTATATCCTACCATCAGATCCTTCAAACTTCATATTTGTGAAATAAAAAAAATTGTCATAGCCTAACAACTCATCATTTAACAATAAATTAAACATCTTAGCATTTAAATGTCTTTTTCCCTCAGTTCCTCATCAACACAAGTGTTACTGTTGATTTCATCAACAATGTCCATGACAACATCTGTTTGGACAGCTTCAACTTCTTTTTTCTCAACAATTGCAGCTGCTTCTTTATTCTCACCTTCTTCTCTTTCTTTTTCAGCATGTGCATCAGCTGCTGCTTCTTCAGTTTCCTTTTCTTCCACACCTTCTTTTCTTACTTCACCTGCAGCAGTTGTTTCTTCCTCAGCTTCAGCAGTTGTTTTTTCCTCAGCTTCTTCTTTTTGTTCACCTGCTGCTTCTTGCTCAACATCTTCTTTGTCAGCTTTGTCAACTTCTTCTTCAACAGTTTTTCCTTTTTTCGTGCCTCCTTGTTCATCTGCTGCCGCTTCTTCTTCTTCTGCTGCTGCTTTTCCACCTTCTTCTTGGCTCTTATGTTCTTCACCATCTTTCTTTTCTTCTTCTTTTTCCTCTTCTGCCACAACAGCGACCAACTCATCTATTTTTCTCTTTTTTCTCCTTCTTCATTCCTCTTTGATTCATGCACATGCACTATTTCATAATATCACAGAGTGTTACTAATATTTAAAGTTGAATATTCATTAACAATATCAATTAATGAATGAAACTACCTCGCTCATGTTTTCGCTCATTATTTTCCTTTTTCTTCATTCTTTTCTCTTTGATATAGGCAGCAATATCCAACACCACTTCCTCGAGTGCAGCCACATGCTTATGAAGATCCCCGAGGGATGAGGTTCCCACTGCATCTTTGGAGGTGCTCGGAGAATCATCATCACTAACGCGTACTCCAACTAGGTTACCACCCAAATCCCTGTCATCATCACTGTCCTCATTTATAGTAAGGACAGTCACCCCTTCTAACTCTTTCTTCAAGCCATCGAGAATGTTATTATTCACCTCATCAGTATATGGCTCAAACGTAATAATGTAATCCATCTTCGTCTCCTGAATATTAGGGATGATGTACGGGTGCACGTTCTACCAAATATCAATTAACAATTACATAACATTCGATAAAACGGTACTATTATTGCATTATAGAAAATAAGTTCATACCTCGGTAACTTTTCCTTTATACTTGAATGGGTCGCCTTCGATTATCTAGTCATTTTTTTAAGTGTGCCATCTGAGGATGCGGGGGATGGGTAAGGGCTAATCCGTTGATTTTCCAGCAAATTATCGAAGATGAGGAAAGGCGTCATAGATCCAAATCTGTAAGTAGTACAACAGTGAGAAAAATAACTATGAGTCTATGACATAGTATAAATAAAATGATAGTCTACGATAAACTCACTAAAGGGTTTATGGTAGATTCCATGAACGCCTAGGGAAATCTGAATAGGGCATAGGATGCCTTGTGTTCTCATCAAATGCTTCCTTCTACTTCTTCAGGTCACTTTTCTTCTTCAGATAGTCCATGGTCAATTGAAATGTCTCTTTGCCCATGGATACTTCTCGAAGAAACTCAAAGAGTCGACCATTCGAATCAGTTTTGTGTTGACAACCTTCGTCGAATCTTTCACAAGAAACATGGTGGGAAAGAACCACAGTAGACAACACTTGAACTTCTGGTCCTCGTTCTACTTATTCCCTCTGTCAGGTGTAACAATTTGGCCGCTGTGATGTTTTTGTTTTCTGTCACCTTAAAACAAAAATTGTCCCCCTTTGCTAACACCTTCTTCATTTTTGATTCACTAGGGTATGATGAGTAGTTCAGCCCTATGATCAAACAAAACTCTTTCAAGCCAAAACAGGCAGGCTTGTTAATAATGCAGAACCACATTTCATGACGCATCTTATCGTTCTTAACGCGTCGCAACAGCAAATAATGGACCAACTGCCCATTGAACTTGAGATGTTTTGACAGGTTTCTCAGGTGTCCAAAATAGGACCGCTTGAATCTTTTCTTCAATTCTTGGTAGACAAGAATTTGCTTAAATTCTTGATAAGCAGCCATTCTTGATCTGACCAATATCTTTGCTGGAAAATATTCGACCTCGTCAATTATCGTTCGAAGGTCATACCGCTCCACGAAAATGCACCTTGAAAGATATAGCACAGACAATGAATCATTATCCCCATCATCACTATTACTCCCACTTCCCTCGCACTCTTTACTGTCATCACCGACACTCCACTTGGCAATATATTCAAGAGAATCGATGTAGTCGCTTATCTCCTTTAACTCTAAATCTGATTCGGACACCGACTCTTCAATTTTTTTTCTTTTTGATACTTTTTCAACTGCCACAGCTCTTCTTTTTCTACTACTATCAGCGGTATCGTCTTTCTGTTTAGGAATAATATTTTTTCTACCCATTTTCAACACAGTATACACCTAAAGAACAAATCTCTCATTTTCAGTTCATAGACCACAAGTCTATCAATAGAAATAACCCAATGATCAAATGAACCCCCCCTCCCCCCACAAAAGAAAATTAACAAATACCCCACCATTAAATATTTCACTACACAAACATACAATAGTTGAACCAAAATCGAACATGCAAAATATCAAAACACAACAATTGCTAAAAATCAATCTAGTGCACCTAATCAATCTAATTAGCTATTAATATTTCAATTTTCACTATTTCAGCAATCATGTTTTAAAAGAATTTCATACGTCTGAAAATTGAAATATATCTAGGGCATTCTAATTTCATATACCACGGATCTACGAATAGACCGCGGGTCTACGGATAGAAACAGGACGTTGTTCAAATTAAAATGCCAAAATAACTCTTCAAACAATAATTATAACACCATTCAATACTTCGTTGCTAAAATAAAAACATGATTAAATCAAAACACCAAATTCGAAAAAAAATCCTACATCACTACCAATCGATTAGCAAAGATAAAAACCATTTAAATGGATCTAGAAATGATTGAAACTCGATTTTAACTAACCTTGCGAAGAAACAACGCCCCCTTAGCAGTTGCAGACGAAGAACGTACGAAAATGGCATTTTTGTGAGAAGTTGTTTGAAAGCGGGAGTTGGGAATTGAAAAGGAGAGAAAGAGGGGTTTTTTTTGGATATTGGAATAAGTGGAGGGGGTTAGGTGTATTATATTAAATTTGTAAAGTTGTATAAATGATTAATTGGTCACGTTGGCCTCACTTTTTTCACTTTTTACACCCTAAAACTAAAAAATAAATCAAAAATAAATTAAGTGGATATTTGGCAAAATTATTTTGCAAAAGTTCTTCTTTGCCAATTATTCCCCACTTAATGACAAGAACTCCCGTCAAAAGTGCTTTTTACTTTCACTACTTAGTCCGATTTTCCTATTTGATTCTTTTTATTCTGGCTATTGGAATAATTATCATTAATATTGAATCTTCGTTAAAAGTCTAAAATTTTGATTCTTGTAGGCAGTTGGATTAAGATCGGTAAAGTTCACTCAGTGATTCATTTTCCTACCAACATTTTGTGATTGTAGGATACTGCAAAGCTGCATTGTGCCCTTGGTGAAATCAAAAAGGTTTTGGAGTTGATACTTTGCAAGGGTGGCTCAAGGGTAAGGGTAAGGCTAGTAAATTTTTTAGGCCCCAAAAAAATTAATACTAAATATATGGTTTCAACTTCACTTGAAATAATAATGAAGATTGAGAAATACGTTTAAAAAAATTATCTTAAAAGATACACAAAGCAAGAGTTGTCTAATTTTTATTAGAAATATTTAGAACTTTGACTTAAACAACTCAAACTACATATTAATAATTAATGTTTGAGAAAATGCTTTGTTTCCACCCTTAACTATACACGAAATTGCTGAGACAAACCCGAACTTTAGGAGGGTCCTATTATCTGCCTGGACTAATTAAAACCATATTTTTGGCAAGCTTTGTTCCTACATGGGACATACGTATGCCTACGTGGACCTTCAGTGTGTTGATTCACTGATGTGCCACTAGTAATGGCAGAAGTTGTACAAGAAGTGTTTTTGTTAACTACCAAAAATAACAATGCATGTTAGTAATAAAGTCTTTTGATTTTCAAGAGGATTGCATTCTATTAACACTGAAGGAAAGGGCAGGGGTTCGTTAGAATGGTGTCTGCATCTGGCGGTTAGTGTTTTTGTAAAGATTTTATAACTCAGCTAAGCATAAGTCAGTATCCTTAGTAACAAGTGAATGTAGTTCCAGTTTTGTTATGCATTTGTAGGGTATTAACGTTACTAGAATATGTTTATGCGGTAAAATTCTTTCTAACTATTTGGGTAGTTAATAGAGGTCCTGCAGTCAATGAGCTCTCTCGTAGCCATAAATTAATAAATCAACATTTTCAACGGTTTATTGTTGCCTTTGGAGAAAAGACGTGAAATAAGACTGTGGTTGAAGTTCTTAAGAATTTAAAGGATCGATGACTCTAAGGTAGAGAACCTAATGGTTGCTCCCAAACTGTACAGACAACAAATCAACAAGTGAATTTTAGGGCACCCCGAGAGGCAGGAATCATGTTGTTTCCAACTGAAGGTTAGTTAGGCTATCACCAATAGCTGAACTGTCACCTTATGGATGGAAGATGGTGCAATTAGGGTTGGAGTTACGGTGTAGGTTTGGATGGAAGATGAATGGAGGGAAACTGAAATGAAAACTAGTATGCTTATATAAAGAAGCACTTCTTTTAGCTTCCAAAGAATTGAGAAGAAAGACTTTTGTCATCAAATCAAACAAGAATACGCAATACAGTAAACAAAAGAAACAAGAAGAGAAAACACCCAGATTTTACGTGGAAACCCTTGCGGGAAAATCCATGGGCAGGGGAGGAGGAACTTCACTATAATAGAGAGGAGTATAAGTAGGAGTCGAAACTCTTAATGACGTATGTGAACCAAAAAAAACAACCCACTTGTTATGACCCATCTTCTTATGTCATGATGGCACTAGTAGGCAAGTCAACTCTTATTCCAGAACGGCTAGTAACACACTACTCAATAATATAAGGAAAAGAATGCAGAATATATGAAATAAAGATTAATACAAAGAGGAATCCCAAAATCTGGTGGTATCAGTACAAGAGCTTCTAAACATAATAAGAGTACAAAAGTGATATATCAAGGACAAATACACTGATACCACTTATCTCTGATTACAACTTAGAGACTAGTCTAACACATAGGAGAGAGATAATCAACACTCTGTATGTTAGGAGATCACTCTAAGTCTCTGAACTAGGGCTGCTCCGCACAATGCACTCATCAACGGGGATAATCCGTACTATGATCTGCTGGCTGCAGAAGTGTAGTATGAGTACCAAATAAATCTTACTCAATAGAAAACTGCCAACTGAGCTCAAAAGATAAAGAAGATATATACAGCATATAAACAAAATGAAAACTACTCCCAAGAGTCCAGAAATCATATAATAAGCCAATGATAATAATAAGGGACCACTATCCTGTTCATGTCCAAGAGTCTAACATAACAAGACTAAGAAAGTATCAAGGTGAACTATCCTATTCTAGCCACATTCATCAGACGTCAATACTATACCCCATATCCTAGGCCAATATATGAATGAAGAGTGAAAGAAAGATATATAGCAATATCCAAGGTCAAGAAATGAATATACAATAGAACAAGAGAAGGAAGGGATATACAGTAGTGCCATAGCTTCATTTAGCTATATATATATATATATATATATATATATATGTACATACACATAAACATGAGGTCATCCCAAAAAGTAGTCTTGATCATCATATTGTGATTCTAAGACCTCATCATGATACTATCAAGATTCAATACTATCATACTCAAGGTTTCCAATCCATATGGCTAATCATGAATCATCGTGTACAATAATACCATCATAGGATAGAAGAGGCCAAAGACATACCTCAATTCTCAATACCGGATCTATGACCTATTTATCATAAGCTAGAAAAAATAATGATCATAATAATAATAATATCAATAACAATGTGAATAACCAGGTACTTCGGACAACCAAATACCTAGCCAAGCCTATGTGTACCCCCTTGCCCAAAACTCGAAAGATTCAATCAACACATAATAACACAAGGAATATTCTTCACCCATATCCATGGAACCATCCCAAACTGGTAGATAGACATAGATGCATACTAGTGATTGGCGATGCACAAGTAGGAATGAATGCAAGGTAAAGAATCAATATCACAACTCATCATAACTGTCATCCTCATGACCATCATTATTGTTATCAACCTACAGCCTCGTTGAGTATCAATGTATCATCATAATATCCTTCAAACCTGCCAGGGATCACAATAGCATCCTCCGTCCTTATCGAGTAGCAATATCATCACAATGGTATCCTCCGGACTTTTTGGTTATCAATATCATCACAATAGTATCCTTCGGCCTTGCCGGGTACCAGTGTCATCACAATAGTATCCTCAGACCTTGTTGGGTATCAATATCATCACAATAGTATCCTCCGGCCTTTTCGGGTATCAATATCATCACAATAACTATTACAGAATAACATATACTAATATACTCATGAACATAATTGTATTACCATAATGTATCAATCTAGACATTACTTCCCAACTACTCGTTATTAGCTAATCAACGCTATTTATAATGAAACCACTAGTCCGCTCGTCATCATGTGACCTCAAGTTATTTGTCTAACTATTATCTTTATTTTGGGGATAGTAACTAACCATTATTTATTAAATAGCCAACATCCAACATCTAGCCAAGGTTCATCTCTAGACCATAATCATCATTTATCCATTATTCTAAATTATGAACTAATCAATATATATCCATTAACCATTATTAGTCAACACGTAACCACTTATCACCTAACCATCTTTTATTAACTGACATCATTCATTAACAAACCATCATTAACCAACTAATCCTCATTTAACTATTCATTAATCAACCACTTAGAAACTATTTTACATTATTAACTAGACACCTCTTTAGTACCAACATCATATATTATCTAGCCTCATTAATACACGACCCCTCATTTGACAACTAATCGACATTAAAAACTTAGTCATCAATATCACTAATCTTCACCTATGCTAAACTCGACATCATTGTTAGCCATGCATCAACCATCGATAGCTACCATATTTCACCTAAGCAAGACCATTAACTAATACATTTGATTCCTATCCTCCAAGTGCTATAGTCTCCTAAAAGACAACTAACTACCACATAGCTTAACCCTTAATTAACTAGAACAATTATAAGATCATATTTCATCTATAATCACATAAGTTGCTGATATAATAATCATAAATGTACCAAATCTATGCCTAGCATCACCATTATTTAATCAATAAAGTCGTAAGCAACATACCACATCTTTCTCCATCCCATACCGGAGAGATGTGTATACAAACAACTATATGCATACTCATAAACTGTAATTGCATCCTTTATAATGATAAACACTACTCAAATATCCAATCATCATAACACGGCCCTTGGCCCAATAATATATCCGAAATAATCATAAGATTATAATCACGGTCTTAGGTATATATACATATCTGAAACTCATATCAATAATCATAATGATAAGCCATAGCATATCTATAATAATCTCACTATAGGAGGCATCTCATATCTAGGAGGCATAATATCAATAAGCATATCACCATTATTAGACATTTCATATATATAGGTCATACATCATAACCAAGAGGAAAATCATCTCTATAAGCCCACTAATCATAACTAAGAGGTAATATATCTCTATAGACCAAATATCATAACAAAGAGGAAAATGCATCTCTATGGGCCAAATATCATAACTAAGAGAAAAATGCATCTCTATGGGCCAAATATCATAATTAAGAGGGAAATGCATCTCTATGGTCCAACTGTCATAACTAAGAGGAAATAACATCTCTAAAGGCCTAATATCACATCTAAGCAAATTTAGCATATATATAGTCCATTAATCATAATCCTAGCAAAAATCATCACAATTTGTCAATACACCAAGTAAATCTCATAAATATGACACATTAGTCTGAACTAGACCTACTATCTGCAACTAAGGCCATAAGGTCTAGCATAAGTCTTCGCCTAAGTGTGCTGGATGATCACACTGCTAATCCTTAATCTCCATATTTAGGTAAACAACACCCAAAACTAGGCTAAGGTGTCTAGTTTAGCTTCTAGATTTCAAGTAAGCCATACCCAATCCTAAAACAGAAATTCGCCTAGAAACATGGGCAATTATATCAATTCTACCCCAAGATATGGTTTCAAGATCACTAGACTAGCCCAACTAAGGTCAATCACACTAACCATAATTCCAACACTCGGACCACATCCCAAATCTAGCCTCATAATGTCATGACCCGAGCCAAGGACATAGCCGTGATGGGTATTTCGAACCACACAGGCCCGAGATACCCTTGTCTCTGCCCAACCCACTAGTGCTATTATCCGTTCTGAGCCCAGAATGAACAATATCACTAGAGGTTTGGGGAGTGACAGGGGTGGAAAAATTGTCATCCCTGCACTCGCTCGGTGCTAGTCCCTACTTCCAACTGAAAAACTCTAAAAAGATTAACTGCGCTGAACTGACTAACTGAACTGGACTGATTTATAAACTGATTAACTGAGCTGATAATATTTTCTTAGCTGAACTAAGCTGAATTCACTGAGTTTCATTGACTGATGGAAAAGCTACTTGAGATCTGAGGTCTGACTGAGAGTACTGAAACTATTGGGACTACTGAACTACTGAGATTTCTAAGTTTTTCTGAGTCACATGACTAACTGAAATCTATGGAGCATAGCTTGACCGAGGATGTCTTGAAACATGGCACTAGCTCTAGGCACACAGCTATAGTTTTTGGGTACAAGTACCCCCAGGACTTGATAAAAGGAAACTGATACACATGACTGACTTGATCATAAGAGTAGAGTCCACAATTCACAATATCATAAGAATTTCATAATAAGAAGGATTCTCAACAAACTATCACATGATTGGGAATGCACATAACATGTATATATTTGCATGGCTTCAATAACATGGTCATTCCATATCACAACAATATCATGAGAATCTCATACAACATCTTCAATTCAAGACAATAGCATAGGGATCACGTTGAACATAAACTTAGAACATAGAATAGTCATTTAGGACTTATTATGTCATAAAAGTATTATTTCTATTCCGTTAGGTATTTTCACAAACACCTTACATGCACATCTTAGGCATAGGTGGATTCATCAAGATTACAAATATTCAACCACCAATTTCACATATTTATACATGAAATACCACCATATCCTCACACAAAATATTCAAAGATCCCATATTAGGCATCATCAAACTCCAACCACATGAACATCAACCACCAACAATATAAATATCATAATACACAATTTAGAAGATGGTTCTTGAGCTTCATTGATGAAAGGATTCCATGAATCAACTCACGCATACCTTAGAAGGAAGATTCTTGATGATTGACGTAGGAATTTCCTTAAAATTGGATCTTCAAGATTAATTGTGTAACCCTAGTTGTTTTTCTCTTTTAGTGCTCTTGGATGATGAACTTAGAATGTTAGTAGGGTTGTAAAGTTTGTAACACCCCGATTTTCTAAACCGGAATGTTATACGGTGCTTATGACCCCGAAGGACCACAAGTTAACCCATGACTGATATCTGTACCTGTAACTGCATAATATATATATATATAATGTAGAAACATGAACAAAGAGGGTGTAAGGTTCAATCTTGAATAATAAAATATCTAAAATAAGGTGGTATCATAGTACCAAAACAAAATTGAAAATACTAATGTCTAAATCTAAAAACTCTATAATCATCTGAAAGCCTTTAAACTGTCTGAATAAGGAGTTGAAGGAACATGACTCCAACTAACTCCCTAAACTGAAAATAAATTGAAATACTGGAATAATAAATGTAACGATCATGTCCTCAAAAGATGAGGACTCATTTCTTACTGAACTGCTACTGCTAATTTTGAATCTGCACCTCAGAACCTATGGTGTAACATAAAAATAAAGTACCATAGCGCAAATGCGTCAGTACAACTAAAGTACTGAGTATACGTGGTGGTAGGCTAAATGCATGGGTTTTATATGCATGAACATGTTGACTAATATGAATGTGAGAATACATACATACGTACATAACTGCTACTAAACTCGTGGAGATATTGACTACTTGAGTTTGAACTCTGACAACATGAGTTTCGTGAAACTGAGATATTGAATGACTGATAACATAGATGACTGTATGCAATAGTCCTAATTCTGGGGAAAACTATTTGAGTTCCAAACTGTATCTGAACATCTAAGTCTAAGATCAGTCCTAGCTAACGAGTAATCTCTGAAACTAATAATGAGAATACTCAATTGAATCTGAGATTGAGATCAAGCCTGTCTGTCGGGTGACCTCTAGATCTAATAATAAGCATCTAGATATGGGACTAAGCCTATCTGATGGAATAGTCTAGGAATCGATGGAACTATCTGTGTTCCTTACTGAGATGGGTCTAGTAGTGTCTTGTAGATAGGTGTGTTGTACATGGGTGTGTTGCGTGCCATATTTATGTATAGGAGGCTATAAGATGTTTTAGTAATAGTTCCTCTTCTTTTAGTACTCATATCGTGCCAGTGAGCAAAAGCTCAAGTTGAACTCTCAGTTTAATCCTTGTTCCTCTTCTGTTTGCAGAATATGCCTCCTAAGAAGAGAACAGGAAATCAGTCAGCCACGCAGCCCGCAGATCCTTTGAATGAGAATGGGTCACATGTAGAATTTCAGGCAGCTTTTTAGGTGCTATCCCAGGCTGTGACCAGTAGTGTTTAGGGCAACCAAAATACTGCAGCCCTAACCCAACAAGATGGGGATTCAGCTGCAGCCAAAATCAGAAATTTTATGAGAATAAACCTTCCAGAATTCTTTAGGCCAGTAACAGGTGAGGACCCACAGCAGTATCTACAAGAGGTAAAGAAGATCACCTAAATCATACATGTGTCATAGGAGGAGAGTGTGGAATTAGCGTCCTATAGGCTAAAAGATATTGCTCATGATTGGGTAATGTTGTGGAAGAAGAGTAGAGAGGAAGATGCAACTCCCATAACTTGGCAGATATTTCAGGATACCTTTTTAGATAAGTTTTTCCCATTAGAGATGAGAGAAGCAAGGTATAAGAGTTTATGAACCTGAGATAAGGCTCCATGACAGTGAAGGAGTATTGTCTTAAGTTTAACCAGTTAGCTAAGTATACTCCTGACTTGATAGCTGACCCCAGAGTGAGTATGAGTAAGTTTGTGACTGGTGTGTTCGGGTTAGTATTGAAAGAGTATAGAACAGTTATGCTCAATAGGGACACGGACCTTGCTAGGTTAATGATGCATGCTCAGCAAATAGAGGCAGATAAGTCTAAGGAGAGGGAAAGATCTAATAAGAGATTCAGAACAGGTAGTTATAGATTTTCTCTGGCTGGGTCACAGGGTGGTAATCTTTCTTACCATAGTCAGAAAAATTCAGCCCCTGTTCCATCTTCAGCTAGTGTGCCCACACCTAACTTTGGAGATGTTAGTCATGGTGGGGCACCAGGCTCCAAAGCCCAGAGTAGTGTTAGAAGTGAGCGTACTTATCCACTTTGTGGAGAGTGTGGTAAGAATCATCTAGGTGCATGCATAGCTAATAGTCAGGTATGTTTTGGGTGTGGTAAGCCAGGCCACAGAATGCGGGAGTGTAGAGTGTTAGCTCAGAAAGGTAAAGATTCGCGTAAGCAGGCCACAAATCCCAGCACCAATAGTGATCAGCGTCAGAATTGACTCTATTCACTCCAGACTCACCATGATTAAGAAAGTTTCCCTAACCTATATTCGGGTACGTTACAAGTTTTTCATGATCATTGTATGCATTGTTAGATATCTTGCGATCGTTTGAGCTTATGTTTCCACATGAGTTAGTCAATAACATTAGTAGGTCTAGTTCAGTTCATGCCTCATGCATTACTCTCAGCTCTCCAATGTTTAGTTATAATCTAGTTTGTAGATGCCTGGTGCATCACCCCAGTATCTCAGAAAGGTAAACATTCCTAGAGGGACATAGTGTCCCAAGGGGGAGATACCCTACCTTTTCTTAATGCTTTCATGTTCTCGTTATAAATTAGTTATCAAGTGCCATGGCATAATCAGTCAATCTTTCAAGAGTCAGCTCAGTCAGATATTGAGGCATTAGATATACGTGTTTAGTAGAGAATATACTATTTATCAGTGTCTTCACTCATACATTTACATATCATGTAAATTATGTAATCATGCATCAGATATGCATTCTCATTTTGAGAAAACTCACTTTATTAGAATCCTCAGTCTTATATTCATGAATCAGCTTCCCATGCATCAGATATGCATGTTCAGTATGTTGTTCTCAGCTTTCAGTCATGTCAGTCATGAACCCATGTTTCAGTAGTGTATGTCTTGTACGTACTTCATCTTATCATCTCTCCCACCTCAGTTAATTTCCATTCAAGGATGAATATTCCCAAGGGGGAGATATTGTAATACACCGCATGTTTCTAAGCTAGAAGACGAACCATTTTTCCTATATATGAAATCTCCTATACTGTGATTCATACTTTAGTATATGACTTACAATGAGTATCCAACCGATAAAATAGCTTATGATGCGTTAAGCATGTTCATATGAGTCACTTAAGGTAATACAAGCTAAGAGTTTTTGAATCAATCAAGTTTTAGTGTTCGATTTTATATGGGTCATATTTGAACGAGTATAACTCTATGTTAATTTGGTATTTCTGCATATTTCTACCCACCAAATTATAGATAATCGAATTAGATTTCCAATGATACCAATTTTATCAAAATCTGACACTCGAGCTAGGAGTTATGGCTTTGTGAAGTAGAGTGCATCGCCTAACCAATCGCACATGGCCACTGGAAAGCATATACGATAGCATATATGCAGCGCCTATGTAAATATAGGTGATAGCATATGCAGCGCCTATGTAGATATAGGCGATATTATATGCGGCACCTATGTAAATTTTGGCGATATCATATGTGGCGCCTATGTAAATATATTCGATATCATATGCAGCGCATATCTTATGGCTTTCAAGTGACTTAAACACTCTGTTTTGAGTTATTTTGAGGGTAATTAAGTCTTTTAACACTCCTTACATGTCCCTAAACTTAATCCTATGAAATATATAGATCCTAATTACATTACAATCCTACTAACATTTTAAGTTCATCATCTAAGAGCACTAAAAGAGAAAAACAACTAAGGTTGCATAATTAAGCTTGAAGATCCAATTTCAAGGAAATTCCTCCGTCAATCATCAAGAATCTTCCTTCTATGTTATGCGTGAGTTGATTCATGGACTCCTTTCATCCATAAAGCATAAGAACCATCTTCTAAATTATGTATTATGATATTTATGTTGTTGGTGGTTGATGCTCATGTGATTTGAGTTTGATAATGCCTAAGATGGGATCTTTGTATGTTTTGTGAGAGGATATGGTGGTATTTAATGTATAAATATGTGAAATTGGTGGTTGAATATTTGTAATCTTGATGAATCCACCTATGCCTAAGATGTGCATGTAAGGTGTTTGTGAAAATACCTAAGGGAATAGAAATCATGCTTTTATGACATAATAAGTCCTAAATGACTATTCCATGTTCTAAGTTTATGTTCAACGTAATCCCCATGCTATTGCCAGACCTCAGATCTCAAGTAGATTTTCCGTCAGTCAACAAAACTCAGTGAATTCAGCTCAGTTCAACTAAGAAAATATTATCAGCTTAGTTAATCAGTTCAGTTCAGTTAGTCAGTTTAGCGCAGTTAATCTTTTTAGAGTCTTTTAGTTGGGAGTAGGGACTAGCATCGAGCGAGTGCAAGGGTGGCGATTTTTCCCGTTATGAAGGTAGAGCCATTAGCAGCAATCCCTGTACTCTAGAACTACGTAGCCAGCGTAGGAAAAGATTCACCCATCAAATTAAGGCTATACTTGACTATTATATTGCCTTAGGCTTGATTTCCTGTTTAGGTTCACCCATCAGAGAGGCTTGACCATAGTAGAGGTCTCTATCCGTGGCACAGTATTGACACCCTTCCAATCAAGGGAAAGATTGGACCCCACCAGTACAGTATCGGGGTATATAGGTTAGGTTACTACCTCCCACAGACACAGTTATAGTTACAGTTTTAGTATCAGTCTTCATAGTAGAAATCAGGAATCAGGACTGTCAGATACAGTCATCGATCTCAGTAAAGAACTCAAATAGTTCCATTGATTCCTGGACCATCCCGTTAGATAGGCTTGGTCCCATATTCAGATGCTTATTATTAGATCTAGAGGTCACCCAGCAGACAGGCTTGATCTCAATCTCAGATTCAGTCAAGTATTCTCATTATCAGTTTCAGAGATAACTCGTTAGCTAGGACTGATCTCAGACTTAGATGTTAAGATAAAATTTGGAACTCAGATAGCTTTCCCCAGAATTAGGACTGTTAGATATAGTCATCCATGTTATCAGTCATTTAGTATCTCAGTACCACGAAACTCATGTTATCAGAGTTCAAACTTAAGTAATCAGTATCTCCACGAGTTCAGTAGCAGTTACGTATGTATGTATGTATGTATATATTATCACGTTCATATTAGTCAGCATGTTCATGCATATAAACCCCATGCATTTAGCCTACCCCCACATATACTCAGTACTTTAGTTGTACTGACGCGTTTGCACTATGGTGCTTTCTTTTTATGTTACACCATAGGTTCTGAGGTGCAAATTCCAGATCAGCAGTAGCAGTTCAGTAAGCAGTGAGTCCTCATCTTTCGAGGACCTGATCGTTACATTTATTATTCTAGTATTACAGTTTATTTTCAGTTTAGGGAGTTAGTTGGAGACATGTTCCTTCAACTCCTTATTCAGACAGTTTAGAGGCTTTCAGATGATTATAGAGTTTTCAGATTTAGACTTTAGTATTTTTAGTTTTGTTTTGGTACTGTGATACCACCTTATTTCAGATATTTTTATTATTCAAGATTGAACCTTATGCCCTCTTTGTTCATGTTCTGCATTTTATGTGTATATTATGCAGTTACAGGTACAGATATCAGTCATGGGTTAGCTTGTAGTCCTTTGAGGTCATGAGTACCGTGTAGCATTTTGGTTCAGAAATTAGGGCGTTACAAATTTGGTGTCAAAGTCACTCCTGTGTCATCCCTGCCGATGTGGGCCAGAGTTCAAACTGAGTGTAGCCAAATCTCGGTAAGTTGGGGCAAACCTTAGTCCTGAGTCTAGGTAAATCGAATTCGGTGGGGAAAACCTCAGCGAGGATGCGAAGTCCATAATGGGGGGTGTATGTAACACCCCAACTTAGGAAGGATTCCCACATCGGCAAAACATAGGAGGAATGCTGGGTATATAAGTGAGAAAGCCTTACTCCCTAGTGACACATTTTAAAGCCGTGTGGGCCTAGGCCCAGAGCGGATAATATCACTAGTGGGTTGGGCAGAGATAGGGGTATCTCGGGCCTGTGTGGTTTGGGATGCCCGTCGTGGCCAGGGCCTTGGGCTGGGTTGTGACACATAATATTTCCAAACAACAAACTAATTCAATCTCGGGAGAAGGCTAATAAAAGGGTCATAAACATACTACCTTCTGGGTCCAAAACCCCCATCCAATCCCCCAAACATCAATAATTAATTGTAGGTTATTTATTCATAATCAAGTCTAACATTCATATTCACATGCCATACATAACACACATCATCTTCGAAGAAGAGTATGTAGAAGCCTACCTCAAGGTCCAATAGCAAAACTTCACATCATGCACCACATCCTCATCTTTACTTCACAATCCCTAAAATGCAATCATGTTATCAAAATCATAATCTACTCATCAATAAGATTCAAATGATATCCATATTGCACTATTGTGCTTCGGCTCCAAAAATGACACCAAAAACCCCAAGTGGGTCTCACGTACGGAAATCACATTTTTGAGTTCAACCTAATGCTCATACATCACCAAGGAATCATAACCCTCAATTAATGGGTGCAAACAAACTAAATTTTGGGCTAAATTATGTCTTAATATAAATTGGGGTTTTGGGTCAAGAACTGAGAAATTCATCAATAAAGTGATGAAATCTTACCTTAATGCTGATGATAATCATGATAAAAGATATTAACCAAGCTCCCTAGACACCCACAAGAATCAATTTTGAGTTATCATACCCATTTTGGGTTTTAGTCTCTCAAAGATGAATGAAAAATCCTCAAATTCACGACCTTGGGGTCTATTTATAGACCCCCTCGGTGAAGAGACGCGGTACCATATGACAGCAAAGTCAAAAATATTTTTTTGACCCTCAGAACTTATTCAAAACCAAATAACATGATCCAATAGTGAAATTTGAGTGTAAGCCACATTTCAAGGCCATTATAATCATCAAAACTTTAATCCAAGATCGTTTCGGCAAAAAGTGCGGCCCAAACCTATAGTTTTGTTTTTTCATAAAATATGCTCAATGGCCCAAAATAAGATTGGAACCCTTGGGACCTGAAGCAAGTGTCCTTTTAGACTAAAATCCAAATTCCTGATATGATGGAGAAGTCAGATTTTAAATCCAAGGTCATTTCAACCAAATGTAGGTCCCACACCCATATTTTTATTTTCCAACTTTCTGACCAATAGGTTCAAATGAGCTCAAGTGCAATAGCAACCAAACCAAAGCTCTACCTAGATTAAAATTGATACTTTGAATCTGCTGGCACAGTCAAAATTTGCATTCTAGATCATTTCACTGAAGTTTTAATCTGCTGGCCTTTTGAAACCAGCAAAACCTTTAAAACAGGATATTGGCTCTAAAAATCAAATGGACTGTCTGGTAATTGAGCCATCGATCCCAACGAGTCTTAAATGACTCGGGCGGCTATGGAGAAGATCAAATGGTGAAGTAAAGCATAAATATAGAAAATGACCCTACTAAAAGGACTTATGTCCTCGAAAGTCAACGAATAGAAAGAATCTCAAAGCTCAAAAGTATGAGGTACTAGGCCCACATGCTTCAAGCATGACTTTCCAAATAACCTTAATAGAGAGAAAACACTTCTGAGGGATTTTGCCACTGGTATCCCTTTTCAACCAGCACTCTCATTCTACTTCCAAACAGCCAAAACTCAACTTAACAACTAACTAGCGTCAAACTAAACCAAAAAGGCTAATGTACACATATTTGAACCATATCACGATCTCATCCGATTCAATGACAACTCAAGTCATGAGTCATCCCACAAAATCCAAATCTCTATATAAGATCCATTTACCATTTTGCACATGCTATCTACTCTAAGCCAGGAGGAAAACCAATTGAGTCTCACCCATGCAGTCTCATCACAAAGAATTCAAAGAAGTGAAGTTGATTCGCTGAAAGTCCATATGGAAAACAAGAGAACAAACACATAAGGCAATTTCTGGGCACACAATACAGCTAACCAAGGAATGTAATTCATGCCAAAGCTGCAACCAGTCCCAATAAAAATCAAACTAAGATCTCAAAATCCAAAGTCCAACTACTCATAACTGAACATTTTAATCTAAGATGTCTTATCCACCGAGAAATAAGTCATATTGAATCCAACTCGAGTATATTACTCCCATTGAGTAAATCATTCAAAATTCTCCAAGAAAATTGAAACTCGAGGTCAAAACTGAAATATCCAATATAAGGCCCATGGGCTATCATCTGAACACTTATTAACTATAATCCAACTAACGTCGAGAAGAACGAATAGGAAATTATAAAGTAGGCTCAACTAGCCAATTAATGAAATATGAACAAAGAAAAGTCTAAAACAAATGTTGCACGCAAGGTCTAGAACATCAAGCTAAAATCTTAATACCTGTAGGGCGGAATCACTTAGTCTCAAATATCTAAACCAAAAATAAAAACGACCAGTCACTAATGCTCCAAGCATATCATACTTCCAAATCGTCATTCTGTGGTATCAAATAAAAACCTAAGCTAATAAGGCTATATAAATGTCAACTATCCTAAACCGACTCTAGTATCCAAATCTGGTATATCCAAAATAAATCATACTAATCCACAATCAAGACATATCTGAAGAGCAAAATCACCACAGGGGTAACCACCGACTGAAAACACAAGCAGCCAACTCTATATTAACTGGATGGCATAAAATATAGCCGAAAAATAGAAATCATGCAAAAAGGATAAATCACTAGCTGGAAACGTAAATAACCCACTCCATATCCATTCAAGGGCATAAACTCTCTAGACAAACATAGAAAACTTCCCAAGGCTGAAAACCGAACCAAAAATGGAAAAATCTCTAAAAACTCAAAAAATGCAACTTAAGCGGACAACTAAACAATCTAAAAATCCATCTCAGCAAAGAATAGCCACAGGCTCATATCATCAAGGAGAAATACTCCACCAAACCTCACTAGGCTGAACAAATATTGAAATGGTAATTTCCCAAATCCACCCCACAATCCATCATCAAAGAAGAAAAGTACCAATCTTGAAATCAAGGTCAAAGACAAAAACCTCCATTGAGAAATCAACAAATCGAGATAAAGAATTTCTAACTTTCCAACTCATGAAGTGATCATATGAAAGGCCACCTGCCTCTGACCTTCCAACTCCACTAGACAAAACTATATCACAACAACAAAAGGAGTATCCAATCTCCACACCAATAATAAGGAAAACCATCACAAGGGAATGAACCCCACAAATCTAAGAGATAAATCCATGGTATCTCAACATCAATATCAATACTACTATTGGACAATGAAATAGACACAAACAAAAAATAGACCTCAAACTGGTCAATCTCACACACAGGCTATATATAAAAGAATAGCCAAGGCAAAAACCTTTGTAACCTAGTAGGAAATTCTAAGGATCCCAAACTTAAAAATGGGTAATTCAACTAGATCGTCGACCCTAGAATCATAATAGAGACAAAAAAAAGTCAACCTTTCTTCGATATCACAATATATCCCTAAATTAATCTAACACAGCTAACTAAGAGGGAACATAATAAACCTCGTCGTGCTAAGAGAAAGATATCACCAAATCGGGCTATATCTACTCAAGCCACCAAATAACAGGAAAGAAACTGAGAGTCTAACTAGATAACACTAGTCTATATGACTACCCAGAAAGAATCAATTATATCAAGGAACAACATCAAGTAATAATATCAAGTAATATCAGTAACCTCATGCAGTGGTAGCAATAGCAACAATAATATCAAAATCAATATACTCGATAGGCAGTACTAAAATTAACATCAATATCACGTACCACTCAAGGGCCACAATAGGACTAATATTCTAAGATAAGTGGGACTCAATCCCAAATCACACCCATAGGGGAACAACATCAATATAGATCTACTCCATCAACTCCTAAAAGAAATAAACCACAAAGTAGTAACATAATAATGAATTCAATATCAAGGCACATAATAATCAATATCAATTCATCAAGGCATATAATCACCAATGGGTATGGAAACCCCAATACACATAATAAGAGATAAAGTCAGGAAATAAAAGCACACCATTCGTGGCGACATCAATAATTACATGCCTGAAGGGCATAGAAAAAATAAATTTGAACGGATCTAACTTAGACTGGCCGTCTGAATCATCAACTGAGGTGCCACACATACTATATCTAATTGGAGATTCCACAACATCACGAGGCTGATCTTAATGAGATGAATAACTAAAACTCCCATGTCAAAGACACTCTTTAGACTAGTAGTTGATCTCTCTATAGTCGTAGAAATTCTTGAAGCATCAACATGGTGGGGACACAAACTGAGGTCAAATATCTGGACAAATGAAGTTGAGAAAAATCTCTAAAATTATGTCAAATCTTCCGCAATCATATCGTGTCTCAGGAACTCTAGGTTGTCAAGGGAAAATGTGCTAACTCTGGCTGATAATTTATCTCATACTTGGGGTATTCTCTAAACTAGTATCTCACACGACACCACCAAATTAATATCTTGGAATAATTCAAGATATTTCCCCTCATAATCAAAAATTATCACCATTTCCTAAGGAACCATACCACACTTCACAAGTCTGATGGGGACTCTGTCTACTATGATCATCACGAATAATCTGAGAACTACTCACAGTATGGAATACAATCTGCGTAGAGAAGATGGGCTACAGATGAGGTTGAACTCAACTGGAAAAATCCTCACTCTCATATAAAATACCAATAGCACTATACTGATAGCATGCCTCTTGCTGCTATTTCCATAAGTCTCCATACATGCTCTCTATGGTCGTCTCATAATTGAAAACCCAAGGGAAGGAAAATTCGGCTGCTATCAAGAGCTTCAACGCCAAGCAGAGTGATAACACTAACTCTCTAACACATCCATGCACCAATGTCCAGCTCAAATGGATGTAGCATAAGAAAAATGTCTGGACCGCACGAGAAATCCAATCTTGTACTCAAAACAGGTAAAGAACCTTGATGAATACCAATAGACCCAACTATATTCTGAGAATTTCTCAATGAATCAAACGTCATCCTTGGTTGTGACAGATCTACAACATGAGTCGTATTCCCAAGGTTTAACCTCAAAGGCTGAACTAGTCTAACGACCACAAACTACCCCATAGTCGTCACACGATGCTTGGAACCACAAGTGATCTCAAGCTAACCCATGAACTATCAGACTGCTAAGAAACTAAATTATAATACATTAAATAATAAGTAGACCCTTGGAAAGCTGATTCAATTATCTACAATTTGGTATCATTGGTATCATTAGCATGTTGATTCAATTATCGACAATTTGATGGGTCTTGAATTGAAAAATTCCACGTATATCAAAATTTATACATGTTTAAAGTATACCCTTGTAGAATCAAATACCAAAATTTTGATGAATCAAAGGCTCTAAGCTCAACTTTGTTCTAAGTGATTCTTATGAATATTTTTCACCCCAAAAGCACATCAAAAACAAGGATAAGGATCATGAAACTTATATTTACATGAGAATTATTTGGATTTTAGCTCATACACGTTGGAATGATGGTTTAAAGACTAGCTCAAAATGCGGTGTAATACCCCATACTTTTCTTATCTTAATTTCGCTTCTAGAATGTCAAAGGTTTGCTTAAAAAATAAATGAATTTTTTTACATGTAGAATCTTCTAGATTGGTATCCTTCATTGTATGGATAATTGAATAATCTTTCCATCAATACCAATTTCGTCCAAATCTGATACTCGATTGAGAAGTTAGAGCATTTTCAGTAAGGCAATATGCCAGATAAGTGAGCACCACATCGCGGTGAAGGAAAAAATGGCAATCGTTAAATTCCAGTGGCCCTCCATAATAGCCCCGCGTTGCGGAGAATCCTTAATTTCCATTAGCTAATCGCGGTGATGTTCCAAATGACAAATCAGTGGAGTATCGCGATAGCTTCACATCGCGGAGAACTTCCAGTTCTCAGTCGTCAAAAACCAGTGAGCCACCACAATAGTGGTGCATCGCAGTGACATGTTAAATCAGGAAAATTTTGCCTTTTGTAGTTTCGATTATAAATTTAAAGGAGGTACTTTGGTCAATTCCCAAGCCCCCAATTCATCCAAAAAAAAGGAATTAAGCATATTCAAGGCACTTTAGGCTTAATTTCATCAATTTTTCTCTCAAGAAAAACCCTAGAGCTTTATAGCTTTTTCTCTAAAAATTAAATTCCTCCATTGTTTCTCCAAGAAAGCTCAAAATTGAGGATTCCCAAGACAAGATAATATAGAACTCTTCTTCAAGAACTCAAAGAGGAATCAAAATTTCAAGATTCTTCATCTAACCGTCTACCAAGTTATGTGGGATTTATGAACAAGGATCTTCTTCCATTCTTGTGCCCAAAACTAAGTTTTAATTAGAAATTCATATGATTTTGAATGATTATACATGAACTTTGAATTAGGGTTCATACCCAATACTATTATTTGAAAGATTATGAAATTTCAAGTGTTTATGAAGATGAATTTCATATTTAATTTCATATTTTCATGTCTATTACAGTAATTTCCAGATTTTGAGATTAATTATTATTTTTTTCATTATCAAGAATGAACTTTATAATGTCTTTACATGAACTTGATGCATGGGTTACTAAGCCCAAGTTTATATGGTAATATTTCAAGAAAGATGATGCTTTAAGAATCTTATTATTAGATTAATTACATATTTTCAATAATGTTTTAATCCTTTTGATCCTCAAATAAGATTAGGAATCCACTTTATAGATTCATGATAGATTACAGAATTCAAATTATCTTTAATTATAGAATGATTCAAATAAAAGCATAATTGGTTTCGTAATGAACCATTATACTAGATTTCAAAGTAGATTTCAAGCAGAATGAGCATACAGATTTAAAGGGAGTAGTATTTAGCACCGAGCGGGAAGTATGGGATTAGCGTGCCCGATATCCAATGAACTACATAGCCAACATAGGTAAAGATTATGAGATTATTCCCTTTCCAATATCGGTGATAGTTACAGATGTGATATCAGGTTATACTCTTTGGCAAGAGTATGACAACTCTCCTCATCGTGACGTTTTCCCTAAAGGGGAATAAGACGTTGGACTCCATGTTAGCTCACATGGTTTATGTTTGTTAGAATAACCTTCCTAACAATAAAAGCTTTCAAAATAATTTTAAAGTATTTCCCTAAAGTTTTAAGCTTACAGCCTAACAGAAAATAATAACAGAAAAGCTTTTAGAAAACTAAGTGTAAAGGCTCACAAATTTATTCAGATTATACTTTACAAAAAGATATTAGCTACAGGTTTCAGCTTTCAGATTTTAGACTTAAGAGCGAGTAATTTCTACACCTAGACAGTATGATTTAAAGAGAGAATACAAGTATATCTTTCAGAACTAAATGTTATAACTCACTAGATTTACAAAGTATGATTTGTTATTGATGATTACAAATTTCAAAATTTTAGATATTCCAGCTTATGTGAGTTATTTACATTTAGCATGCATTATTTTACAAATCATAATGATGAGATGATGTTTTACTTATGCATTTCACCCTAATATACTCAGTACATCCTCAAAGTATTGATCCATATATACGTCTATGTTCTGCATTGTCTTAAAATATAGGTCCAAGTGCTCAATTTCAGTAGTGTGAGTGATTTTTAAGCATCTCCATCTACATCCAATAGTTGGTGAGTCCTCATAGATTGGGGACTTAGTCATTCAGTTTATTTTTAGCTTATCGGTTTAGATGATTCAGTATTCTTTCAAATAGTTTGAGTCAGCTGGGGGTTTGTCATAGTGACTCTCTAGATATTAGCAGTTAAGGCTTGTCAAGCTGCTAGATTCGATTCAGACTTACAGCATTTAATTTTTAGAAATTATATTTAGATTATTCTTAGTTATTTCAGACAAATTTCCACATTTAGTATGATTTTTATTTCTATATTCCAATTATTATGAGACTCAGATCTAGTAGAAAGCAGACAGGGTTAGCTTAAGGCTACTCGTAGTCTTGAGCACTGTGTCATGCCTCAGGATCAGTATTTGGGGCATTACAAACTTGGTATCAGAGCCAAAGGTTTATAAGAGTCTTAGGGAGTCAGACAAGTCGCGTTACGTCGAGTCTTGATAATGGGTTTGAAGTGCGCCACATTTATGAACAAGAGGCTATGGGACGTTCTTAGGAAATCATATCTTTCTTTCATGATTTATCATGCTTATAGTATCTCTATATTCTTTTAACTCATGATTTTATATGACAGTTGAATATGCCTCCTCATCGAGTTAACGCCTGCAGAAATGGTAACCATCTACCCCGACCCACTGATTCTCTGAATGAGAATGTATCCCGTGCTGACTTTAGGGCTGCCTTTTAGGCATTGGCCCAAGATGTGACTGTAAATGTTTAGGGCAATCATCAGGCTGCACTTCAGTAGAATGGTGATTTAGTAGCAGCCAAAATTAGAGACTTTATGAGAATGAATCCGCCAGAGTTTTATGGGTCAAAAGTAGGTGAGGACCCATAATTTTACTTAGATGAGGTGAAGAAGATCTCCTAGATTATGCATGTTTCTGAAGAAGAGAGTATAGAGTTGGCATTCTATAGATTGAAGGATGTAGCATATGACTGGGTACTTATGGGAAAGAATGGTAGAGATGAGAATGCGGCTACTATGAGTTTGCAGGTATTTTGAGATATTTTTCTAGACAAGTTCTTTCCCCATGAAATAAGTAAATCTAAGAAAGAGGAGTTTGTAAATTTGAGGCAGGGCTCAACGACAGTGAAGGAGTACTGCCTTAAGTTCAATCATTTGTCTAAGTATGCCGCTGATATGATGGCTGATCCTAGGAAAAGTATGAGTAAGTTTGTTACTGGAGTGTCTAGCTTGGTAGTCAAAGAGTGTAGGACTGCCATGCTTATTGGAGACATGGATCTTGCTAGGTTGATGATTCATGCTCAGTAGATTGAGGCAGAAAAGTTGAAGGAAAGAGAGAGGGGAAATAAGAAGGCTAGAATCAAGCAGTTTGAGTGTGGCCAGACTAGGTCTAGAGGGGGAAATCATTAGCTGTTTTAGAATCATTCATCTATGCCAGCACCATCTTCAGCTAATGCTCCTTCTCCCAGAGCTAGGCAGGAGCAATAGAGTAAGTCTTCTATGTCTAGATCCCAGAATAGTGTGAGTAGAAGGCCTAGTTATCCTCCATGTGCTAAGTATAGTAACAATTACCCTGGTGAGTGTTTAGCTGGATAGAAGGGTTGTTATGATTGTGGTAAGTTGGTTCATAGAATTAGAGAGTGTCTGCATGCTAAGCAGGGGAACAGAGGTGTTCATCTCCAGACTTAGGCTACTAGTGCACCAGCTCCTCTAGGTCGCCCAGTTTCTCCTCAAGGTGCATCATCCAATACCGGTGGCAGTCAGTGCCATAATAATTTTATGCTTTACCATCCCATTAGGAGTAGGAGGATTAATAAGATGCTGTTACTAGAATGCTTCGTGCCTTAAATCTTGATGTTTATGTGTTGTTAGACCCTGGGTCGAGTTTCTCTTATGTGACCCCGTTGGTTGCAATAAATTTTGAAATAGGTCCTAAAAAGATCCCGGAGCACTTATTGGTTTCTACTCTGGTAGGTGAGTCAGTTGTTGCCAACAGATCTATAAAAAGTGTCCTATCACTTTCCTCCATAAAATTCCTTCATAAAATCATGTTAGCATACCTAATAAAGTTAGATATAGTTGACTTTAATCTTATTCTTGGTATGGATTGGCTCCATTACCATTATGTATCCATAGATTATCGCACTCGAGTGGTGAAGTTTTGGTTTCCAGATGATCCAGTCTTTGAGTGGAAAGGTAAGTAAGTGTCTCCCAAAAGTCATTTCATATCTTATCTTAAAGACAAAAAATTAATTCCAAGGGGTGTATCTATCATCTATTTTGAGTCAAAGACACTAAGTCTGAAACTCCAACAGTTCAGTCAGTCAGTGTAGTCAATGAGTTTCCTGAGGATTTGCCAGGGGTACCTCCCGATAGAAAAATAGAATACAGTATTGACCTTCTCCCAGATACTCAGCCTATTTCCATTCCTTCTCATCATATGGCTTCAGCTGATCTTAAAGAGTTAAAAGAGGAACTCAAAGATCTTCTAGAGAAGGGTTTCATAAGGCCTAGTGTTTCTCCATAGGGCGCTCCCATCCTATTCGTGTGAAAGAAAGATGGTTCTTTGCGTATGTTCATTGCCTATTGTCAGTTGAATAAAGTTACAGTCAAAAATAAATATCCTCTTCCTAGAATTGATGACATATTTGATCAACTCCAAGGTGCAAGTTATTTCTCAAAGATAAACCTTAGATATGGCTATCATCAACTTAAAGTAAGAGAATATGATATTTCGAAGATAGCTTTCAGAACTCGTTATGGTTACTTTGAGTTTCTAGTCATATCCTTCGGACTAACAAATGCCCTAGTAGCCTTCATGAACTTGATGAACAAAGTGTTCAAACAGTATCTGGACATGATTGGCATAGTCTTTTTTAATGATATTCTTGTCCACTCTCGTAGTGAGGATGATCATGCATACCATCTTAGAATTGTGTTGTAAACTCTTAGAGATCACCAGTTGTTCGCCAAATTCAGCAAATGTGAATTTTGGCTAAGGTCAGTAGTTTTCCTTGGTAATATTGTTTCTAGTGAGGGTATTAGAGTTGATCCCCAAAAGACAAAAGCAGTGAGAAATTGGCCTAGACCTATCTCTCCATCAGATATTAGAAGTTTCTTGGGTTTAGCTGGCTATTATGGATGTTTCATTGAGGGTTTTTCATCTATTGCATCCTTTATGTCTAGATTCACCCAAAATAAAGTTAAGTTCTAGTGGTCAGATTTCTATGAGAAGAGTTTTCAGGAGTTAAAGCCTCGACTCACTTCAGCCTTAGTTTTAGCATTACTCGATGGTATAGATGGTTTTTGTGTGTATTATGATGCCTCTAAAGTTGGTTTAGGTTGTGTTTTGATACAGAGAGGTAAGGTAACAGCCTACACCTCTAGATAGCTTAAGCCTCATGAAGAGAATTATCCGACCCATGATCTAGATTTAGCTGTTGTTGTTTTTGCTTTGAAAATTAGGAAACATTATCTTTATGGGGTGCATGTTAATGTGTTTACGGATCACAAAAGCATGCAGTATGTGTTTACTCAGAGTGAGTTGAATCTTCATCAGAGAAGGTGGTTAGAATTATTAAAAGATTATGATATGAGTGTGTTGTATTATCCGAGTAAGGCCAATGTTGTGGCAGACACCCTTAGTAGATTGTCCATGGGCAATGTTGCTTATGTGGAGAATGATACAAAAGAGTTAGTTCAGGAAGTTCATCGGTTAGATAGATTGGGTGTGAGATTGGTTGATTCAGCTGAAGGGAATGTTTGGGTTCAAAGTAGTTTCGAATCTTCCCTAGTTTTGGAAGTGAAGGAGAAATAGGATAAGGATCCTAGTTTGGTCAAACTAAAGGAGTCAGTTAAATACCAAAAGGTAGAGGTTTTCTCCCAAGGGGGAGATGGTGTGTTGAGATACCAGAATAGATTGTTCGTGCTATGTTTTGCTTTGAGGCAACGGATTATGGCAGAAGCACATGGTGCACTTTATTCCATTCATCTATGAGCCACCAAAATGTATCATGACTTGCGGGAAATCTATTGGTGGAGCATTATGAAGAGACATATATCAGAGTTTGCAGCCAAGGGTGCAACTTGTCAATAGGTTAACGCAGAGCACCAAAGACATGGTGGTACATTTCAAGAGTTTGGTATCCCCACTTGGAAGTGGGAAGAGGTAAATATGGACTTTGTTACTGGATTACCCCATTCACGTCGTCAGAATGATTCGATTTGGGTTATTATAGACAGATGGACTAAGTCAGTGCATTTCTTACTAGTTCACACGTCTTACATGGTTGAAGATTATGCTAGGTTATATATTCGAGAGTTGGTTAGATTACATGGAGTTCCTTTATGCATCATCTCAGATAGGGGCACTCAATTTACGTCTCAGTTTTAAAAATTCTTTCAAAAGGGTCTTGGTAGCCAAGTTCATCTTAGTTCATCTTTTCATCCACAGACAGATGGTCAGGCAGAAAGAACCATTCAGACTTTAGAGGACATGTTGAGGGCTTGTGTTCTTGATTTCAAAGGTAGTTGGGATAAGCATTTATCGTTGATTGAGTTGGCTTATAATAACAGTTATCATGCTAGTATTCAGATGGATCTGTTTGAAGCTCTTTATGGGCAGAGATATAGATCGCCAATTGGTTGGTTCAAAGTGGGTGAAGCCGGTTTGATTGGGCTAGACATGGTTTTTGAGGCCATGGAGAAAGTTTAGTTGATTCGAGAGAGATTGAAAGTAGCCCTGAGTCATCCAAAATCTTATACAAACGTAAGAAGAATAGATTTTGAGTTTCAGGTTGATAATTTTGTGTATTTGAAAGTTTCACCCATGAAAGAGGTAAAGAGATTTGGCAAGAAGGGGAAGCTTAGTGCTCGATATGTAGGCCCCTTCCAGATTTTGGTCGTGTTGGAAAGGTAGCGTATGAGCTTGAGCTACCCGCAGATTTATCTTCAGTTCATCCAATGTTCTATGTGTCCTTGTTGAAGAAGTGCATGGACCATTCAGCTATTATAGTTCCTCTAGAAAGTACGAATATTTAGAATAGCCTCTCATATAAAGAAGTCCAGTAGAGATTCTTGATCACCAGATCCGTAGATTAAGGAACAAAGAAGTTCCCTTGGTCAAAGTTCTGTGGAAAAATCAGTCCGTTGAGGGTGCTACTTAGGAAGTAGAAGCAGACATGCGTACCAAGTATCCTCATCTCTTCTCCATAAACTCAGATTCAGTCGAAGGTATTAGTCTTTATTTATTCCGCTCTTTTCTAGCCTCAGATTCAACTATATAGTTGTTTTGCTGAAAAATCATGCACTCAAAATTCAGTTCAGTAGCTCATTATGTTTGAGATTCAATTATACAGTTTATTTCAGTTGTGCATGATAGCTTATAGCATCAGATTCCTCAGTATTTTCAACTTAACCAGCCATATTTGAGGATGAATGTTCCCAAGGGGGAGATATTGTAATACCCCATACTTTTTCTAGCTTAATTTCTCTCCTAGAATGTCAAGGGTTAGCTTAAAATGAATGAATTTTGTTACATATAGAATTTTCTAGATTGGGATGCTCCATTGTGTAGATAATTTAATAAGCTTTCCATCGTTACCAATTTCGTCCATATTCGATACTCAGTTGAGAAGCTAGAGCATTTTCAGTAACACAGCATGCCAGCTGGGCGAGCACCGCATCGCGTTGAAGGTAAAAATGGTAATCATCAAATTCTAGTGTCCCTCCTAGATAGCCCCACATCACGGAGAAACCTTATTTTCCATTTTTCCATTTCCAGTAGCTCACCGCGATGGTGGCATGTCGCGGTGATGGCCCAAATGATAAATCAGTAGAGCACCGCGCAGCTCCACGTGGTGGAGAACTTCCAATTCCCAGTCGTCAAAAAATAGTAAGCCACTACGATAGTGGCGCATCACGGTGGCATGTTAAATTGGGAAAATTTTGCCTTTTTCAGTTCCTATTAAAAGTTTAAAAGGGGTACTTTGATAAATTTCAAAGCCCCCAATTCATCCAAAACAAGGAATTAAGCATATTCAAAGCACTTTATGCTTAATTTAATCAATTTTTCTATCAAGAAAACCCCTAGAGCTCCATAGCTTCTTCCCAAAGAAATCAAATTCCTCCATTGTTTCTTAAAGAAATCTCAAAATTGAGGATTCCCAAGACAAGATAATCAAGAACACATCTTCAAGAACTCAAATAGGAATAAAAAATTCAAGATTCTACATCTAATCGTCTACCAAGGTATATGGTGTTTATGAACAAGGATGTTCTTCCATCCTTGTGCCCAAAACTAAGTTTTGATTAAAAATTCATATGATTTTGAATGATTATACATGAGTTTTGAGTTAGGGTTCATACCCAATACTGTTATTTGCAAGATTATGAGATTTCAAGTATTTATGAAGATGAATTTCATGTTTAATTTCATATTTTCATGCCTATTGCAGTAATTTCTAGATTTTGAGATGAATTATCATTATTTTCTTTATCAAGCATGAACTTTATGATGTCTTTACATGAACTTGATGCATGGGTTATTAAGCCTAAGTTTATACGTTGATATTTCAAGAAAGATGATGCTTTATGCATCTTATGATCAAATTAATTACAAATTTTTAGTAAAGTTTTGATCTTTTTATCCTCAAATAAGATTAGGAATCCACTTTACAGATTCATGACAGATTACAGAATTCAGATTAACTTTATTTACATAATGAATCAGATAAAAGCATAATTTATTTCGTAATAAACCATTATACTAAATTTTAAAGTGAACTTCCAACAGAATGAGCATACAAATTTAAAGGGAGTAGTATTTAGCACCGAGTGGGAAGTGTGGGATTAGCATGCCCTATCTTCCACGGAACTACATAGCCAACGTAGGCATAGATTATGAGATTATTCCCATTCCAATATAGGTGACAGTTACAGATATGATCACTTAGCTCAGATTATACTTCTTGGCAAAAGTATGACACCTATCCCCATCATGAGGTTTTCCCCATAGGAGAACAAAATGTTGGACTCCACATTAGCTCACATCATTTATGTCAGTTAGGAGAACCTCCATAATAGTAAAAGCTTTCAGAACAGTTTTAAAGTATTTCCCTAAAGTCTTAAGCTTACAGCCTACCACAAAAGAATAACAGAAAAGCTTTTAGAAAACTAAGTGTTTAGGATATAACTTTATTCAGATTATGCTTTACAGAAAGATATTAGCTATAGATTTCAACTTTCAGCTTTTAGATTTTTGTCTTAACAGTGTGTCCTTTCTACACTTAGACAGTATTATTTAAAGAGAGAATACAAGTATAACTTTCAGAACTAAATGTTATGACTCACTACATTTACAAAGTGTGATTTGTTTATCATGATTACAGATTTCAAATTTTGAGATATTCCAGTTGATGTGAGTCACTTACATTTAGCATGCATTATTTTACAAATTATGATGATGAGATGATATTTTACTTATGCATTTCACCCCCATATACTCAGTACATCCTTAAAGTACTGATCCACATATATGTCTATGTGCTACATTATCTCATAATATAGTTCCAGGTGCTCAGTTTCAGTAGTGTGAGTGATTTTTTAGAATATCCATCTACACCCGACAGTTGGGGAGTCATCATAGATCGGGGACTTAGTCATTCAGTTTATTTTCAGCTTATCAGTTTAGATGATTCAATATTCTTTGAGACAGTTCGATTCAGCTGGGGGTTTGTCCTAGTGACTCTCTAGATATTAGTAGTTAAGGCTTGTAAGGCTTCTAGAATTGATTTAGACTTATGGTATTTAGTTTTTAGAAATTATATTTAGATTATTCTCAGTTATTTCAGTTAAATTTCTACATTTAGTATGACTTTTTATATTCACATTATTATGAGACTCAGATCTAGTAGAAAGCAAACAGGGTTAGCTTAAGGCTACTCGTAGTCTTGAGCACCGTATGATGTCTCGGGATCAGATTTTGGGGCATTACATGTGGGGTGTTACATTATCTCCCCCTTGGAAACATTCATCCTTGAATGAGACTGGTTACTCTGAGAGTACTGTACGAAGGTAACTGAGGTTATATTCTGAACATGCATGACTTAGAACATGGTTGTATAATTGATTCTGATCATGATACATAAACTAAACTAATTTCGTGAATATAGAAACGACAAAGTCAACTTATGAGTAACCATTTCTTCAAGATGGATCTTGTTTCATAAGGAAGAGATGAAAGGTTTAGGACATGGATACTTAGGGTATTTCAACATCTCCCTTGGGATACTTCGTCCCTCGAATGGTACTAACTTGACTGAAATACTGAGGAAAAACTGAGATAATGCACGAGACACTTACAAACTAAATCATGATTGAATATATGGAATCTAAAAACTGATGCATTTTGCATGAACTGAGCTGAATTCCTAAATTACATGGATGCGAATGAATTACCTCTTTGAATAGTCATATTCATGAGAATTTCAAATGGTATGACTAGATGGGAAGATTGAAAATAAAATAAACATGTTTGTCCGACTGCTGGTCTTAATTTCTATCTATACAGGCTGAATCATACTAAAATCTTATAGTCAAATATACATTCCACTTGTACACTAACATGACATTTGAGCCTATCTCCATAATCAAACATGAACATGTAGGCAAACAACCACAAAAGCATCTTTCTCATATTTCTCTAAACCTCTATCCTTAAAACTTTCATGCACTAGCCCAAGAAAACGCACATAGAATTTTAACTAATTATAACATAAGGAGAGGTCACTGAAAGTTAGAACATAAGGACCTGAAATATGAAAGGATAACTTTGACACGTAACTGAGGCCTGAGGAATAGAGTATCAACATTATGGATTGATCGAAGAGACCTAAACTAAGGATATACATCACATGCTCTGAATTTCGTTGATCATTAGATATGTAGCATGAGTACCTAGAATTGAACGTACTGTAAAGCATGCTTTAAATTTTGTTGATCATTAGATGTGTAGCATGAGTACCTGGAACTGAACATACTATAAATCATGAGTACATGAGTCATGAAATGTATGACCTAAGTTTAGAGTTCATGATTTCACATAATATGATTCGTACTGCTGAGTGAACTGGAACTCCATATACTAGGAACTGGAAGCGTACTTGATTTTTCTATAAAGCACATGAATATGAGTTGTGTTCATAGGGCTAACATGTAAGGCATGAGTACATGCCGTGATTACTGAAAAACTTTTCACTGAGATAAGAATAGGTTGGGAATCAGCCTCCCTTACTACTTTTCTACACATACTGGCACTATTACTCGAATCTGAGAGCCTGACTTGGTTATTTGTTCTATCATCTCCTCCTTAGACTAAAGCTATCATCTAAAGTTTGTGGACCACTTTAATAACTCTAAATAGAACTGCAATCACTTTACTCTGATTTCACACCATCTAGAGCTTCAACTCTTTTTTTATTAGCTCAATTTTCAAAGATTTAAACTCATATTCTAACACTTAACATGGATATCCCTAATCCTTCAATAAACCATGCTAAATTCCTTTATAGCCTACTAACATCACATCTAAATATGAGAACTACCATCATACCTGAACATCCGACATCAACAACTTATAATTTTGTATCAACCAACTTAAATTCTTGCATACACTATTTAAAGCCTACTAGTTTTCCTTCATACAACTAGCCCAGTTGATACATAACATACTCAATCCAGATTACACTATCCCAACTCTGCTACTACAAAAATTTTGAGTTTATGATTCTAACTCTAGATCATATATTATCATAGGATTCTGAGAAGGAATCTGAAAGTACATCTAACTTCATCTCAATGTAGGATTTTCATAAATAAGATAAATATTTTCAAAGTTCAGAACATAAGGAAACTAATGGGATATTTTGAGCCTGCGTGCAATCCCATAACTATCTATGGGGACTGTATGAGAAAACTATGTCTGTAGGAATTTAATCTTGACTGTTTCTGTTACCTCCAAAATAAGGTAGAGATGGCATGAATAGAGCAAGATGAGAATCTATATAAGTTTCTTAGAGAACTTTTCTATAGCATAATCTGAGATATAAAAGAAGGGAAACATTTCCTAAATGCCCTATAGCCTCTTGAGGAATAGTACAGACGTCTCCGTACCATTCTGCAAGACTCTACTACACACGGCTTCATAGACACTCTAGGAAAATTAAACTCTAGGCTCTAATACCAAGTTTATAACGACTCAAGACTACCCCCTAGTTGTCACACGGTGCTTGGAACCACAAGTGATCCCAAGCTAGCCCATGACCTAACATTCTATTAAGCAACTACATTATAATACATTAAATAATAAGTTCTTCTATGTGAAAACATAATCATACTAAAAATCTAAACTATTATGTAACTGATAAAGTTTTAAAATCTTATAAATCTGAAGGAAGAAACTAAAATTACATGACTGACTCTGACTGACATCTATGAAGCCTCTACTATATTGACTATAGATAGTTGGGACATGCCTCTAACTACCACTAATCAATACATATGAAAAATAAATGAACTGTACATGAACTAAAACTGTCTAGAGTTCTCGAAATGAAAGAACTCATCACCTGCTGGCTGAAAACTGCAACTATCTGATCATGATGCGTAAGCTATATCTGGTACCTACATTATGAGACAATGCAGCATATAGACAAATATATGGATCAGTACATATGGAATGTACTGAGTATGCAAGGGTGAATGCAATATGTAAAACTGGTTTCATATGTAATCTTAAAACATGCATGCTAAGTGTAAGTAGACTTACCAATAGGATGGAATAAACTGAAAGTTGAATTATCTTAAAAGCATGAGCAACAAACATAATCTGGTAAGCTGGTGAATCACTACCCGTAGTTTAAAATATTTACTTTTGTAGAATAAGTAGAACTAATGCTGGTATATGGTAAAGCATGGATACATGAACATGCAAGACCAAATATACATGTACTAAGTTGATCTAACTAACTGAATAACTGATATCTGGGTTATGGAATGATTAAACTGTAAGCAAAGTAGGTAACTAGTACCTATATACTGAGTAGCTGATATATGAATATGGACTACTGATATTTGGATACTAAATAGCTGATGATTGAATACTGATCACGTAAAACTGAACTTTAGTTAGTCGGAATAACTAGGATGAAACTGTGGGATACTGAGCATTTAAGATAAGGACTAATGAAATAATATAATAATTGATTGGGAATTCATGAAAACTGTATTATTTGAGAATGTAGGACTAAGTGTATATCTATTATGGTACTGAGATAATCTATAATCTAAAAAATTGAAAGCTGTAAAACTTTGTCTGAAAGTCTGTACACTTAGTCAAGAAAACCTAAAACTAAACTCTGAAACTGAATATTGAACTGAGACTGTTAAAGGTATCATCTAACTGACATACCCCAATCTAAGCTAATCGGGGTCTAAGTTGTAACCCTAGTTGGAAGGGTGTTAGTACCTTGCCACTGGTACTAACATTAGTTATGTGGATCCACTAAACTTGTGTCCCAAAGGACTATAGAGTAATCCTATACTTGCAGGAATCTCATAAGATATATGTCAACCCTAAATTGGTAGGAATACATCTCAAACCTACGCTAGCTATGTAGTTCTGTAACTCAGGGATTGCTACTAAGGGTCAAACCCTATGTTGGTAGGAATGCCTGCCATTCCTGGGTTTGCTCAGTTCTAAATCCTACTCCCAACTGAACTAACACTAATTATTAGACTGGACTAGGTTTAACTGAATACACAAGTGGCCATGCTAACTTGACTGAATGACGTTTCTCATGGTATGACTGAGGTCATTCTATAGACCCTAAAAACTAGGTAAACAACTAAATTTTTGGTATTTATAACCCCCAAGACTCAATAAATAAGAAAGCATTATTTAAAGAAATCCATCACTTGGGTAAATTCATCAAACACATGGGGATTAATACTTTAACATGGGGAAATTCATCAAACACATGGGTATCATGAACATGAACATGGGAATATATTAAACATGAGATCATAGCATGATTACATGAATAAAATCATGAATTGGGGATTTACATGGAATTCACTTAAACTAGGGCATAGGTGTTTCATCAAAACATGTAAAGATCATAGCTTGAATATAAGAATGTCTTAAACATGAGGGAATAATAGAGTTACATGGCAAAATTTATAACTTAGGTATTCATATTGAAACTAGTTGAACATGATATAGGAATTTCATCAAACATGTGGAAAGAATGAATTTAAAACATGGGAATGTTGCTAAAAATAATAAACTTAGGATCCATCATTGAATTCACTTGAATATTCATAGAGAAACTAAAATTCATGGCATGAGGAATTCAAAATCTTGCATGGAATCACACATGGGCTGAATTGAATTTTAAACATCATGAAAATATGAAATTCAATCTTTCCTTGAACATACAAAATAACATGATTCATTCATTAATTGAAAGAAAAGGGTTTTGGTTTCCATGGGTGATAGAGGAACCATGGATGAACTCTCACATACCTTAAACTTCTTAACTTGGGGAAAGAAACACCAATCTTAAAGCTTTATTGAAGGTTCTTGAATTTAGGAACTTGAATTTTTTATGTTCTTGAGAGGAAGCCTTGAATTTTGTTCAAAGGGTATAGAGGAGGGTTTTTATGAGAGCAAATCTTGAAGAATATGGGCAAATAATGCCCTTTTGGATGCTTTAAATCTTCCCTTAGATGTTTGGGGTTGAGGGGAAAGGACCAAAGTGCCCCTTAACCCTTAAGAAGATAAAAACGTGAAGGAATAGACCAGGTGATGTGATTTTCAGTTTGGAGCGATAGAGCCCGCGAGGCCCTCTGTAGAGCAGCTTTGTAAGGCCCGTGTCGTGGGCATATCTTGTTCAGTTACTGCCTCTTATAGAAAAAGCCATAACTTTTCGCTCGGGTTTTGGATTAAGGAGAAATTGGTATCATTGGAAAGCTGATTTAATTATCTTCAATTTGGTGGGTCATGAACTGTAAAATTCCACATATATCAAAATTTATATATATTTAAAGTATACCCTTGTAGAATCAAATACCAAACATTGGACGAATCGAAGGTTCTAAGCTCAACTTTGTTCTAAGTGATTCTTATGAACATTTTTCACCTTGAAAGCACATAAAACGTGAGGATAAGGATCATGAAACTTATATTCATATTAGAATTATTTGGATTATAGCTTATACATGTAGGAACGATGGTTCAAATAAGAGCCCAAAAATGCAGGGTGTTACAACTAGTCACGAGATTCACTAAAGCCTAAGCTGGCCAAAAATCCATTTTGGATGCCGCTGAAGATCTTCTTTAACTTTGTAGTCCAATGCTATGATAAAACTTTATAAACGCGTGTTAATATCTATTCCACATCTATCGACAATGTTGCACCGTCCTTCGAGGATAGAATAGAGTCAAAGAATATGTTCGAGGTTCATAGAAATATGGACACATGATAAGGAGTCAAGAAGTGAATTTTCTAAAATATCCCTGTAGCCTCCTGAAGATAGGTTACGAACGTCTCCACACCGATCTGTAGGACTCTACTAACATATAGCTCTTTTACTAACAGACTAATAAAACCTAGGCTCTGATACCAATTGGTCATGACCCAGCTTCTCAAGTCATGATGGCGCCTACCATAACTCACCAGTAGGCAAGCAAACCCATAGTCTGGAACTACTAGTAACGGACTACTCAATAATATAAGGAAAAGATTGTAGAATATATGAAATAAAGATCAATACACAAAAGAATCCCAAAACCTGGGGTATCAGTACAAGAGCTTATAAATATAATAAGAGTACAAAAGTGATATATCAAGGAGAAATACACCGATACCACTTATCTCTGGATACAACTTAAAGACTAGTCTAATACATAAGAGAGAGATAATAATACTCCAAAAATTAGGAGCTCACTCTAAGTCTCCAAACCAGGTTTTCTCCGCATGATGCACACATCAATGGTAATAACCCCTACTATGATCTGCAGGCTACAGAATTATAGTATGAGTACAAAAAGAATGGTTGATCTTGGGTGTATTTATACGCCTAAACATCATAGATTACCCATATTTTAGCTAAGTTTGGAGTACAAAGTGACTAGTTTCTTATGTTTTTACTCAACTTCTATGTAATTGAACTAACCGATATGATTAGCATAATTTCAGGTATTAATGAGGTAGATGGAGATATAATGAGACTATGAAATGCAGATGGCATTTGACACAAGAGAAAATTAGCTTGTTGGACCAAATATAGCGCGTAGAAACTATGTCCAAGACTAATTTGTTATTTATAATTAGTTCTGGGACTTAGAAGGAAAATATGAGAGAAAAGATTACTAAAAAGTCTTGATGCTGAATTTTTATCATTATTCATTATTCTGTATTATTTTGAGAGAGGAGAGTGGCGGATTAGCACCAAGGGAGAAATTCTACTTTATCTTCTCCACCAAGATTTTATTTTCTTTTTGGAATGATGAATATTTCTCTTGTGATTCTCGTTTTATTCATGAGTACCTAAGTTTATTAGTTAGGGTTATGGAAGCCTTGTAGCATCCAATCTATTACTTTGAATTTTGAATTCATTATGCATTGATTTGTTTACATCATACTTTCTTAGCTTATCTTGAATTCTCGTGCAGAAGAACATAGAGGATGTGCCTTAAAACACAACTTGTTTGAGAGAAAGGTTGTTGTTTGGAAAAGAGAGTAGTGACAAGAAAATAGGATTTCCAACCCTTATTTCATATGTTAATGCCTTAACAGGTTTAACTACTTGGAGATTTCGTATTGTTTTTGTAAACACTTTTGATTGGAGAGAACTAAAGTCAATTAGTCCTTGATGGTTGAGAAACACTAGGATTATGTTATTAAATACAATATGTTTCTCTGTAAGCATGATAGATGTATGAATTCGTAAAGCCCATAGTTAGAAAGTGTTGAAAACTACAAGGTGGACACAACCCTAGCTTGCTATTTCTCTGAATTTTAATACTACTATACACATTTCATCTTATTAAACTGAAACCATTAATTTGTGAACTGAATCAAATTCCCCCCTTTTGTTTTATGAAAATGAATGATTAAAAGTCAACTAATCTGCATACAACTTAATTAGAACCATATTCCCTGTAGGATTCGAACCCAACCTAGTTGGGTTCTACATTTGACAGCGACCAATTACGCTCTCGTAAGAGAGGTGTAATTTGTACGTATTGTTTTTGTAAACACTTTTAATTCGAGAGAACTAAAGTGAATTAGTCCTTAACGGTTGATAAACACTAGGATTATGTTATTAAATACAATACACTTCTCTGTAAGCATGATACATGTATGAATTTGTAAAGCCCATAGTTAGAAAGTATTGAAAACTACAAGGTGGGCATAACCCTCCAACCTAGTTAGGTTCTATATCTGACAGCGACCGCTTACTCTCTCGTAAGAGAGGTGTAATTTGGGCGTATCAATGGTGCTCAGTGAGAAACTGGCAACTGAGATCCAAAGATAAAACATATATATACAACATTTAAACAGAATGGAAACTATACGAAAGAGTCCAAAAATCATATAATAAGTCAATGAGAATAATAAGGGACAACTATCTTGTTCACATCCAAGAGTCTAACATAACAAGACTAAGGAAGTATCAAGGTGAGCTATCCTATTCCATCCTCATTCATCAGACTTCAATACTATACCGTATTTTCCAAGCCAATATATGAATGAAGAGTAAAAAAAAGATATGTAGCAATATACAAGGTCAAGAGACGAATATATAATATGAACAAAAAAAGAAAGTGATATACGGTATTGCCATAGCTTCATATAGCTAGATACATATATATACATACACGTAAACATGAGGTCATCAAAAAAAATTGTCTAGATCATCATATACTTGTTTTAAGACCTCATCATGATACTATCAGGATTTAATACTATCATACTTAGGGTTTTCAATCTATATGGCTAAACATGATATAATCACGTACAATAATACCATCATGGGATAGAAGAGGCCAAAGACAAACCTCAATTCTTGATACTGGATCAATGACCAATCTATCATAAGCTAGCATAATAATGAACATAACAATGATAATAATAATATCAATAAAAATGTGAATAACCGGCTACTTTGGACAACCAAATACCTAGTCGAGCCTATGCATACCCCCAACTGCCCCAAACTCGAAAGGTTCAATCAACACATAATAACACAAGGAATATTCTTCACCTATATCCATGCAACCATCCCATATGAGCTGATAAAAATAGGTGAATACTAGTGATAGGCGATGCACATGTAAGAATGAATGCAAGGAAAAGAATCGATATCACAATTCTTCATAACTTTCATCATCATAACCATCGTTATCATATTCAGCCTCCGGTATTTCTGGGTATCAATGTATCATCATAATATCCTCTGGCCCTGTTGGGTATCAATATAATCACTATAGCATCCTACGACCTTGCCAGGTATCAATATCATCACAATAGTATCCTCCGGCCTTGTTGGGTATCAATATCATCACAATAGTATCCTCTGAACTTATCAGGAATCAATATCATCATATTAGTATTCTCTGGCATTTTCAGGTATCAATATCATAACAATACTATCCTGCGGCCTTGCCCGGTATCGATATCATCACAATAATAATTACGGAATAACATATACTAATATACTCATTAACATAATCATATCACCATAAATTATCTATCTAGACATTACTTCCCAACTACTCGTTATTAGCTAATCAATGTTATTTGTAATGAAACCACTAGTTCACTCATCATCACGTGACCTCTAGTTATTTGTCTAAATATTATCCTTATTTAGGGGATAACAACAAAACATTATTTATTAAATATCCAACATCAACATCTATCCAAGGTTCATCACCAGACCATAATCTCCATATATCCATTATTCCAAATTATGAACTAATCATCATATATCCATTAACCATTATTAGACTACACATAACCACTTATCATCTAACCATCTTTTATTAACTGACATCATTCATTAACTAACCATTATTAATCAATTAATCCTCATTTAACTATTCATTAATCAACCATTTAGTAACTATTCTATGTTATTAACTAGACACCTCTTTATTACCAACATCACTTATTATGTAGCCTCATTAATACATGATCCTTCATTTGACCACTAATCGACACTATAATCTTAGTCATCAATATCACTAATCTTCACCTATACTAAACTTGACATCATTATTAGCCACGCATCAACCATCTATAGCTACCATATTTTAGCTAAGCAAGACTCATTAACTAATACATTTGATTCCTAGTCACCAAGTGCTATAGCCTTCTAAAAGATAACTAACTACCATATAGCTTAACCCTTAAATAATCAGAACAATCATGAGGATATATTTATTATGGAATCACATAAGTTGCCGATATAATAATCTTATATGTACCAAATCTATGCTTGCTATCACCAGTAATCAATCAATAAAGTTGTAAGCAACATATTGCATCTTGCTCTATCCCATACTAGAGAGATGTGTATACAAACAGCTATATGCATACTCATAAACTGTAATTGCATCCTTTATAATCATAAACACTACTCGAACGTCCACATCATCATAACACATCTCTTGGCCCATTAGTATATTAAAAATAATCAAAAGATCATAATCACAGCCTTAGGCCTACATACATATCCGAAATTCATATCAATAATCATATTTATAAGTCGTAGCATATCTATAATCATCACACTATAGAAGGAATCTCACATCTAAGTGGCACAATTTCAATAAGCATATCCCCTCTATTAGACATTTCATATCTATAGGTCATACATCATGACCAAGAGAAAAACCATCTCTATAAGCCCAATAATCATAACTAAGAGGAAAAACTTCCATATAACCAAATATCATAACTAAGAGGAAAATGTATCTCTATAGGCCAAATATCATAACTAAGAGGAAAATGCATCTCTATAGGTCAAATATCATAACTAAGAGAAAAATGCATCTATATGAGACAAATATCATAATTAAGAGGAAAATGCATCTCTATGGGCAAAATATCATAACTAAGAGAAAATAACATCTCTAAAGGCCCAATATCACATCTAAGGGAAATTGACATCTTTATAGTACATTAATCATAATCCAGCGAAAATCATCACAATTTGTCAATTCACTAAGTAAATCACATAAATATGGCTCGTTAGTCTCAACTAGGCCTACTATCCACAACTAAGGCCACAGGGGCTAGCACAAGTCATGGCCTAAGTGGGCCGAATGATCCGACTCTAATCCTCAATCTCCATAGTTAGTCAAACCATGCCCAAAACTAGGCTAAGGTATGTAGTTCAACTTCTAGATGTCAAGTAAGTCATAACCAATCCTCAAATAGTAAATTCTCCCAGAAACATGGGCAATTATGTCAATTCTACCCCAAGATACAGTTTCAAGATCACTAGACTATCCCAACTAAGGTCAATCAAACTAACCATGATTCTATCTCTTGGACCACATCCCAAACCTAGCATCATAACATTTTCATACTACAAACTAATTCAATCTATAGAGAAGGATATTAAAAGGGTCATAAACATACTACCTTATGGGTCCAAAACCCTCATCCAATTCCCCAAACATCAATAATCAATACTAGGTTATTTATTCTTAATTTATCCTAACATTCATATTCACATCCCATACATAACACACATCATCTTCGAAGAAGATTAGGTAGAAGCCTACCTTAAGGCCGAACCGCAAAACCTCACATCATACACCACATGCTCATCTTAAATTAACAATTCCTAAAATGACATCATGCTATTACAAACATAATCTACTCATTAGTACGAGTGTAACGTTACCCATATTAAAATATGCTTCTGGTCCAAAAACAACACCAAAAACCCCAAGTGAGTCCCACATATGAAAATCACGTTTTTGAGTTCAACCCAGTGCTCATACATCACCAAGAAATAATAACCCTCAATTCTTAGGTGCAAACAAACCAAATTTCGGGCTAAATTAAGGCCAAAGATAAATTGGGTTTTGGGTCAAATAACTAAGAAATTCACCAATAAAGTGATAAAAACTTACCTTAATCTGGATGATAATCATGATAAAAGATATTTACCAAACTCCTTAGACACCCACAAGAATAAATTTTGAGTTATCATAACCATTTAGAGTTTTAGGCTATAAAGGATGAATGAAAAATCCCCGAATTAGCGAAGAGACGTGGTACCCCCACGGCGATGAGATGCATTACCCCATGACAACAAAGTCAAAAACTTATTTTTGACCCTCGGAACTCAAATAACATGATACAATAGTGAAATTTTAGTATAAACTACATTTCAAATCCATTGGACTCATCAAAATATCCTTACAAGATCGTGTCGACAAAAAGTAGGGCCCACACCTATAGTTTCATTTTTCATAAAATATGCTCAATAGCCCAAAATAAAATGTGAAGCCTTGAGACCTGAATAAAGTGTCCTCCTATCATAAAATCAACATTTCGGACATGATAGAGAAGTCAAATTTTCAATTTGAGGTCGTTTCGACCAAATATGGGTTCCACACCCATATTTCTATTATCCAACTTCTGACCAATAGGCCGAAATGAGCTCGAGTGCATTTGAAACCCAAACAAAGGGTTGCCTAGATTAAAATTGATATTTCAAATCTGCTGCACAGTAAAAATTAGCATTCGAGATCGTTTCACTAAAGTTTTTTCTCGATGACCATTTAAAACCAATAAAGACTTCAAAATAGGGAATTGGCTCTAAAAATCAAATGAACTACCTAGTAGCTGAGTCGCCAGTCCTAGCAAGTCATAAATAACTTGGGATATCTATGGAGAAGCTCAAATGGTGAAGATAAGCATAAATATAAAAAATGACCTAAAGAGTCATTGCACTACTAAATCGCACTTATATCATACGTGTGTACAAATACTACCCTCCGCTACCATCACAGACCCCACAAAAAATGACAAATATAGATCATATCGCAAATATTTTAGGGACGAATGAAAAAACTTTGAGTCACAAACTCTAACAATCTCCACCTTGACACGAATTCTAATTCAAAACTCAAATCCATTTCAAGAATACTCTCCACCTCTTCTACAAAAGCCCCTAAGGGCACATCTTAACTAATGACACCAACCAAGTCTAAGAAATGCTCAAACTTGGTACTTGGTAGTGTCTTGGTCATCATATCAACGGGGTTATCATAGGTACTAATATTACTTACCACAATATCACTACGAGCAATAATTTCACACACAAAATGATTTCAAACATTGATACACTTTGTCCGCTCGTTAAACATCTAATCTTTTGTAAGGAAGATAGCACTTAGAGTGTCGCAAATGATTGAAATAATCTATAATTCCTTCCTAAGTTCACCAAATAGACCCTTCAACCAAATAACTTCCTTGAAAACCTTTGTAATAGTCATGTACTCTGCATCAGTAGTTGACAAAGAAACTGTAGTCTGTAAAGTAACTTTCCAACTAATAGCATAACCACCAATAGTGAAAACATAGCCTGTAAGAGATCTCCTATTATCAAGGTCCCCACAAAATCAGAATCAACATACCTGATCACTCCACCTTTATTTCTCCTAAACTGCAAATAAACATCAGCAAATCCATACAAGTTTCTAAAAATCCACTGAATTTCTTTCCAAAGTTCTTTACCAGGATTTGTCATGTATCTGCTAACTGTACTGACTGCAAATGATAAATTTGGTCGAGAACACACCATCACGTACATAAGAGAATCAATGGCACTAGAAAATGAAACTCGAGATATATAGTCATGCTCATCACCTGTCTTTGGAGATAACGTGGCCGAGAGTTTGAAATGGGATTCCAATGGAGAACTAATAGGTTTAGCATTTTGGATATTGAACCTGTGAAGCACTTTCTCAATATACCTTTTTAGAATGAAGTATGAGTTAAACTTCTCTCTATCCCTCAGAATTTCCCAAGGATCATCTTTACTGCTCCTAAATCCTTCATCTCAAACTTCTTACTGAGCTGGCCTTTGACTTTTATTATCTCTCTCATATCCTTTGCTACTATCAGTATATCATCAACATACAAGAGAAGCTACATGAATGAAAGATCACTTACCTTCTTAAAATAGACACGACTATTATAACTCCTCCTCCTAAACATATGAGAAGTCATAAAAGAGTCAAACCTCTTATACAACTATCTGGGCGACTGTTTTAAGCCATAAAGGGACTTTTTCAGAAAGCATTCATAGTTCTCCTTTCCCATGACTATAAAATGCTCTGGTTGTTGCATATAGATGTCCTCCTCAATTTCTCTATGTAAGAATGCAATTTAACATCCAACTGATCAACCTCAAAATTGTGCATGACCATAATACCAAGTAAGGCTCGAATTAAACTATGATTTACAACTGGAGAAAACATATCTATGAAGTCAAGACCTGGAACCTGACTGTAACCTTTAGCAACTAGTCTTGCTGTGTACCTAGCATCTTTACCCCCGATGTTCCTTCTTTCTCTTTAAATACCCACTTGTAATGAATAACTTTATTATCTTTAGGCAATCTTACTAAATCCCATATGTCATTCTTATAAAGTGATTCCATCTTCTCCTGCATAGCAATCATCCATCTTCCAGAATCATCACAACTAACTGCCTTTGCGTAAGAATAAGGTTCTTTAATGGAATCAATACCTTTTGCTACATGTATAAGTAACTAATTCCGCTTCACCATACTTCTGAGGAGGTCTAATATCTCTCCTGGGACTATATTTAGCAATAGAATATTATGGCGCCACTAGTAGTAAAAATGAAATAGTATCACTCTGTATCTCCAAGCTAGACTGAGAAGTAGGCACTGGTGTGGACTCTGCTACAACCTACAATTCAACGTGGGTGCTTGAATTTTGATGATTTATATCACTAGACTCATCTAAGGGTGAAGGACTAGATTCTTTAAAGGAGGAAGCACGAAGCATGGCAGTTTCATCGAACACAACATCCCTGCTAATTAGAACTATTATTAACGGATAGGAATAAGCAATAACCCAAACAAAAGAAAATAAGAAGAACACACAGATTTTATATAGAAACCTTTGACGGGAATAACCATGGGCAGAGAAGGAGGCAATTCACTATAAAGAAAAGGAGTACAATAAGGACACAAAAGTCTCAATGACGTACATGATCCACCGAAAAAACAAACCACTAAATGCACTTATTTAATATGTGCGTACAAATAAATTCTAAACCCAAAAACATACAGGTCCATACCGTTGGGGCTTCGCCCTCGTACCCAATACAGGATCTGTGATGGGCTCTGAAATCGAGCCTATCGACTCAATCCCTCTGTTACCAACACACACCCCACAAAAAATCATAAACATGAGTCGCACCGCGAACTTTTAGGGGTGAATCAATAAAATTCTGGTAACATACTCTAACAACTCTCTTGCCCGTTTTCATTACTCATCTTTGAAAAATGATGTGTTGTTATTTTCCCAGCGGTTGTGTCTTTTTGAATAGACAACACTTTTTCTGAACAGGTATTTCACTTCAACAAGCATGTAAAAACTTGATGAGCATCATTTGAATTTTAAACACAAGAATTTGGTATAAACTTTGGGGTCTAAACCATAATTCCCATGACCATAAACCAAATTCCTTGAAAAATAATACTATAAGATCTCAGAAAACTATTCAAGAAACTATTAGGAAAAGGAATTCCCAAAAGGGTAGAGAAAAATTTACAAAAATAATTATTTGTAAAAGCCAATGATATTGTCCTTCAACACCCATATGGTCACTAGAGTGAAGATGGAAAATAAGAAATTCATGGCCAAAAGTAATGGCACCAAGAAATTTTGTAAGTTCAAATTGAGTAGGGGATTGATAGTGTGGTTTTGTCAATAGTTATAGAGAAAAGTGCATATACCAAAAAAGTTAGGGAAATATTTGAATACTTCCATCTAAATCTAGTGGTTGGTGTTTTTGTGGACTTATATAAAGTTCCATTAATATTGAAATAGTACTACAAAAAATAAAGGAAAATTCTAAATACCTTATCTTTTGAAATGGAAACCATGGAAGTGAAGTGTAGGATTTTGGGTTTACAGCATGTAGTTTAATATTGTTAATTAAATGCCAAATACCAATTATAGAGAAACCAAATCCTGGTGCTACATGTCCCACTAAAGAGACCATTTGTTGTTCTTGTAAAAAAACTTTTCATGTTATTTGGTATTTTGGCATATTTTGGAGGGAAAAAAATTGGGGAAGAGTGGATAAATATAATAGCACAAGTGGTAGGGAGGCCCGTCTTTTCATGTAAGAAATACTCTATGCATCGTCATTGGTAGTGTAAATAATTATTACATCATTAAGTAATTTGGTTTATTTGATTACCAAAGAAAGATTTTAGACCATCAATTCAAGTTTAATCTACTTGTTGTAATAGGTAAGACATTTATTTTAAAGATTCAACTTCCACATTCTAAAATTCTAATATGTAAATATCTCTTATATAATCTGATTGTGTAAAAAACTATTTATGCTGACGAAATACAAAACTTAAACTCATAAGCAACTGAAAGTCACCCCGCTCCTTAGTACCTGATTTAAAGGGTCACTAACATAAATATCATGTGAAAATTAGGTAGGAGGGAAAGTAAATCGTAATAGGACGATGTGATTATTAGTTACACAATTAATTTATATTAAAATAAAACAACTCATGTAAGTACATAATTCTAGGTCACATCTCATGAAATCCATAAAGGGAAAAATCCTTTCTTATCACGAGTGTTTAATAACTATGTATTTCTTAGTAAAGTTACCGCGCCTAATTCGCACCCCCTACAATTCGTATCAGAGCTCAGTTATTTAAATAATACGGAAATAGCATATATGTTTAAATTTAAATTAGATTTACTTGAGATTAATTATATTGATTAATTATGAGAAGACCATTTAAAAACAGAGAAGCTTTTAGAAAAATTAAAGAATCTTTAATTAGTAATTATTCAGAATATATAAGTCTAAATAAAATAAAAGAAAACTCACAAAGATTAGCCTACCTAATTACTTTAATATCTAGTATTGAAGCAAAATTAATAATCCATTTAAAATCTAGAAGAATGAGACACATACTCCTAATTATGATAAAATTAAATTTAGATACCCACCAAAATATTATAAATATGGTTTAAATGAACAAAGTACAAAAATATAAAGAATTAAAACAAATTATTTCTAAAAAACGTAAAGAATTAAAAATAAGAATAGAAAGACTACATTATAATATATTTGCCAGAGTTAGTAAAAACTCAATAAATTCACAAAAAGATGAAATACCAAATTTAGAATCACAAATAGATAGTTTAGAATATATATATATATCAACATGAACTATTTACAATAAAATGAACAAAGAAGAATTTATAATAGATGAAAAAATGTTTGAAAATCACGAAGGATTAAAAATAAAAATAGTATTTTCTAATCTAGGAAGAAAATATTAGAAAATAGGTGAACATTTATATTTAATGCTATAAAAAAAATTAAAATTAGAAGATAAATTGACAGCTATGGTGAGAATAGAAAAAGAAAAAGAAGAAATAGATAGAAAAAAGGAATAGAAAAAATAAAACAACAAACTATAGAAGAAATACGAAAAATAGAAGAAACTAAAAATAATAGGATTGCTAAATTAGAAAAAGAACTACAAATGCTAAAAGATCTGTATGAAAAAAGACAGAAAGAAAAAGAAGAAAAAGATAAAGAACAAAAATTATTAAATGAGATAAATCAATTTAAAGAAAAATTTGAAATAGACAATAAAGAAATAGAAACCAAGGAATTATAAATTAATACAATAGATGTTGATGAAACAGATAATTATGATTCGGAAGATAGTGAAACATATACAGAAATCTTAACAAATACAAAAAATTTAGGAATCAGTGGAAAACAAGAAAAAATTAATGAAGAAAACTTAGAAAATATAAACACGGAAATAAACACTCTTGATAAAAAAAGAAGATGAAAATATAATACCTAGAACATCAAAAATAAGAAAACCTACATATTATAAGAATAAGTTTAAAAGATATAATCTAAAGAATGAATATGACAGATGGACACCAAAACAAATAGTTAATAAAAATTATAACTTTTTAGACTTAGACTGTGTAATAGATGCAGAAAAAATAATACAATTATGGATAGGATATATGACAAAACAATTATTAGATAATAATATAAATGTAATAGATGCACCAGAATATATAGAAAAAACACTAATAAGAACAGTGAAATTATGGTTTTTAAATCTAACTGAAAATAGTAAAAGAGTATTAAGAACTGACAAACCCACAGAAGGAACATCATCAACAACCACAACTAAACTAACCCCTATAGAATTATTAAAATAATATGAAACAGCTATAAAAGACGAATTTAGTAGCATGACAACAACAGAAGAAGAACAACATGAAGAGAAAGATACAAATAGGAATTTAATGTTAAAATTAGCAATATGTAATATGTGCTACATAGATGAATATACTTGCGCATTTAAAGAATATTATTATAAAGGAGCATATAATACAGAAGAAAGTAAAGAAATAAGAAAATTATATTGGGATGAAGAATAAATGAAAAAGAATATTTAATACTCTTAAATACAGGACAAGAAGAAAATAATATAGTAAAATATCTAGTAAAAAATGAGGAAATAAAATCTGATAATAACATATGCCCAGATCTACCAAGAAGCTTAATAAACACTAAAAATATAGTAGAAAAAGAAATAATAATAGGAGTTAGAGAAATGAAAATAGAATTTGAAATAAAGGAAGATATGCAAAAAGTAGACATAATATTAGGAATTAAATGACTAGAACAAGTAAAACCATACAATATAGAACATACACAATTATCTATAACATATAATAGGGAAAGATTATTCCTAAGAAGAGCTCTAACATGATATGAAAATATATGTATTAATGAAGATAGTAGTAGAAGGATATTATAGTAGGTATTATACGCCTATGATAGATACAGGAGCAGAAGCTAATTTATGTAGATATAATTGTTTACCAGAAAGTAAATAGGATAAATTAAAAACACCAATAATAGTTAAAGGATTTAATAACGAAGGAATCTTAATTACTTATAAAGCTAAGAATGTAAAAACACAAGTATGGGATAAAATATTAACAATAGAAGAAATCTATAATTATGAGCTAACATCAAAAGATATACTTTTAGGAATGCCGTTTTTAGATAAATTATACCCACATATAATAACTAGAACAGATTGGTGGTTTACAACACCATGTAAACAGAAAGTAAGAGCAAAAAGAGTTATTAATAAAATAAGAAAGAAAACTGATTTGATAAAAGGAGGTGAAAAAATTACACAAAAATTAGAAAATATAAAAAATACTGAAGATACAATAGAACTGGTACTATTTTCAATAAATAAAAAGGAAATAACTATATTTTCAATAAATAAGATAGAAATAATTAAGAAAAAATTAGAACAATTATATAGTGAAGATCCATTAAAAAGACGGGAAAAACATAAAACCACTATAAAAATTGAATTAATAGATAAAAATAGCATAATAACCCAGAAACCATTAACATATAATTTTGATGATTTAAAAGAATTTAAAATACATATAGAAGAATTATTAGAAAAACAATATATACAAAAAAAAAGTAATAGTAAACATAATAGCCCAACATTTATAGTAAATAAACATAGTGAACACAATCGAGGAAAAAGTAGGATGGTTATTGATTATAGAAATTTAAATGCAAAAGCAATGACTTATAATTACCCAATACCAAATAAGATATTAAAAATAAGGCAAATACAAGGATATAATTATTTTAGTAAATTTGATTGTAAAACAGGATTTTACCATTTAAAGTTAGAAGAAGAATCTAAGGAATTAACTGCATTTAAGGTACCACAAGGATTTTATGAATGGAATGTACTACCATTTGGATATAAAAATGCACCAGGTAGATATCAACATTTTATGGTTAGTTATTTTAAACAACTACCTAATTGTATAGTATACATAGATGATATACTATTATATCAAAAACTAAAGAAGAACATTTAAAATTATTAGAACAGTTTACAGATATAATAGAAAAATCAGGAATAAGTTTAAGCGAGAAGAAAGCAGAAATTATGAAAAATCAGATAGAATTTTTGGGAATACAAATAGATAAAAGTGGAGTCAAAATGCAACAACATGTAGTACAAAAAATAATAAATTCAAAAGAAGAATTAGATACAAAAAAGAAATTACAATCATTTTTAGAATTAGTAAACCAAGTAAGAGAATGTATTTCAAAATTAGCAGAAAACTTAAAACTATTACAGAAAAAATTAAAAAATGATGTAGAATATAACTATAACGAAGGAGATAAAAAACAAGTTCAGAAAATAAAAATACTTTGTAAAGAATTCCGAAAATTACAATTTCAGATGAAAATAGACAATTTATATATATAGTAGAAGTAGATGCTAGTGAATATAGTTATGGAGGAGTACTTAAATATAGATATGAAGGAGAAAAATTAGAACACCATTGTAGATACTACTCAGGTAAGTTTAATGAAACAGAAATAAAATGGAAAATAAATAGAAAAGAATTATGCTCATTATATAAATGTTTACTAGCATTAGACCGATATATTGTATATAACAAGTTTATTGTACGAACAGATAATACATAGGTACGTTGGTGGTTAACAAAGAAAATACAAATTCAGTTACAACAAAAGAGATTCGGAGACTAGTCTTGAATATATTAAATTTTACATTTACAATTGAAGTAATTAGTACTAACAAAAATGTTATTGCGGACTACATATCAAGACAAAGCTACACAAACTTATATAATAGAAGATGATGATTTAGAAAAGATATTCAAAAGCCTAACTGCGTTTTCAATTAAAGTGGATAGTATGGGTAATAAAATAAAAAAGCTAAAGACTATTGAAGATAGACTGAAGTCCATTGAAACAAATCAGATAATTCAGCAGTGCGCAGAGCTATGTCAATCGGAAGACATTAAAATTCAAGAGCTAGAAGGAAACGTTGGGGCACTCCTTAAAACCCATAACGTTTACGTATCTACTTTTGCAGGTACAAGCAAAGGAGTTAGGAAAAACACAAATATGAACCTAAACAAGGTATTTGATAAACCATATATTCTAAATACATCAAAAGATCCCATGTTTATACCCCCACAAATTACCACATACCGAGATAGTTTAAACCAAGACAAAAAGACCTACAACTACACAGCCCGAACATATATAGAAAATATCTACAATGTACAAACCTTTTTAAATACTAACCCCAGAGCTATAAACATCCAAGAACTAGATACAAACTATATAACCCAAAGATTGACCGGATACAATAAGCTAATTGCTTTACCTAAAACCAAACCAAGTCTAGTTAAAACTTGTTATGAATATGGACTACTCAGTACTGTATATACCTCTGATGGAAATGACATATCCACTATACCGGAAATATATGAAGCATTTAGCATTTTTAGAAGAATAACAAAAGGTACCCTATTTTTTATAAAATTTTACACGGCACCAGCAGAAATATTATATGATGAAGTTAAAAAAACCCATACAAGTTGTAAAGATAGGAATGACACGAGATATGATTATACCATAAGATATTATTCCACAACCAGAAATACCTAGAATTGAGATACCAAAATTTTATGTGAATAAGAGGATTATTGGACTATCTACAATTTTGCAAGAGCTAGCAAACACATACCGCAACCAAAATCCCATATGGAGTTATTATTCAAGAAATCATGTACTAATATATTCAAATTCAAAGGAATTACTAGAAACAGATATGTAAACTATTAGGCAATGGATTTTGACGTTGCTCAAACCAGAGACGGAACCTATCGCCAAAGCTATCAGAGAAAAAATTATTTTAGAAGAATTATTAACCAGATATTGCAAGACAATTGGACATAAATATCCAGATCATAAATGTTCAAAATGTAATGGAGGAGATAATGATATCCCAGAAGTTCAGCTAGAATAGACGAAAAATCAACCAAGAAGATAAGAACGCTAGCTGAAAGATACAAGATAAGAAGCAATAATGGAGATATGGAAAAACAGCAGATACGACAAAGAGAAGATATCAATGGAGTAATAATAGAAGACAAGCTATTAAATTGTGAAAGCGACATGTAAACTTTCACAATTTGCTTTACGTAAATTATTGGAATCTTTTGTATAGGTTTTTGACTATTATTAGCCTAGGAATTAATAACTTTTGTCTTATTAGAAGACTTTTGTAAAGAAAAGTAGATTAGGTAGATAATTTTTTAAAAGACTTTTTAGAAATGTGTAAAAATAGGAATACTCTTGTAAAGTTTCAGTTTATAAATAAGATGAACCGAAGGCATTGCAAGGCAAGCCTTCATGAGTTGAAGCACAAATACTTTCTCTTGTCCACAACAAATATTTATCTTAGTTATTAAAAAATAGGTATATTTCAATGGAAAAAGCTATGGAGGAACAAAACTTAGAAATATCAAACCTACCCAAACAGGTATATTTATTTATGATTATGAATAGTTAAATTCATAATTCTCAACAATCATGGTATGATAAAATAAATTCGTGTTAGTTACTTTATAGTAGAATTATTCGAAGAATAATATGTTAAGAAGTTTATTAGCAAAGTGGAAAAGGAGAAAAATCCCTAAGAACTATGTCATCCTAAAGGTGAAACCAATGAGGCAAGAAGCCTTGGTGGGGAGTAACCAGAGTAGAGGCGCTGTTTAAGGGAAACGTATCCAGATTACCATGCTAATAGTGACCAAAGAACATGTTATTTAAGAATAATATAGTATATAGTAATCTAAGATGACCATATTGTGTTATGTATAAGATTGAAGGGAATATTTTGAAAATAACAATTTTATGAAAATGAATAATTATTTATCTGATGTAATGGTAGATAAATTTAAAATACTTATTTTGTATGTGATTAAGGATATAGGAATAATAGATATAAGGAAAATCATATTAGAAAAAATATTTGGTAAAGATTATATAGCTAGAATAAATTACATACCATGCCTACCTAACTACTCTTACAAATACTTACCATGATAAATTAGTCTTATAAATACTTACGTACACATCAACTATGATAAATCGCATATATCTAGAATTTTGGAAAAAAGATATGAAAAATATACAATTAGTAGAAAAACAAATGAAAACAAATTTAGACAAATACATGGAAACTAACGATATATAATATATAGAATTCTTTAATGAAAATATGCAAGAATTACTTAGACTAAAACAAACAACTAGAAAATATTATGAAAGAGCATTTAATCGAACTTAAATGACAGATGATATTAAAATACTTGTTTTATATATACTTAGTAATATAGAAATTATAGACATAAAGAAAATAATATGGGAAAAATTACAAGATTATGAAGAGGAAGAATTATTAAACAGTATAGAAAACTTACACCTATATTATGAACATCAATATTACTTAGATTCAGATGGATACTATTCAGAATAAATAAATGTTAGAATATATAAAAAAAAATTAGAGAAAGGCAAAATTGGATTTATGAAGAAGTTAATTGCAGAGATCAACTTGAAATAGAAAAAAGACAACTAGAAGAAAAATTACTTAAAATAAAATTAACCTTAGAAAAAGAAGATACAGATAATGATTTATTTAATACATACAAAAATTTCTTTAATACAGATGGAAAATTACCTATATATGAACAACAAATACTAGTTAATAAGATAAAGAGCATAAACCTACACATTGAATATAGCAAAGTTAGAATAAAATACTACACAGAAATTGCTAAAATTTCAATAGGATAAAATAATAAACTACACAAATTAATGAATACATCTTACGAAAAGAATAAATCATTAAAAGATATAGAAACTAAACTATATAGTTTATACCTAGAATACAAAAGATTATACAGTACTAACGAAGATCCTAAAACATTAGATAATTTAATTACGATAATATCCAACTTAGAATATGAATTAATAAAACATCTAAGTCAAGAAGATAAAAATGAAAATTAAACCAACCAATAATATACACGAAATAATCTAATTAAAAATAAATACTTAGTACTTAATAACTATTTATTTCCTAGTAAAGTTGCCGCGCCTAATCCGCACCCCTCTACAATTGGTATCAGAGTCCAGTTATTTAAATAATATGGAAGTAGCATATTGTAATACCCCAAAAAATTTTCTTCGTAAAGATTTCGTGAGAAACGTATCAAGTTCTACGCTTTAGAGAGATCCATAAATTTTCTGTGTAGTATTTCTAAGACTTTGACCTACCATTGCGTAGAGTATCGAATAAGATTTCCAACGATATGTAGATCATCGAAAACGGACACTCGATCGATGAGTTACGACTATTCCGATCGAACTACGACCATTCTGATCGAACTGTGAAAAATAAAACGTGCAGCAAAAAAAAGTACTGAGGCCTGGCGTATTTTTTCTCCAACTTTAAACGATCATAACTCCTTGTACATAATGATCTGGGTGATCTACTATATATCAACGGAAAGCTCTGCGAGTCCTCTTTCCAATGAAATTAGTTTCATCCAATTTTTCTATCGGAGAAAAAAGTTAAGGTCAATCTACTTCAGCCTATCAAAAGTGAATTTTTGGGTCAACTTCAAATGATC